>NC_068945.1:34352095-34665095 GCF_026419915.1 Harpia harpyja | reverse complement strand
TTGTGCCTTCCTTTTCTCATTGTTACACAGCTGCTAAAAAGTTTCATGGAAAACATATTAGATACTTGTCGTGGTTTAACCCCAGCCAGCAACTAAACACCACGCAGCCGCTCACTCACTCCCCCCCACCCAGTGGGATGGGGGAGAAAATCGGGAAAAGAAGCAAAACCCGTGGGTTGAGATAAGAACGGTTTAATAGAACAGAAAAGAAGAAACTAATAATGATAATGATAACACTAATAAAATGACAACAGTAATAATGAAAGGATTGGAATGTACAAATGATGCGCAGTGCAATTGCTCACCACCCGCCGACCGACACCCAGCCAGTCCCCGAGCGGCGAATCCCTGCCCCCCACTTCCCCGTTCCTATACTGGATGGGACGTCACATGGTATGGAAAACCCCGTTGGGCAGTTTGGGTCAGGTGCCCTGGCTGTGTCCTGTGCCAACTTCTTGTGCCCCTCCAGCTTTCTCGCTGGCTGGGCATGAGAAGCTGAAAAATCCTTGACATTAGTCTAAACACTACTAAGCAACAACTGAAAACATCAGTGTTATCAACATTCTTCGCATACTGAACTCAAAACATAGCACTGTACCAGCTACTAGGAAGACAGTTAACTCTATCCCAGCTGAAACCAGGACAGTATCCACCCCTTATTCTATACCATTGATGTCATGCACAGTTCCCATACCTTTAGTTACATCCTGATCAATCATCACCTTTCCATCCCTTTAAGACATATGAGCAATGAGATATATATATATGTATACACACAGAGAGATATCATTCCTTTAGTTCATGGGTCATGTTCATAAAATGTTCATTGAGTTCATTTAGTTTCCGACTCTGGGCTCCATCTGTCATACCAGTCTTTCTGGGCAGGAAGGATGGTGCAAAGTCCTCTCAGTCGGTAGAGCAGAATTGGGCTTCAGTGCAGTGTGACAAGCAGGTGACATTTGGCGTAGCAGGAGGATGGTGTGCACCATTGGATTGTTGCATGCTGGAGTCAGTTCTGGTTCCATCACTACTGTGCTTTGCTCAGTTTTATCACAGTTCTTTTCTTGCTTGATCTAAGTGATTCTTACTATAGTACTATGGATATAGCACATAATTATAGTAAGGATAACATACAGTAGCAGGGTTATATAGCAACTAATATACAGTTTAATTCTGGCTGTTCTCACCTAAAATTAAATCCCCTTGAGGCACACATCGGACTTCCCCATCTTTTTGCATCACCCACCAAGTGCACCCAGGCCCTTGAGCAAAAGCAATCCCATGAATGGGTTTACCTTTGCCTGAGGCAGGAGTAACCCAGACTGTCTTCCCTAACATATTTTTTATGTGCACTACAGGGACTTTATCCCCTTCTACAGTATGTAAAAATTCTGACTGGGCAGGGCCACCCCGATTGGCAGATCCTCTGGTGTTGACTAACCAGGTGGCTTTTGCTAAATGTGTATCCCAATGTTTGAAAGTTCCACCCCCCATTGCTCTCAATGTAGTCTTTAACAGTCCATTGTATCGCTCAATTTTCCCAGAGGCTGGTGCATGATAGGGGATATGATACACCCACTCAATGCCATGCTCTTTGGCCCAGGTGTCTATGAGGTTGTTTCGGAAATGAGTCCCGTTGTCTGACTCAATTCGTTCTGGGGTGCCATGTCGCCACAAGACTTGCTTTTCTAGGCCCAGGATAGTGTTCCGGGCGGTGGCATGGGGCACAGAATATGTTTCCAGCCACCCAGTGGTTGCTTCCACCATCGTGAGCACATAGCGCTTGCCTTGGCGAGTTTGTGGGAGTGTGATATAGTCAATCTGCCAGGCTTCTCCATATTTATATTTCAGCCATCGCCCTCCATACCACAGGGGCTTTAACCGCTTGGCTTGCTTAATTGCAGCGCATGTTTCACATTCATGGATAACCTGTGCAATAGTGTCCATGGTCAAGTCCACCCCTCGGTCACGAGCCCATCTATATGTTGCATCTCTTCCCTGATGGCCTGAAGCATCATGGGCCCACCGAGCCATAAATAGCTCACCCTTATGTTGCCAGTCTAGGTCCACCTGAGCCACTTCAATCTTGGCAGCCTGATCCACCTGTTGGTTGTTTTGATGTTCTTCAGTGGCCCGACTCTTGGGTATGTGAGCATCTACATGACGTACTTTTACAACCAGATTCTCTAGCCGGGATGCAATATCTTGCCACAGTGCGGCAGCCCAGATGGGTTTACCTCTGCGCTGCCAGTTGCTCTGCTTCCATTGCTGTAGCCACCCCCACAGGGCATTTGCCACCATCCATGAGTCAGTATAGAGATAGAGCACTGGCCACTTTTCTCTTTCAGCAATATCTAATGCTAGCTGGATGGCTTTCACTTCTGCAGACTGACTCGATTCACCTTCTCCTTCAGCAGTTTCTGCAACTTGTCGTGTAGGACTCCATACGGCAGCTTTCCACCTCCGATGCTTTCCCACGATGCGACAGGATCCGTCAGTGAACAGGGCATATTGCCTCTCATTTTCTGGCAGTTTATTATACAGCGGGGCCTCTTCAGCATGTGCCACCTCCTCCTCTGGCGACATTCCAAAATCTTTGCCTTCTGGCCAGTCCGTGATCACTTCCAAAATTCCTGGGCGACTGGGGTTTCCTATGCGAGCCCGTTGTGTGATCAGTGCAATTCACTTACTCCACGTGGCATCAGTCGCGTGATGTGTAGAGGAGACCCTCCCTTTGAACATCCAGCCCAGCACTGGCAGTCGGGGTGCTAAGAGGAGCTGTGTTTCAGTACCAACCACTTCTGAGGCAGCTTGAACTCCTTCATATGCTGCCAATATCTCTTTTTCAGTTGGAGTATAGCGAGCTTCGGATCCCCGATATCCTCGACTCCAAAACCCCAGGGGTCGGCCTCGGGTCTCCCCAGGTGCTTTCTGCCAGAGGCTCCAGGTAGGGCCATTCTCCCCAGCTGCAGTGTAGAGCACATTTTTAACATCTTGTCCTGTCCGGACTGGTCCAAGGGCTACTGCGTGAACAATCTCCTGTTTAATTTGTTCAAAGGCTTGTTGTTGCTCAGGGCCCCATTGAAAATCATTCTTCTTTCGGGTCACTTGATAGAGAGGGCTTACAATCAGACTGTAATTTGGAATATGCATTCTCCAAAACCCCACGACACCTAAGAAGGCCTGTGTTTCCTTTTTATTAGTTGGTGGAGACATAGCTGCTATTTTGTTAATCACATCCATTGGGATCTGACGACGCCCATCTTGCCATTTTATTCCTAAAAACTGGATCTCCCGTGCAGGTCCCTTGACCTTACTTTCTTTTATGGCAAAACCGGCTTTCAGAAGGATTTGGATTATTTTCTTCCCTTTCTCAAAGACTTCTTCTGCCGTGTTGCCCTATACGATGATGTCATCAATGTATTGCAGGTGTTCCGGAGCTTCACCTTTTTCCAGTGCAGTCTGGATTAGTCCATGGCAAATGGTGGGGCTGTGTTTCCACCCACCCCTGGGGCAATCGATTCCAAGTGTACTGGACACCCCTCCAAGTAAAGGCAAATTGTGGACGACACTCTGCTGCCAGAGGGATTGAGAAAAACGCATTAGCAATGTCAATTGTAGCATACCACTTGGCTGCCTTTGACTCTAGTTCATATTGAAGTTCTAGCATATCTGGAACGGCAGCACTCAGCGGTGGCGTAACTTCATTCAGGCCGCGATAGTCAACTGTTAGTCTCCACTCCCCATTAGACTTTCGCACGGGCCATATGGGACTATTAAAAGGTGAGCGAGTTTTGCTGATCACTCCTTGGCTCTCCAGTTGGCGAATCAACTTGTGGATGGGAATCAGAGAGTCTCGGTTGGTGCGATATTGGCGCCGGTGCACCGTCGTGGCAGCAATTGGTACTTGTTGTTCTTCAACCCTCAGCAACCCCACAGTCGAAGGGTCTTGAGAGAGACCAGGCAGGGTAGACAGCTGTTCCGTGCCCTCCGTCTCCAAGGCAGCTATACCAAAAGCCCATCGATACCCCTTTGGGTCCTTAAAATACCCTCTCCTGAGATAGTCTATGCCAAGGATGCACGGAGCCTCTGGACCAGTCACAATGGGGTGTTTCTGCCATTCATTCCCAGTTAGGCTTACTTCAGCTTCCAATACAGTTAACTCTTGGGATCCCCCTGTCACACCAGAAATAGAAATGGGTTCTGCCCCTTCATAACTTGATGGCATTAAAGTACACTGTGCGCCGGTATCTACTAGAGCCTTATACTCCTGTGGGTCTAACGTGCCAGGCCATCGAATCCACACAGTCCAATAGACCCGGTTATCCCTTTCCTCCACCTGGCTGGAGGCAGGGCCCCTCTAATTCTGGTCAGAGTATCCAGTATTCACTTCTCGTAAAATTGGCTCAGAAGTCCCTTCAAGAGGATCAGAAATAAGATCAGCCCTTCTACTCTGTTTGGAAACCGGAGCGGCATTTTTCCTGGTAGAATCCCCTTTTGTGGTGTTTTTTTCCTCGCAGCTCACGTACCCGTGCATTTAGGACCGAGGTAGGTTTTCCATCCCATTTCCTCATGTCCTCTCCACGATCACATAAGTAAAACCACAGGGCACCTCGCGGTGTGTACCTTCTATATTCTCTCTCTTGGGCAGAGGAGCGCTCACTCCTAATAGCTGAGACACTGGTCCTTACAGGTGGGCAACAGGACATCTCCTCTTTGAATTGCTGGAAATCCTCGGACAGCTTCTCCACAGCCGAAATGCAGGCTTGTAGGGAGGAGGAGAGATTTTCTTCGTATTGACGGAGTTGGCGAGCCACTTCATCCACTGTCGGTGCCTCTTCGTCTTTCCAGGTCATTATTGCCAGTGAGTTGGCATAGGACGATGGTGCGCTCCGTACAAACTTCCGCCACATGGGTCGTGTGCATTGGACTTCGTCTGGATCTTTGGGTAATTGTGGGTTGTCCGGATCATGATGAATTGTCTCTAGCACAGCTAATTCCCTCAGATATTGGATACCTTTTTCCATGGTTGTCCACTTGCTTGATTGACATATAACATCTTCCTTAAAGGGGTACTTTTCCTTCACACTTGACAGGAGTCGCCTCCAGAGGCTGATGGCTTGTGTCCCTCTTCCAATTGCCTTGTCAATGCCACCTTCCCTGGCAAGCGATCCCAGCTGCTTGGCTTCCCTACCTTCTAATTCCAAGCTATTAGCCCCATTGTCCCAGCATCGGAGGAGCCAGGTGATAATATGCTCACCTATACAGCGGCCAAAATCTTTTCACATATCCCGCAGCTCACTCAAGGATAGGGACCGGGTTATTACCTCTGGTTCTGCCTCTTCCTCCTGTTCCCGTGATGACCCTGGTTCACCTTCATCCTTCGCTAAGCGAACTGATTTTTTTGTATATTTCTTTTTCTGTACGGGGGCAACTGATACTGGTGCAGGTTGGTCTGCTGGTTCAGTTGCAGTACCGCTCGCCGGGTCTTGGATAACCGCAGTGTCTGTTGCCAAGGTTTGGGTAGCTGCTGCGCTCGTCGCCGGGGCTGGAGGGACCTCAGTGCCCGTTGCCGAGGTTTGGGTAGCTGCCGTGTTCATTGCCGAGGCTGGAGGGGCTGCAGTGCCTGTCACTAAGGTTTGGGTAGCCACAGTGCTCGTCGCCGGGGCTGGAGGGGCCGCAGTGCCCGTTGCCGAGGTTTGAGTGACCGCAGTGCTCATCGTTTTGTTGTTAGGTCCAGAGACCTTCTCTTCCCCTTGAGGGTACTGAGTGGTGTCGAACAGGGCTCGATAGGCATGGGCCAGGCCCCAGCATGTTGCAGTAATTTGTATCTCTCTGGAGCTGCCGGGGTGACAGCATACCTTTTCCAAATTTTTACTAGTTCTTCTGGATTCTGCACTTGTTCAGGGGTGAATTTCCAAAACATTGGAGGTGCCCACTTTTCTAGGTACTTGCCCATACTACCCTACACACCCTGCCACTCATAATTATCCAGCCTTGGGGCAGATCTCTGGGTGATTTTCTTAAATAGTTGTTTAACCTTAAACGAGAGCTGAACCACATTCAGAAGCATGCTAATTCCTAGCAGTAGGGCTAGGACTGTGCTGGTCCCAACATCCCAAGAGTATTCAAATTTTTCAAAATTCTCAAACACCATTGTAACTGGACTGAAGGAGAAAGGAGAGGGGAAGAAAGGTATCCCACCCATAGACTGGTTTTCCAAGGAGGAAAGGTAAATGGTATAATTATTAATAGTTTCCCACAGATGGCTTCCACAGTATAAAGGTGACAATGCTGAGTGCAAGTACCGGATTAATCCCACAGCCAACGACTTTATCATACCATAAACCAGTGTTATACAATACATGAAAGCGAAAACCTTAATCCACCTCCCACGGATGATAAGCAGCAGAAGAGGGACTACATACAGCAAGCGAGGTGATACATAACAGAACTTTAAAAACCAGAGCAACAACTCTAAGAACACAACATAATGACCAGCGACTATTAGACCGATATAATGAATGCTTATAACAAATTTGTTTTAACAAGTTCTGGTCAGGTTTGTCGTTATCTCAACCCTTCATGCCCCACGTTGGGCGCCAAAAAGGACTGTCGTGGTTTAACCCCAGCCAGCAACTAAACACCACGCAGCCGCTCACTCACTCCCCCCCACCCAGTGGGATGGGGGAGAAAATCGGGAAAAGAAGCAAAACCCGTGGGTTGAGATAAGAACGGTTTAATAGAACAGAAAAGAAGAAACTAATAATGATAATGATAACACTAATAAAATGACAACAGCAATAATGAAAGGATTGGAATGTACAAATGATGCGCAGTGCAATTGCTCACCACCCGCCGACCGACACCCAGCCAGTCCCCGAGCGGCGAATCCCTGCCCCCACTTACCCGTTCCTATACTGGATGGGACGTCACATGGTATGGAATACCCCATTGGCCAGTTTGGGTCAGGTGCCCTGGCTGTGTCCTGTGCCAACTTCTTGTGCCCCTCCAGCTTTCTCACTGGCTGGGCATGAGAAGCTGAAAAATCCTTGACATTAGTCTAAACACTACTGAGCAACAACTGAAAACATCAGTGTTATCAACATTCTTCGCATACTGAACTCAAAACATAGCACTGTACCAGCTACTAGGAAGACAGTTAACTCTATCCTAGCTGAAACCAGGACAATACTATTTGCCATTTTAAAATTGACCAGATGAAAGACAGCATGAAAGCCTATAACTTTTGCTTCACCACCCATGCAGTACATGGCACATCTCCCGTATTCTTTCTCTGTGAAAAATGGTCTTCTAAACTTATTTGAAGGATGGTGATGCTTTTGTAAAAATGAAGCTGTAAGATGGGATGGGGGTTTATATATTTCTCAGAAAGTATTTAACAAAGTTAGTTAGGTTTGTAGCAATAATTTGTAAAGAGAACTTAAATTTAAATACATGTGGGTGACAATTACTTTTACATGCATTGGGACTACTTCAAGGATCATAGAAGGAGTTTAAGAAAACCTGGAGTCAAAAGAAGAGTCTCTGTCAATATGGAGAATATTGATGTTAGAACCTAGCTGTCAAAAATTAGTGAAGGAACACAGGCAATGATAGATCGAGTAAGTCTGAGTGGATATAATTCTGTAATTATGCTGTGGAATAGCTCTCCATGGACACAATGGTGCAACTGGAAAATTCTGTTCCCTTTATAGAATACACTAAAGGTTTGTTTTCTCTTTTTTTTTCTCTTTTTCTCTTTTTTGAGAATTGGTTACGGCTGTCTTCACTATCGTCCTCTCCTTGTGTGCCTCTGACAGCTAATTAAGACATTAATGCTGAAGTAGTCACAATATTACCAGCATCCTTGAATATGATTATGTAGTCATCTTGCATAATTTATCTTTTTTTACTCTAGGAATTCTTAAAATGGATCAAATAGTGTTTAGAATCTCTGTAATGGTGACAATTGAGCCAACCAAATTATCCTTCCTAATATACCTTGTAAATTAAGTATCATATGTAGAATAACTGTAGAAACAATACTTAAGTTCACATGCAAAAGTAGAAATGGCACTATGCTCTATTCAGTGTACTCAGTGTAAAAATTCTAATAATAAACAAGTAACTGAATTTGAACAGTTGGAATAATTGAGAATATGAACACTGAGATGTGAAGAACATACTTTTGACAAACAAGTATTAATTTGTAATGAGATAAACTATTTAAAATACTCCTGGATTAAGATCCAAGTCTGAGCAGTTTCAAATGTTTGAGAAATATGAATCTGCACCTTTAGTTTGAGCTCACTTCCAATTACAAAGACTTATGCATATCAGAAACTCAGCTAGAAAATCAATATAATTTTCAAGTAGAGAGCAAGTGAAAAGTAGAACGTGTCACTGTTTACTTCAGAAGTCACCATTCTGTGACTTGATGTATACATATATATTACACATAGAGAATCGCATTTGGAATGATGATGGTGTCTTTATCCAAAATAGGAAAACAACACCCAGGTTCCAACTCTGAATTTTTAATTTTTTTTAAAGGTTCAGAATTATGTATTATATATACATATATTTTTTCTTTGGTAATGACACAATTCTGGCTTTATATTATTCTTCAGTTGTCTAAAAGCAGTTTTACACCAAAGAATGACACCTAAAAATATTTTTGTGTGCTTGGTGTACAGAGATACAGACAGAGAAAAGCTGGACCACCGTTAAGAAGACATTATGCATTGTTTCTATTATTAAAAAAAAAGAAGTCAGGGCATTGTGTCAGTTTGTGAGCATCCCTTGCAAGAAGAACACTTAAAGGAAAAGTGCCAGATTCAAATATGATGTGGAGTTCAAAATTAGGTATTTAGTCCCCTGGTAGATTGCCTGGTAGGTCTCAAAGGGGAGCCAGGTGCCTTCTTAGAAAAAAGTTGAAAACCGCCACAGAGTGAGAGGGGACCCAGCAGCGTGCAATCATTGGTAGCTGTCACTGAGCACCGCTGAACAAGAAAATCCAAAGGCAAGTCATTGAACCTCATTCTCTCACTGGACTACATGGAAAAAATTCTCATTACTTTGCAGCATCCTCCTGGAGTTAAAAGTGTAACCTTTTCTTCAAGGGCAGACTGAGGGTCTCGCATTTACAGCCCAGTTTTTAGATAACCTGCCCACGGGTGAGATGTAGAGTCAGTGTCTTCTGCAGCTTTTATACAAATGCTCAATGTCTCATGGTTGCTTTGCGGTGGGGTTCGTTCCCTTCTCACCTGCTGCCACCGTGTGCTGCCTTGGAAAGACAGGCACCTAGGGAAAGGGGCTGGAGGAGGACGATTATGATTTGTAGCCTCATGCTTTTCCTCTTTTGGGGAAAGCGTGTCTACTCCTAGGACTGTTGTGGTATTTTTCAGCATTTGTTTGATACGTGTAGCACTCAAACCAGCCTGACCAAGTGAAATCAGCATCTTCTCTTTGCTTTCAACAAAAGCTTCTGTTTCACAGGTAGTTTCCAGCCTAATAGGGCAATTCACAACGAGGTCAAAAGAGGAACATGAATTCAGGTAGTTTGGCCAAATGCAGCTCCTTCCACCTGTGCTCCAACACAAAGCAGTGTCCTCTCATGCTGAAGTGCATAAGGCATGCCCTGGGAACAGCCGCTAGATTTAAAGCTCAGTAGGCAAAACTGTGGAGAACCCTTAATGGCCAGATAAAAACCACACTTAAAACAACTTGTTGATCATTTCCTGAACCCTTCAAAGTCCTGCACATGAAAAGAAGATCTTTCATGGATCTGTGACACTCCCAAGGCTAAGCAGAAGGTGACCACCATTTTTCATTCCTACAGTTTTGAATTTAGGGACTTAGTCTTACTAAGGCTGCTTTAGCTACTAAATCCTCTTTTGGACCTAGCTGAAAGTTTATTTCAAGTTACAAGAACTGTCAGATAACAAGGCCAAAATCAAGAGTGTTGATTCAATGACAGACATATTTACAGTTCACACTGACCTTATATGTATGTAAGTAAAAAATATTCAAGGTAGGATTCAAGTTATTATAGCCGCATATAAAATTGTACTCATGAGGGTTGACCTCACTGTAGTGCTCAAGGTGAAACAAAAAATGAAATCGCCAACAAACATATTACAACTAGTGATTAAGTGGCTTTTTATACCCTCTTGGGAACATTGGGACAGACAGTTCTGATGGGAAAGACATGATTACTTCTGATTACACTATACTATCCCACTGCAGAGGTCTGATACCAGATTTCAGTGGAAAAATAGTTACAATAAATATGTGAAGTATATACCATGCAACCATCATAAGTATCCACAGCTACAATGAAATTGAGTTACATATCATGAAAAAATACATAGGGGATGTCCCTTTGAAAGGTTATTTTTATACTTCATTTATGCCATAGACATAAGGGTCTTCAGAGCTCAGACATTTAAAAGGAAGATATATTGAAAGGAAAAAAAGTGTCCTTGTATGAGGCTTTTAAAAATGAAATTAATTCTATTTTACCGTGTTTTAAAACACCGAAACCTGCTGCACACTGTTTATCATAATGGGTTAATAAACTTGGTGTCAGGAGAAGTGTGGGGAAGGACTATTTATTTGCTATCTTTACTGTTGTGACTGAAATGATGGGCTGCTTCAAATGATATGCGAGATGGGGGAGCCCTGCCAGATTATTCCTTTCTGTATTTAAAGCTTGTTATACTTTTGTACTTGCTGCCTGCATAGGTTGAAAATGCATGGATACATGCATGCTCAGCCTCATGTAGTTAGTTACATGAATCAGGGAGCAATATTTTGTAAAGCACTATGATATATTGGGACATTAGAAGAAATCATTAGGAGAAATAAATATTTGAGAGGTGAAAAGTATGTCCAGAGTTCTGGCACTAGTAAGATAAATAGGAAAGGACAGGAATGTGTGTCCATGAATTTTACAACTACAGCCTGTGCAACTATCATTCAGCAAACATTCATTACCATTATTAATAACGTGACATAAAATGGAAAACAGCAGACAATCCATATACTTGGCAGATATATGAAAAAGCAGATGGCACTTTAAATGGGATGGGGGAATACCCAGCAGATACCGACACTGCCTGGCCATAGACCTGACATTTGTATAAATGAGCGAGACAGAATCTGGACCTAGCAAAGACCCCACATGTATACGCTTGTGCACAATTATTTTTGTGTCTGCTAGGCAGATCATAATTCTGGCTATGACATTCTCTCCCCCTCATCTGGGAAACGTTCCAGCCATGTTCAAACTGGGGCTCTAGCAACATAGCCACATATAATCCTGCCTGGGAACAGAAGATGACAGAAGAAGATTGGCAGGGTCCTGCCCAAATGTGTGCTCTCTGTGACACCAAGGAACAACCTAGTTCTTGCCTGTCTCTTGAAGTAAAGCAATATGCTACCTGAAATGTGTCACAGAAGCCCAATACAGCTTCCTCTGTGGTATAAGGGCTATATTGTTCCTAAGTAAGCATTTTTTTTCAGAGCACTTTGTTAACAGATCACAGTGCGTTCATATGTGGGTGTACTTTAGAGTCATCTGTGCACTGTAATCTGTACAATGTAATCCATACAACTGTCAGTTTATTCCATCTCACAGAATGACCTTGTTTTATTCTACATCATTTAAGAGAAAGAAGAAAATTTAGAAACTTTTGCGATCCTTTCTACTCGTTGTATAATCTCAAATGTTGCTGAAGACCAAGAGTCATGATGATAGACCATTATTCTTTCTTAGTAAGACACATTCAGCTGAACATACCTAAGTTATTTGTGAGAATGGTGTTCCACTTTGGAGAAAAGGCTACACTAATAATAACTTCTCAAAATCCAGATAGTTCTGAAGCCTCAGGACCCCTTTTCTATTGCTTGGGAAAGGACTATTTCTAGACTTGGTTTGATTATACTCACTGAAGAAACCTTTGATAATGCAAACAATCCACAGGTACATAAAGTAAATAGACACAATTACATTACAACAGATAATTCTGATGAAACGCTGCTAGGCATAGAACAAAAACTCTGTCAAGGCAACTCCCATATATAATCTATCTTCACTTTATTTTGCATACACACAGCTGCCAAATCTCTGGCTGATTTTGTAGGCACGTTTAAAAAATGAACTTCCGGACTAATGCTAATTTTGCAGAAGACAGTGATGCTTATTCCAGAGCACTCAGAACTAGAGCTTATTTAAAAAGTGACTTCCTGATATTCTTACATCGAAAACCAATTGTTTCTTACTTTTTCTTTTCATTGTAATCCAGGATCAAAATACTGCATATATGCAAAAAATTGTTCTGCTAAATTAACCCATATCACTTTTGAAGGCTAAAGAAATCAGCGTTATAGAAATTATTTTCATGGTATCAGTATTTGACCCAATAATAGTCTCCTGACCTTCAGTTCCAGGTCTACTAATTCTTAAATGTTTTGCAGCCTGGTCAAGGGAAATGGTTAACTGCCATCTTTGTGGCTATAAGAACAAAAAAATCTTTGAAAACTTGTGCAGCATTTTGAGAACAAATTTTTGGTGGGGGCTGCTATTATATCTACAAGTCCTGCAGCATGAAGTTATTTCACACTAAGGCAAATTTGAGTAGTGATTTCTGATGTGGATTTTCCCTTGCTAGTAAAAACAGTGAGGAAAATTCTATAGGCATTATCCATGATGAAAGTACTTATTTTCTTCAATGAACCATTTTATAAGCTAACCTCCTGTTATGGACAATAGCACGGCTTTTGGTGATACAAAAGCACTCATTTCTACCTTCCATTTCCCTGGAGGATTTTCAGTCCTGTCTCTTAATTTTTCTTCACCATTACAGTGTCCTTTGGGAGATTTTTCATTTGGATCAGCAAGTAGCCAAATCTATTTGTATTTGAACTCCCCTATGAACAGGCTAAGTCATTGCCTGTGTTTTTCTGAAAGTGATCTATTATGAGTAGAAGCTCAGTGAAAACAGTTGAATTCGGTGACAGTTACAGATCCTTACTTGGCACACAAGTCGTGACCAGTCCTGTAGGTGTGTAAATACTGCCAAATGACCAGTGCTCAGAATGCAGAGCAGATAACCCTGAATAATGTCCCCTATTATTTAATCTTTACAGGCAAGAAATAGGCATGTAGAGTTCTCGTCTTCCTCTACTGCTGTTAGGCTTCAGGAAAAAATTCTGTAAGAACAATGCACAATGCTTAACATTTTCATGGCTTACTGTGAGATAATATTGCAAAGAAAAAAAGAGTCTGCAGAATAATGAGAAGAGCTTAAGCTTGAAAATTATACATCTGTTTCACTGCCTTTCTTTCTCAATGGAAAACTGTGTAGTTCAGTATTTAATATTCAGGATAATTTACCACATCAAATGAGTTCAGTAATTTATATCCAACACATTCTATTTTTCCCATTTTGCTTAATGCTGCACAAGAAAAAGATACTTGAATATGTCTGTGTACACCTCTCCACCCACTTCTTCTGCTGGCAGCTTTTTAGGGCACTTAGTGGCGGGGAGATGAAATACCCTTAGGCAGGAGGGAAATAAATTTCCATCTCCCACTCACTGAAAGAACACACTGAGTACTGAGTGCCTCAGAAAGAAACTCCTAGGGAAATAGAGCAAGGTAAAATATTAGTTGCTAAACAGTCACAAAATTTACTAGGCTGTAAAGGAACCACTTCAGAAGAGTCTTGAGTCTTAATAACTACCCCTCAGACTCGGATCCTCCATGCAGGGCTCTGAATTGTGAGTCCTCTTCAGGAGGTAGGTCCATCTTTCTTCAGATGAAGATGAGGGACTTCATTCCAGTAGCTCAGAGGTTAGAGCTACCACGCCATAGACCAGAGACGCACTTGCCAATCTCTGCCTGAACTTCAGGGCTGAGGGCAGCATACCTACCGCATAGCTCAGGAAGGACCAAGAAGGGCAAGAGCTTGAGGTTGATGCAGCTCCCAGCCCAACGAGCAGAGAATGCGCGGGTAGAGGCCTCAGGTGAGACTTGCCAGGGTACTTCAGGTACATTGGTACACTCAGGGCCCTGACACTGACATTTCTGCAGATGCCACGGTATTTGAATATAAGATACAAATAATTAAAAATGTCAGGCTACTAAGACCTTTCGTTAATCTCAAGCTCTTTGGAAAGATACTATATATTATAAGAAATAATTTAAAAATAATCAGCGTTGTAAAAAGATCTATCTTGAATGACCCAATCATTATCCAGAATTAAAATAACCATTAACGGCAATGAAGGCATTTAAAGGGTGGCAGGTTTCAATTACTGAACAGAAAAGAGAGTGACAAAGGTTTGGCAGTAGAACCGACACCACTGTCAGGAGGACTTATAAAGTTTTGTACAGCAGGCATGGGCAGAGCGCTGAATTAGTCTGATTAATAGGTTCTTCCTGGAAGTAGTGCTGTATTGCAAGGACTGTGATAGATAAACCATGAACTTCCCTATTCCTGACCTAAGAGCCACAACAAAAGCTCATGCGTACATGTGCCTCACAAGGATCATTATTTACTCGTGGGTGTTTGAGAAAAATATTTCATTAGGCAGTCAAAATGATGGAAAGTTCTTTTTGTCAATTATGAAACTGCTTTCTTTAACGTGTTTGCAATAGGAGTGCTGCTGTCTTTAGGTAAGATACAACACAAACCCACCTTTCTTTTGTATTTTTTAAACTTGTCAGGAAGACTCAGCAACATAACTGCAAAACATCCTGCTGTTAAGCCTACCATAGTGTAAGAGAGTCCTTACAAATATTTCCTCAAAGGCTACGTTGCCAGCAGGACCAAGTACACCTAAAATTATAAAGAGCAGGAAGCTAGACCTACACTCTTGGAAATCTTTCCATTATTTCCCTCAATTACTAGCCCTAAGACCCAGCTTTTCTTCTTCTTCAAATCCCTCCTGAATTACACTATTACTAAAAGGAGTCCCGTATAGGATACCACCTACAGCAAGGAGGTACACATTTTCATTTTGAACATCACAAAGGAAAAAAACGAAACTGGAATCAGGAAAGTATAGGCAACACTTTGCCACTTTTCCCCACAACTTTTTGCCACCTCTTCTTCTTTCAGTCTATTTACAGATTATCTGCCACTGTACTAAGTTCTTCAAAAAACCCAAATCCTTCTTTTTTGCTGCCTTTCTGGGATAATAGTGAAAATAAATAGTAACAGCAACCCCCATTATCAATGTTTGGGTTTTACTAACTAGTTTACATAGAGATGGCCAAATAGGCAGAAAATATATTTACTGAATGCAATGGATAATGCATTTTAAAGTGTTCTGTAATTTATCAAGTGTCAATAATATTTGACTACCTATTCTTTGGGGATATTTGAATAGAGGAAAACAAGTAGACTGTGTTTCTTAAATCATTTGGGGGAAATAAATTGAAATTTATCATTTTACTTAGTTGCCAAAAGCTAGGGTAGTGTGCACAGCAATATTGTAATGTACCCAGCTCAGAAGATGTAGAACCATTCTTTTTGTTTAATGGCTGACTCTGTTTCAGACTGAAAAAACCTGAAATCTTGTCCTTTCTTTTCCATTGATCTATAGAATATACTGCCTCTCCCTAGAAATTTTGTCAACCCTAAAGTCCACTGGATTTAAACAGCTGGATCAGTGAGATTTAGTGCAAGATTATGCCACTTCTGAAATGGAAAAGGGTCAAAAGAAAGATTAGAGACAATCATTAGTTCCCTGAAAAGTCTTTCATCTCATTCTGTGTAGGGTGGGAGAAGGTAGTTCTTGCCAGTATTTTACCAAAACTCTAAGCACTGAGCACAATTACAGAATGGATAAAAAGTTAGGGGATTAAATTTCTCGTCAGTCTTTACCTATCCTAACACTTCATATGTATAGCATTAAAAAAAATTTTTTTTTTTATGGCATTTGCAAGCTCCCCCTTACATAAACAGGGTTTGTGGGTTTTTTGTTTTGTTTTGTTTTGTCTTCCAAATGGCTATGCTATTGACTGTTTTTCTTTTACAGAGAGATTTTCCATTCACATGGTAATAATATTTTCTCCATTTGGACTAGGAAGTAAAGTTGAGAATAAAAGATTGCTCTCCAGAACTGTAGTACCTCAGCTTTGATCTTTTTAAAAGTTGCTCAAAGATACTTTTTCATTAGTATGGCTAGGCTATCCCAAGACCAGGAGGC
Source organism: Harpia harpyja (assembly GCF_026419915.1). NCBI lineage: Eukaryota > Metazoa > Chordata > Aves > Accipitriformes > Accipitridae > Harpia > Harpia harpyja. The sequence continues at coordinate 34,648,871 of NC_068945.1, read as the reverse complement.
CCATTAATAAGCAGATCTTCAAGCCTGTTGTGAGGCTTGAGAATGCTGCTTCATTCCAATTTAGAACTCCTCTTATATCTGCACTGTGCAAGTAAACACTCAGCTTAAAATTCTTGCACCAAGTTGTCTTGTATTTGCAAAAACTTGCAGCGGAAGACTACTATTACCTAGACTACTCTAGAGGGGCTTATATATACTATAGGCTGTGTAGTACAGTGCCTTATAGAAAAGTGTTGCACATTTATATACAAAAAATAGTTATACATGTCATACATCTTCACTAATCTTAAAACAAAAGAGATACTGCTAACATGAAAACAAGATTACATGAAAATGATTTCTCTACAGTCATAACTGTGTATTGCAGAACAAACAACAGAGGTAAGGTTTCATCATCTTCAAATATCACAAATATTCAAATCCTTGGTACTTGGAAATCTGAGTATTCAAAACTAGTCTCCAGATTTCTGGAATTTAAACCTACTCATCTCCGTCAGTTAGGATTCAGCCTGCATAAGATTTTCCTCCTATAGCATAGTTACTTAGTACCTGACCTTTGCATTTGAGACAAAAATCCAACAATCTGTTTTGAAAAGCCTGGCCCAAGTGAAGCTCATGACAACATTCCCACTGCCTGAAATGGATTCATGATCTCATCTATAAGGGAACAAACATTTTTTCTGTTTCAAACAGTACTGGAAGGCACTCTTTCAGAGCATTTACAGAACATCAGAAAATGGGTTTCTGCGTAATAAAAATGAATCATTTTATTGCAACCCTTTTATTTCTTATTTTAAAATACATGAAATGAAGCAGCTTCTTATTCAAAAGTTTTGGGCATAGAGTATTTATATTTGTTCATTTCAATATAATTCATAAATGGGACATTTTGATATTGTAATTTAATCAGAAATAAAATTAAAAAAAAAAAAAACAAGCCAAAACAAACCAAACAATACACTTCTAGTGTCAAAAATACCATCTTAAGTAAAACAGATTTTTCTAATGGAAAGCTGTATTTTTACAGACCGATATAACTGTGTCTTTCATGCTTATGTATAAGGCCAAGCACAGTTTAATGTTAATCACACACTGACCACTGGAAAGCAAATCATAAATACATGAAGACATTCTTTAAAGCATCCAGTGGAGTGGGAGTGAAGAAGTTAAGCTTTCAAATTTTTTCAAACAATAAAATTTTAGTCACTGTATAGAACTGAGGCAAGAAATATTTAGTGTTCAGATGATAACTTAATATTTAGCCTTCTAGTGTTAAAGAGGTACCACATTTTTGGAAGATGTATGTCTGGAAGAAAACTCTTGACTTCACCATGACTGATTGCTGAAGGCTTGCTTGTTTAACCTTAACACTTTATTCATGCTCAGTTTGTACATGAATTAAGTAATTTAGAAAAGGACCTTGCAATGAAAGATGCTATATAAATGTTCTATGTTTATTTTGATTATCACTGTAGCTAATGCCCGTTACTCAATTATGATGATCAAATGTCTCTTCAACCCCAAACAATGCAGTAATGAAATGACAAATGGTTTTTATTTGTAAAATTTCAATTTGGTTGATTAAACAATTAGAAAGCATGTGTGCAAATATAAAATACATCTTCTTTTATTTTACAACACAATGCAAAATTTGAAAAGAGTCAAGCTGTACTTCACTGATCGTCAGGACTGAAAGCTCCAACACTGGCTCCTGGATAAAAGTCTGATTCCCAAAGATATTATTATGGATCTATTTAGGCAGAGGAATTAGTTAACAAGGGATTGAATTGTCAATTAAAAAAGAACAATAAATAGAATTTTATTTTTTTGTTGTAATTCTATGGAAAAAAAAAGATTTTTCTATTGTCAATTAATCAATAAAACATGCGAATATGTAGCACTTTTGTGTCTTTCTGTCACCTTTACAGTGGAATAAGGCTCTCATTTACAATCCTGACTATATTAGAAGCTTTGTTTCAATGGATAATATAAAAAAGTTAGTGGCTTTAAGGACAGTAATGTATTTTTGACATAAATATGACAAGATAGAAATAATAACTAATATCAGAATAAGATAGAAAAGTGTAATGTTTTTCCATAAAATATGTGACTAAAAAGGAAGAGGACACATGAAGTTCTCCTGTACTCCCTTCATTCAAATAAGCTTGAGGTGACTGAGGGGAAGGTGAGGAAAAGGCAACCCATCTCACCTAACCATAACCGAGGGAAGCAAAGACAAATAGAGAGACAGACAGTTACTTCCAGATGTCAGTTCATTCCAATTCTAGCTGTACTGCTCCCTAAAAGAGCACAGAATGGAATGAAGCATTGAGAAGTTTAGAGGAGATATTTAACTTTAAGGCAGCTAAAATTAAGTAAGTAATATCAATTTGGTCTTATGCAATGATATTGCTATTTGTCTTGAAGCTATTTGCATTGGCTTTCTTTGAATTAATGACAGGACAATGCTAGAAAATATGACATGTATTCAGTTAGGAATAACATTTGCGCTTAATATATATTTATCTCCTTCCTAGGGCTTACTTTTCCTTTTGCTGGCTTTTCATGCCCTTTTCAGCTGCTAAATCAATATACTGAGATATATCAAAAAAAGACCCTAGAAGAGTATATTTTCATCAGCAAAGAATTGTTCATCACAATTTTCATGGGTAACCTGTGTCATAACAAATTAATAAAATAAACATTACCATTTTGCTGTCTAGAATCAGGCATAAAAGAGACTCAAGTCCCATAAGAACACTGCCACAGTGGAAAATGATGCTCTAAGTTAATTGACTAAACCAGCTGCCAGTCTAAGTAGCTATAAGGATTCAGGGATTTGTCTTTTTTCCTAGTGAACAGCCATTACTAATAATTTTTCACAGAAAACCAGGCCACTATTTAACTAAACAAATAATTCCTACTTGAAAGAGCTTGTAGGCATAGCAAATGGAACATCCAGTGAAGGTTCATCATAACTGTACCATGAGGTACACGTACTGAGCAGTCTGCCACTTCAGCAATAAGCAAGGAGTCTAGTCTCGCTGGTGGTACTCAGAAGACTGAGAATCCATTTTAAACAAGAATTAAAGGAACTGTACCAGTCTCAAAATGCATCATCATATTGTATCCACTTGTCTGGAACCGTGCTTATTTTGAAAATCTACAGCATAAATCTGTACACAAAAAATGTGACACAGCTGCAGGACATAACAATCAAGCTGTCCAGAAACACGATCATACATTTGAATTTTTTTCCTGACATAATCTTTTAAAATTGTAGTAAATATTTTTTAGATTCTTGTGAAACTGTGAGTTATTAGCTGTTTTGTGAAAGAGGGCTAACATTTTTTTTTCCATCTTTTTTAAGGATGTACTTAACAAGTCAACAACATCACATGAAGCGTATCCAGAGAACATCATTTTGGACTACAATCACTGTAATGTTTTAAGCAAAAGCAAATAAATGATTTGGCTCTTCAACAAAGAGAATTGGTTTCAGCTGACTTTAAACAGAAATAAAGTTATAACATTCTCATATAAACCTCAGAATATAGTGACTTTTTCCAAAACCAAAAAGAACTCTTAAGCTAAGGTTAGTTTAACTCTAAATGCACATACCAATTTCTGAAAGTTTGGAATTCCAACTGAGCTCTTATAAAACATTCAGGAATAAATACAAAAGGAGTTTTCCCTACTTAATAAACAGTGCTAGACATCGTAAAACTGTCCTGGATAAAGTACAAGCACCAGGCTGTGACTTAGAATCATAGTTTTGAGTAAAAGGAACCACAGAATTATTTCAGTAATTAACTGGGACCTAAAAAGCATGGAATCATACGAGTCAGGCAAAGGTATCCCATAGATATGAATTTTCAATAATATAACCCCACACTTTTCTTTTTTTTCTCTTCACATTCCATTGGCGTTGAGCTTAATTTGTGCAGCAATTAGCTTTTTGAAGAACTGCAGGGAGAACAAAGAGTTAACAGTTTGGCATGTAGGCAAGAGTCTTACTCAATTTTTATTTCTATATTTCCAAGTAGCACACTGGTTGATTGAGAGAGATCTTTAACAAAGAGTGAACTGTATCTTTAAATACTTTGTTTGTGGAGAGACACAACCCAGAACCACTGTTTAAAGAAAGGAGCAGCTCAGTGCATAGTTTAGACAGTCTTGCTGATAGCAAATTAGTGCTGGAATTATATTGTTACTGTGTTCTCAAGTGACTGATTCTACTAAACATTTGTTTGTAGAAATTTAAAATCATCACACTTGAGACCTATGTCTTTGACATGAACACAGTTAATAGCATACGGAGATAATTTATTATGAACTTTGTAATACTTGAACAAGCATCATGACACAAGAAACCCTGTTAAATAGAGTTGCCTTTTTTTTTCTTCTAGAGTGACAATTTAGTTGTGCAGAGTGTTGTCATCAGTTGAGATTAATCACAGTAATGACATGTTTTTCACTAAGAACGTTATTAAAAATTATTTGAATATGGACCAGGAGGAATGAGTTTCTAAGTCAAATGATATAAACATTGAAAAATGGTAAACAACTCATCTGAAAGGTAGGTCTTACATGATTTCTGTTTGTTTGGAAAAGGAAAGTACCAAAATGAGGATGATACCATAGGCAACTCTGTGGCAAAAGTTTATCTACAAAAAGATAAATGCTTGACAATTTAATATGAAAAATTTGGGAAATTAGTGACTGATTTAGCTAAATAAATTAACCTATTAAAAATCAAAACATTTATGAAAAAAAGCTACATAAGTGATGAGTGGCTTTCTAGTATTAAAGAAGACAGGTTATATTCCAGATCCACATTTGATTTTATCCAGAAGACTAATTAAAACATGAATTTTGATTGGGATGTGACAGCACCAAAATCTTGTGACCTGTGTAAGCAAAAGCATCTAACATCAGAAGTATTGCAAATCAGCTGCTATACCTATTTTTGTAGTCCCCTACATAGTTCACATTTTGCAAAATTAGATGCCCTCATATGATTTTACCCCTAGCCAGGAAATAAGTTTCCACAGCTAAGGGTCATTTCTGGTTTGGCCTATATAGCATCAGGTTTGGAAATGGGAATTAAAGTAGGACCAGTGTAATAATTTTGTCCGCTACCAAATAGCAAATAAGTTGCAGATTAATGAATATAAGAACTACAATTGTTTCCAGAGCTTTGAAATAAACTAGAGAAAATGGGGAACAGCTCTTCTGTGGTGGAAGTGGTCTGAAATCTGGGGGTCAGAGGAACCCTAAGGCAGAGGTTTTCTTCTGTCATTAAATAATTATTGTAGTGCAGGATTCTTCCCTCACCAAGAGGATATAGTTTAGTACTGGCGCTCGTGGGGTTTTTGCACCATGTTAGCCTAAAGAATGCATGGCTCCCATTCCAGGATTTCTTTTGTCCTTTGGCCAAGGATCGTGTAGTCATTCAGTAAAAACCTAATTTATTTCAAATCAAATGGGACAGATTTTTTCTCTTTTTTCAAATGCGCTTCAGGCCTTGAGTCATTTTGTTGCCTCAGCCTCTGTCATGGCTTCTGAGTCTGTGGCCAAAAGTTCACAGCCTTCAGGCAGCTTTGCTGCATTTCAGTGCCAGAAAAGGGCAGCCTGATTCAGCGAGGGCACGAGGAGAAAGGAGAAGCAAAAAATTAATGCCAGGAGTAGAAAAGGCCTGAAAGGAGGGATTAAATCAGTGCCAAAATGTTGACAGTGTCAGTGTACTATGAGGACAGCGATGGTGGAGGTTGCCCATGGGCCAGGCAGGGTGGACCTCCGCAGTTGGGACCAGTGCCACGACCTCTGGGGCCGCAGACGGAGAGGTCCTGCCCTCCCTGCCCCCCCGCCAGGGACTTTGATCCCAAGTTTATTTTGTAACATAGATCTGACAATTTTTTTTTTATTTTTTTTTTTTTTTAAAGAAACTGAGACAACTGGAAATGCTCTCAAAGCACATACTGGTGTTCAAAGTCAAAGAGTTTGACAGTTAGGGTAGGACTCATCTCAAAATTTCAGTCTCCTAAAAAGGTTTTGTGTTAAATTTAAGGTCACCCGCATTCCCTGTGCAGTCCCTGATATGGGACAGGCACCTCGTAAAGATACTTTACTGTTCTGGTTCATTGTCCTATAACTAGGATTTCTCTCTACGTTGCCAACCTGGAGAGGTTGCCTTTCACTATACAAGGACCTTAGGCAGCCAGCTTAGGTAGACTCTGAACTCTCAGGCAGCTAAAGAGGTGTGAGATAAATTCCCTTTTTTAGGATAGGACTAGCCAGAAATTGGTCCGTTCTCATTTTGCAGTGGTTAGACCCTCTTGGCATTGGCACAGTTCTGCTCTTCAAGCATCTGATTGAAAAGTTTATCAAAGAGATAAGCTAACTCTCTGTCACCCCAAGTGCTTTTCCTTTTTGCTTCACTGATTAAAAAGATATCTTATCTAGAACACATTCTTCAATTAAGTAACAAAAATCTGATACCTTCTTAAAAAAGTTGTCAGCAACATATGAACAAAGAGCTGTATGGGACCTTAAGTCCCTTTCTGACATAGGGAGCCAAATTTTCAAATCAGCTAGGTTCTTTGAAATTATTAGGCATAATTTCACCTATTTACTGTGGTATAACTTATCCAGGGGACAAAAAAACCCCCTTAGAGCACAGAGGAAAAAAGCATAAATCATATTTAAGGGTAGAATTCCTAGAACCAAGAAATAATTGTAACTCTTCAGTTATCATCTCTGCCATGAAATATCAAGCTTCAAAACTATGTATGCAACAAATAAGCCTTTCCTGTATAAACACAGCTTCTGGTTAGTTTACCTGAAATCCTAAACTTAAAGCCATTAGGAGAGTTAAGAAGCATGAACATTTTAAAGATGATAAAATATATATAAGCCTCATTCATGCAAGGTGGCAAACTTTGGTTTGCTCTAGAAAACAGCCGTGAGATTACCTTTAAGTATGTGTGTAGTTCCAGTGAATTGAATGGTATTCCTCAGGTTCCTGATGAAATTATGAATGTGGAAAGTTAAGGACAGGCTTAAGTGCTCAGAGATGCCACAGTGCTCAGTATATTCCAGAAATGGAATCTGAGATGCAGTGAAGAGTATCTTTGGCTTGAAATTTTACAAAGGAGAATCTAACTTTAGCTAAACTGATTATAGCATATGCTCAAACAAAGAAAAACCCATCATCAGGCTAAAAAGACAAGTTTAAATCACTTCCTGACCTCTTCCTATGTCTCCCACCATGTTACTGACTCACTACATGCTTTCTAAAGCATGATCCTACCATGAGATGTCTGAAGCATCCCACAGGATGCATTTATGTGTTGTTTTCTATAAAGAAAAAACAAATATGTGTTTAGAGTTTAAATTCTTTGGAGGTGGGATAATGTCTTTGAATGTGATCGTAGACACTGATGCTGGCTTTACCTTCAGCACAAATTAGAAATATTAGTATAAGTAGCCCTATCTCACTCCTTTGTCCAATATTATGAAGCTGATGTTTATCATTAAATCAAATAATTTATCAGCCAATAGGTGGCACTGAAAGTATTTAACATTTACCTATGTTGTCTATGTTCTTTTAGGAGAGTTCACATTTCCCTCAAGTAAATGGTACATTATGCTCACAAATTAAAAGCCAAGGCACATATTGAATTCTGTCATTAAAAATATTAAATAATTTAAATAGTTGGAGAACTGTTGAGAATTTAAACAATTCCCTGGAAATATGAACAAATGCATCATACTACTTGCATCTTTGTCAAAACCAATTCTAAGGCAGGAGATCCTTTTGAGATCCTGGGACCAATGACATCCCAGGGAGTATCTTACTGTGAAGTTTAAACTGTAAATATCTGGGGAAACTGTAGCATTCCAGGAATTGGCTTATACTGTAGCTTTTGCATGCTGCATGTCAATTTGTAAATTTTTTTCCAGCTGCTTTCATTTTTGAAATCCTTTGAGGAAAGAAAGAAGATTTTGTAGCAAATATAATGTAATTTTTCATCACTAGTGTTCACCTGAATTTTATTAGGACAAACTTTACAAGCAACCTCTTCATTCTCTGTGGTAAACACGCTCATAAACTATTCTACAAATAGAGTTAATGAGACATTTCAGATCAGATTTCCAAAGAAACGTGCCTTAACATATTCATAAAGGAGCAAACTTTCCATGTTAAGTTTTTGCTAACTTTAAATGTTCTTTGAGCAAATGTGATTCAGAAGATAGTAAGTATCAGTGTTTTGGTTTATACTGAGTGTAATGCAGTCGTTCTCTGTGTATCGTGTTTGATACTTGCACATACACCTCTTCCAAGCTTTTTATTGAAAGATGTGCCAAGATGGTGAAGTAGGAGTGATTTGTTCGGAAAAAAATATGACATTGTGATACAACACAGAACCTAACTATTCCATTTTCTGACTGCTTCCATACCACCTTTATATAAATTTCTGTCTTAAGAACAAATGTAGGCCACATAGGTTTCAGCTATATCAAATAAAAATGTCAGAGGGTTCACTGTACTGTCATCGACTACAATGTTGCAGAGGACAAGAAGCAAATAGCATTGAAATAGAAGTATGTCCAAAAAAGGATGGTATGTAGGGATAAACAGTAATTTCTGTGGTGCCGTTTAGTGCTGTCTTGCTTGGTACTTCAGTACATTATGAATAATGTTAACATTTGTATCAAAGGGGAGAGAGAAACCCATCACATCGTGTGTTAAAACAGTAAGTACGTTTTGCTTACAGTAAGAGCTCTGCTTGTGAGAGATTTTTCATTTACTCAGCTGTACCAATGCACCTTAATTACAAGCAACTAGGAGCTTTTCATATATTTCTGCCTTCATCATTCCCTGCTAGCAGGAAAATTAAAGTGCCTTCAAATCACAGAGCAGTAGAACATAATTATTTAATGTTACAACACCAGGCCTAGGCAAGGTATAAGACTTTCCAGATTTACCTAAATTGGTTCTGGAGACTTGTGACACCACAGTTGGTCATGAGAATACATGTATCATATCAGAAAGTATTTCAAGTTAAAACTCAAAGTTAGGCATTGTTTTCTCTGTTCAGGAAGCAAAGCAAGGAACTAAATCCAAACTAAAGAAGACTAAGCAAGGATGTATGTTCTCCATTAACAGTACAACTGAAAACGTCATCCTTCTCAGATTACTTGGAATATGCGTGGATATGAAAAAAGAAAGCCCAATATTCTGATTATGAATGTTTGGCCAGGTTACTCCTATTACACAACTTCTCTAATCTAATATTAAACAGAGTACCTTTAAGGTATAAGCAAAAAGAGAAGTATGAATGAATGAATTCATAAATGTTCTGGGAAAGAAAAGTATGGAATTTTACCGACAATCTATGTTTGTGAATATCTGCATAACCACAGCCTGGTCACAAAAAATAAAATTAAGTTTAAAAATTGCATGTCTTGAAAATACCATATCTTCTTTATTAACAATTTGCCACTAAATAAATTGTTGATTCTTTCCAGATACGTACTCAAAAACTCTAGAAACGAAATTAAACATTTTGAGCAACCTTCAGATAAATGATCTGCTATTGATTATTTTATTATGTAAAATAAGTTGGTGGATAGGATATTACGAGAACCTTATGTATTTCCAGTTACTTTAGCATCTGAGTATATGCCAATAGATATTTGAGTAGAAATTGAATAGATCATTAAAAAATGAGAAAAAGCTAATGCTGCAACGTCCCTCTCAAGGTTATGAAATAAGTGAGATATGGTATTTCACAGGAGTATGTTCACGAGAATATCCAAAGCCCCGAGCCCTCCATGAAAATCCACGAATCATGCTCTGTAAACTACACAAAATAATTTCAATGAGAGAGGTGCAATAAGCCAGAGAGCACCATACTAACAAGAGGATCATCTCTGGCTGATACAGCCACTGATAGTCATGAACACAAATAAACCCAAGCATAACAATAAAAAGAAGGGAATGTGTTGTTTTTCTTCAATTATCGTTAAAGCATATAATGATATGTAAGGCAACAGGACCAGTGTTTTGTTCAAAAGCCTCAATTTACCATACAACCTTATGATTTAGACCTAGTCACTGGAGCTATGTCAACAATTTTCAACAAAATTGTCGTGGTTTAACCCCAGCCAGCAACTAAACACCACGCAGCCGCTCACTCACTCCCCCCCACCCAGTGGGATGGGGGAGAAAATCGGGAAAAGAAGCAAAACCCGTGGGTTGAGATAAGAACGGTTTAATAGAACAGAAAAGAAGAAACTAATAATGATAATGATAACACTAATAAAATGACAACAGCAATAATGAAAGGATTGGAATGTACAAATGATGCGCAGTGCAATTGCTCACCACCCGCCGACCGACACCCAGCCAGTCCCCGAGCGGCGACTCCCTGCCCCCCACTTCCCCGTTCCTATACTGGATGGGACGTCACATGGTATGGAATACCCCGTTGGCCAGTTTGGGTCAGGTGCCCTGGCTGTGTCCTGTGCCAACTTCTTGTGCCCCTCCAGCTTTCTCACTGGCTGGGCATGAGAAGCTGAAAAATCCTTGACATTAGTCTAAACACTACTGAGCAACAACTGAAAACATCAGTGTTATCAACATTCTTCGCTCTGAACTCAAAACATAGCACTGTACCAGCTACTAGGAAGACAGTTAACTCTATCCCAGCTGAAACCAGGACAAAAATGAAATCCAATTAATATATGCTGGGTTTGTAATTCTCCCTGTCCATCAATATTTCTTAAAGAATTTACTAATTTTGGTAGTTTTCATATGACATAAATGCATTTGCACAATTGGTACTCCTTGGAGCTTCTGCTAAAGTACTGTAATGTGCCGGTTTACCGTGTAAGTAAATCTCAGTGGTAACTATCAATCAGCAGTGTAATGCAGCTCAGAGTATTCCCTCTTAATATCACAGGCTATCAAACATGCAACGGCCTCCTAAACTGCCTTCAGTCCTCTTGGTGAACATCATGATAAGACCTCATAAAGTGTGGGAGATTCTTAAGAAATTGATGTGCAAACTTGCCCAGTTCCATACAGGCAATACTTCAGGAATTCACTGTTTATTCTTCCTAGACATCCTCCCTCCCAGACATCTATAAGCACCTGAGCAACAAAGCAGCAGTATTCTGAATGTATACTGAGGTTTGCTTGGAATGGTGGTCAGACACTGAGTGTATTTACACAGCTGATTGCACCTCAAGGTATATTCATCTTAGGCTATATGATTCACCCTGACCGGCCTTGGGGATCCTTTCAACAGTAATTTTTTGTTCACATGGATTCTGTCGTTGAATCCCAGGATGTCTGAGGCAGGTTGCAAATAGGGATTTCCTGAAGATGATAATCCATTATTGAACTTCATATTTTATGTTGTTTAAATGCTAGATTAAACTTTTTATGTCTCTATAATTGTTTCTTTCTTTGTAAAGAAGTTCTAAGCCCAGAGCTGGGTCCAAAATAGATTGTCCTCTAAAAGTCATCTCCTATTGAACATGTTATTTCTGGTCTACTCCATGTTCATGTTGGTATAAAGCAGCAGAATATGAAACTATAAACCAGGGATCAGAACTCAGGATCTGTAATGCTTGTCTTGTCATACCTGTAAAAAACACCACAAGAAAACTCAAGGTGGGACAGCAACCTGGTCATATTTACTTTGGATCAAAAGATTAGGAATCAATTTGTCATATATAAGTAGAAAGGTTATGGTATTTTTCTCCACTTACAGGTAAGCTTTTTGTACAAAGCTCTGTCAGGATAAAAGGACTCTCAGCATAAACTTTCTTCACATTTGCTACACTAATGGGATAACAAGTAGAAACCATGACAGTAAATGAAAAAACAAGTCCTGGATTTAAATTAGTTGGAGGGGGGGGTTGTTTGTTTGTTTTAATTTTTTTTTAATTCCCCCTGCCCCCTTAAGTAATCTAACTCTAATTGGACTTGGATGCTAGTTTAGAAAGTCTGAAGTCATTGCCAGTTCTTGGATATTTGTACCACAAGTAGAAGTCTTCTAGCTAATGAAGGAAATCAGATCTTGCTATAATGAGGAAACCAATAAGATGCTGTCTAATGGGGAGACTTGTTAAAACTCTCATTGAAATGTGGCCTGCTGCTAAGTGAACAGGCTTGGCAGGCATGAATTAGCGACAGTAGCTATTGTAACCTGCCAGGGCTCTTTATGATGGGATGATCATGCTAATAAGAGAACTTTTAAGGAGAACTATCGAGAGTCACCAAGTAACTGCCAAAGATGAGATTTCACCTTATCCTTCAGTGCATCCACTTTCTAATTAGTGATGGGAAAAATTCAAAGCAATTTGGGAATCAGCTGAAATGCAGATAAATAACAAGCAACAAATCAGTTGTTCACACAAAGGGAGACAAGGTCAGCAGGCAGCAAGGCCAGTGCACCTTGAGCTAAGTCTTTGTTTTTACACAAACAGTCAACAATCATTCGGGAAATGAGGGTCCTGACTAAGACTGCAGTACTTCACTGAGCCAAGCTCATTATGATACAGATGCTTCCATGTAAATGACCCCACTTAAGACAAGAATCCTCTGAGGGTGCAGTGCTGCATTCTTCAGCATATCGTTTTCTACTCTTGTTTCAAAGTAGACAAGCAACTGGGCAGCCAGATAACGAGTGAGTCAAAACTTGATCTCAAGTTCATTCTCAGCAGCTCTGTCTGTGAAACTTCTAGGAAGTGATAAGGGTGCCTTGAAGAAGATCTCATAGATCTCTGTGTGTTTCAATGCAAGCTCAGACTTGCTCTTGATTAAGAGTCTAGATACTCCCAGTGATCACAGCTAAAAAAAACATGGTTTCATTGACTTGCCTAAAATCACACTATAGTTCTAAGGCTAGCAGCATTAAATAGTTTTCCTGTTACCTGTCTTGTCACTACATATCTTCTAAGTTCAGTAATAAATAAGGCAAGAACAGCCTCCTGTATGTTATAGTTCTGAATCACCCTGATGATTCACACGGCTTACCAGGAGCACCAACTGAAAGAAATATCCCACAAAACAAAACACGGTAAACACAGAAAACAAAATTGCAACCTAATATATACAAATTTGGTTAAGGCTGCAAAACCAACCTAAATCCTATAATCTCCTAACTTTCCAGCACTTGACTTTGCTGTTTTAGTGAGGAACGTGTTTTCTGATTTAAAAACAAAACAAAAATCAAGGAACCATTAGACATACTCCTGATGTTCAAAAGCTTCAAAGAAAAGACTGGAAATTCATCCATGGCACAGCCTGCTGCTCTTAGACATAATAACACACCTCATATAAAGTATCGCTGATTTTTCATCCAGCATGTTGATCTACTCTACAGATTCAAGTTATGCCAATAGGTTTCACAGATACTTGCTGGCAAATGGCACACTCTTAATGTGGAGACGTGCTCCAGTGCTAAATGTCAAGTCACCTTTCCGTATTGAGTTACTAGAGCTTCAGAGTAACACCACTGCAATGCTTTTACTTTTTTTAACGTGAAAGGACAATGTAACTTTCTTCAGTCTTATCCTAGGAAATGGCCATACACTGTTTACTGATGGTTTCCAGAGAAATTCAGGCTAAGGCAAATCTGTCAGATGGAAGGTTTCACCCCAAACGTTTAGAACCTTGTAAAGTTATGAGAAATTGAAGGCAAGCTCTTGAAATGCTTGTGAAACTTAACCTTATAAAATGCTTCCAGAATATTTTGTGTCCTAATAAAAACTTGTAGGCACAAAAGTAATTTAGAACCGGAATTTTTATTTGATCCATGTATCAACAGCTTTTTTTTCAGTGGGGGAATGTGTTCTTCATGCACATTTGTAGCAGAATCCAGAATTTCCACACTACTGTTGGTCAATAGAAACAAGCAATCTGCCTTCTAGCCGGTCCAAAAAGAAACTTGCACATAGTAACATCCATCATAAATAATGAATGGACCAATTTCAAAGCGTAATATTACATCAATATTCACACTTTTTGAATATTGATGTAAATTGGTTTAAATTGACCAGATGCTCTGAAGATGGCACAGACAGGTGCAAATTATTTCTCTCCTGTCAGCAAATCCCATTAGTCTTTAGAAGAGATGCACTAAAAGGGAAAGCAGCTGCTTGTTCCCCTTAGGGACTCCATAGAAAGGCACCTCTAATGTCCCCTGGGAATTTCATAGGAGTGCTGAAAATGCAGAATAAGCTTGGGATCAGATCTTTAATCAACACTTTACCTTGACTGACTACACTTTTTATTACCCATTTCTCAGTACAATGAACCTGTCACAGCATTATCTATGCTCTGTCCCCTTTCTGAGGCCTGTGATTATGTCTAGAAAAGTAAATAAAGGAGGCTGGGGCCATTTTCTAACCCTGAGGCCAGGCAATGCCCTAGTTCATATTCATCTGCTTAAACACTCTCCCTACAAAAGGAGAAAGAAACAAAACTGCTGAATTTCTGAAATATTTCTATTTGATTCAAAATCTTGACAGTTAGTCATTGTGCTAACAATTAAATTATACATACATTCACACACCAGTGCTTGATGCCACAAAGTAATTCTGTATTATTTACTAGTATGAGCAAAGCCTCTAAACACAAGGAAGATGCCCTCTTGAAGTCTGACTACTTACCTTTTTTGGTTTGCATCTCCATATCCATCCCAAGGGCTTTTCACCCTTTCTTTGGGAATCAGTGACCAGCTTTCCAAAAGAGGCTTCTCCTCTTTCCTTGATTCTACAGGATCACAGATGACCCTGCTTAGAAAGCAGTCTTTTTTCTAGTGTACTTAAGTCTTGACTATAAACCCAGGACAAAAACATAATTAAATTGTGGTATAAGTAGAGCTGCAATGCTTTTATGCTAATTTTACTATATTCTTATGCTACAGTAGGGATTGCGCTGTGTGTAGTGTATGTGAATGGCTGACCTTTAAAACAGTTTTATGTAAGATAATACATGGTGCAAGGGAAAGAATAATTGCATGGGGATTGCTGGAGCAAGAAAACAAGATCAGGATCAAACATAGGAACTAAAGAAGGCGAGAAAGGTAAGGGGAAGGGGGGAGGCTGATTAATAGGAAGGGACTATCATATGCAGCACTGGAGCTCTGGTGCTAAGAGGAAAAATTAAAGCTCTTCCCCTCTTCCCACCTCCCCCATCCCATCTTTGACAAATTATCAATTTTGTAATCTTGTAATTTTTTGTAGTATTTTGCACCCACCCCTCTACCTCAACATGCATGTAACAATTGTTTTACACTTAACAGATTATACAGATAACATTAATGTAAATTGCCCCTTTCTGCCTCTGTGACTGAATATAGAATCACAAAATCATTCAGGTTGGAAAAGAGCTTTAAGATCATCGAGTCCAACTAGCACTGCCAAGTCCACCACTACACCGTGTCCCTAAGCACCACATCTACACGTCTTTTAAATCCCTCCAGGGATGGTGGGTGACTCAACCACTTCCCTGGGCAGCCTGTTCCAATGCTTGGCAACCCTTTCACTGAAGACATTTTTCCTAATAGCGAATCTAAACCTCCCCTGGTGTAACCTGAGGCCATTTCCTCTCATCCTATCACTTGTTACTTAGAAGAAGAGACCGACCCCCACCTCACCACAACCTCCTTTCAGGTAGTTGTAGAGAGCTATAAGGTCTCCCCTCAGCCTCCTTTTCTCCAGGCTAAACAACCCCAGTTCTCTCAGCTGCATAATATGCATTTTGAATATTAGTTTCTAGGTCAGTTTTAATCCTGTTTTGTATGCAGGGTTTGTTAGATACGTTCTTTTGATTCCTTTCTGAAAATCCATGAATACATCAAACAGTAAACAGTCAATTCATCTTTTCTTCTTTTTACCCCCAGCCGTGTCTGTTCGTGACAAAATTATTTCTTTACTTTCACACTGAAAACAACATTGCCCTTAATCATTAAATGAATGCATATTACTTCCTTTTGCTAATAGAAGATGGCTGTATATTGTCTGAAGGCATGCATACAACACACACACATGGAAATCAGGTTCCAACAATGATCGTACCAATTGCGTCAGATTGCTGAGGCTTTTGAAGCTTTCCAACTTGCATAACTTAGTGGAAATAGGGCATAAATCAGTTCTTCAAGTTTGTGTTGCTGTTCCTGTGTTATGGGAACAGCAGCTTCACTTCTGCATTCCATACCAAAAACCAGCTCAATAAATGAAAGAGAATATATGGCTGTATTTGGGAACCATTACAAATACACAGGGTTGATTCACCCTCCCACCTTGCTGAGTGTGACTCTTCTGTATGACTGCCTGATATTCAGACAAAATCAAATATAAACTGCTATTGCCACAGTAGCCACGCAGCTTCATAAACACTCTATTTACATGGCAGGTTTGGTGAAGACATGGGCCAGGCTTACAGGAGTTTTACACAGAAAAAGAAATTGCCAGAACTGGCAGTGTAAATAGAAATAGCAGGAGGAGGTAATGCTATGAGAATAAATATTGGAAATGCAACCAGGAAACGCGATGGGGGCAACTAATTTTAAGTCTTTTCTCCTCTGCAAACATAGAAGCTTGAAGTCGCCTGTCTCTAATGTACATAGCTTA
This sequence comes from Harpia harpyja, assembly GCF_026419915.1. Taxonomy (NCBI): domain Eukaryota; kingdom Metazoa; phylum Chordata; class Aves; order Accipitriformes; family Accipitridae; genus Harpia; species Harpia harpyja. The sequence continues at coordinate 34,632,215 of NC_068945.1, read as the reverse complement.
AACCTTCCCAGCCACTCGATACAGCTGCCACTGAAAAGGCACCGTGAAAAAACAGTCGATTCAGAGAGCAAACATGTGAAATTAAATACTTTGGGATTTACATTTTTTGGCAGGTCAGATGCCAATGCAAGAACGCTAGTGACTGACTTTCCCTCAGTAATCTGATGAAGTTTGAAGTTCCCAATCTCTCTAAAAGCTAGCATCACTAGGATCCTCTGAGATCCTTCACTGAGGTGCTGTTATCACATCTTTTCCTAGGCTGTGTGATTTGCTGCACTGGGGTGATACATCCACATGGAATTAACAGGGAGGGAGAGGGAGTAACATGCTGTATAACATGCTACCTGCCATACTAATGATGCTGCAACAGCCCAGCGTGATGAAAGCACATTTGAGTTTCATACCCAACAGATTGCAAAGACTGATGTAACTATCATTGCACTGAGACACATTCAACTTTCCTGTCCCAAAAGTCAGGTATTCCTTTGCAGCCAAATTTATGGGCAGGATGTATGTGGAGTAGGGCTTAAACTCACAGTGGGAAGAAACCTTTGGGAATCACTGGGATTTCTAAGTGTAATGGCTTAATGGCTCTCCTATCATTCTCGTAAGTAAAACTGGTTGTAAATAAAATAAAATGTAAAGTAAACAAAACAAAGACATTCAATAATATCTGTAGCTTTTTTCTTTTTTCCCCTCCCAAATTTGTAACGCTTCTGCTCCCCCAGAACCCAAGGTAATCATTCATAAGCAGTCATTAGCAAAGGCGCATCATGTTGTCTGGAAGTATTTCACTGAGATCTGCTAACACCGCTCCCTCCTAACACATATAAGGTAGGTGTTATACTGCGTGAGGTCTCCATTGATGTTGTCTTTCACTCGACACCATTCCCTACTGAGATGGCAACCCACACTATAGAGTGAAATTCAGATATAAATACTGCAGGCTCAAACCAACTTTAAATATAAAGAGAAAAAATGTGGAAAGAGAAGTTATCCTTCAACAGCTGTTGCTATTTCACTTTGAAAGCTTGGGAAAAAAAAAAGCCTCATTTTTAAAATGGTGAAAGAAGAATATATCAAGCCAAAGGGGAAAAAAAAAATCTCTGTTTTTAAGCAAAATTCTTATTCACTAGATGATAACTAGAAGTTGCACACTGCCCTTTTTGTGTTTAAGGAGGAACTGATCACAGATTCATTAGAAACTCATCCAGTCATATGATCAGACATGCAGTGCAGTCATATAGTTGGAAAGATTAGCTGATACAATTAGCAAATGAGATAAACCAGATACCTAAAATAGAAGCAATGAAAAAAAAAAAAACCAAACCCAACACATTCCTTCTTTGAAAACTCATCATTTACAAACAATACACTAATAGCCTCCCTCCCAAAATAAACAGGCAAAACAACGATCAAGTAACAGAGAAAGATCACAAAAATCAGAAAGAGTAAGAAGCGTGAAGAAAGAAAATTTTGCAACCAGAAAGAAGAAAAGTGTCTTTAGATATTAACTCATCCAGCCCCTCAGACAATCCATGGTTACCCAGTGTAATAGCTTTTATACAAAACTATACTGCACACATTCTTAAACAAAGAGAGGCTCCCATATCAGTATGCCGTAAGTGCTCAGTTACAGAAACAGCATGAATGGGAGCGCTTCAGCAGTGACACTCAGGGACTGCGTTCATACTCCAAGAAAAGCTACAGCTGAAGGCAAATTACAATTTGAAGGCATGCCCGCCTGCTCCCTTGGCTCCAGCTCCATGATCCAAGCTGTGAGGGAGGAATAAAATTAAATAAAAGGCCCACAAGCCAAAGGTCCAAATGCTTCATTACTTTTTCAGGCAAACCCACAAGTCACGTACTAATCTCAAACATTTTCTGCGAGAGAAAGGATCTTGAACTGACTGGGGAATTAAGAAGTACAACGATAGGGGGTTTTTTGAAGCTTGCACTTATTATCCATAAAAAGGAGTGTATAATCAAGGTCAGGACCCAAGTAAAGTGCTGGAAGAGCCAGTGCACTGCAGGAAGTAGTACAACATTAGACAGAAATCTGCCATGAAGGCAAACACCTACCAGAGATATCTAGCACACGGAGGAACCACATAAGCAGCCAACTCTTCCAAGGGATGGAATTTTCCTTTCCCCACCTACAGCGCCTTCTGTAAATAACTTCCTCATGATGTTAAAGCTGCCGTGGAGCTGCACACTGTGAAGCTCTGTGGGGAGAAATGATAACTGACGATAATTCTGTACTCTTTTGGTATCATCGCTCTGTTTTAACACGGGTATTTGATATAGACCTCTTTTTTTTTTTTTTTTTTTTTCCCAGCCTTCAGACTGGCCAAACTGCATATGTGAGAGCCAAGCTGGTGTCAGGGCACAGCAAGGGCTGGCTGCTCCCTCAGGGCTGGGGAGCCAGCGGTGACTTTGGCTGCGGTGGATGCTGTCTCCCTGGGGCTAACGGTGTGGGGCCGGGGTGCTGATGGGGTCTACAGGCAGCCCCAGGCAGAGCGAGCGATGAACCAGGCCTGGGGCCCATTCAGGGCATCCAGCCAGGAGACAGGGCCAGAAGCTGGTCTTAACACAGGTTAAGTTTTTTTTTTTTTAAGCTACATCATAGCTTAAACCAAGCCTGCTAGCCCCAGCCTGAGCTTAAATGAGGCTCCAGGAGCAATGGGTAGGGTGGAGGGCCCCAGGTGAGGCTGGCCAGGGCAGCTGAGTCTTGTTAATACCCTGACGGTTAGCACCAATACAAACTTAATAAAAACTTGCCAGAGAAACAGAGATTCCTAGTGCGTTCGAGCTTCTCGCAGCTCCAGACCAGTCAGCCCAGGCACCACATCTTCAGGGCAGCTCGTTGTGCTCAGTCCCTTTGTATCTTCTAAGTGCTTCTAGACTGTACGTTATTCTATAGCTTCTGCAGTAAATCACGGGCTAGGCAACAGGCTCGTATAACCCCAATGTAAACCAAAGCTATGGAGCGACTCTGTGAAAAGTCAGACTTTTCACTTAACAGTTTTCACAGTCAGGAAAGTAGGAGTGGGACTGCACAGATGCTAGGACTGGAAAAAAGAAAAGGGGATCTGTCTCTTCTTGGCTGTCTGTGGTACACCCGGCTTCTCCAGGCTGCAAGAAATATGGAGGAGGAAGCCTAAGCATTGACATAAAGAGGAGATAAGATCTATATCTAAGACTCAGCATGGAAAAATGGGAGCAAATGAATGGATGGTGAAGCAGATTGTGGTACAGATCTTGTAGAGAAGAAAACAGGACTGAAGAATCTCCCAGGTGAGAAAGGAGAAAAGGACTGGCAATTAGCAGGACTTCAGGGAATGGAGCTGCTGAGCTGAGAAGAGCATATTTCCATATATATTGATTCTATGATTCTATGATTCTATATTTCATAATCAAACAGGAGAAAAAATACAGGTGCAGTCAGTTTAGGTTCACTAGAACTAGACTAAAAATCAAGGATCCAGCTAAGCAGACCAAAACGGGGTAGTCTGCAGAGTAAATTAACGTTGTTAGATGGCTATTAATGACTGAGAACTAAACACTGATGCTGAAGGGCTGGTGTGTCCCATTGCTCACTCCAAGTTCCCATTTCCCCCAGGACAGATCCAAGACAAGACCTAGACGCTCACCAGACACTCCTTGGCAGGGCAGGAGCTGCAGAGGGCACAACAGCTTCCCATGGCCTTCGCCATCCAGGAACCAGCCCTGCACTTGCAGCTATCCTGCAGGTAATGACATTTCTGTCCCTAGACTCATTTCAAAGGCAAACCTTTGTTATTTATCAAGCAAGGTATAAATATTTTTCTAAGACCTGAAAAGGAGGAGAAAAGGTCTGCACCTGTCCTTGTATCCAAACTGGCTGTCCTTGCGTACAGACAGTCAAACCAGTTTTACGAGAAAGTTCCAGAGGTGTTGCCTTGCAACACAAAGTTACACATTACTTGTCCTTCAACAGCCCTTTCCAAAGAGACGATGCACACTACTACATATTTGCTCTGTGTTTCGTTGCTCAACACTTCCTCTGATCCTTTTGCACTCTACAGTTTGTTCTTTTTTAGACGACAGACACACAGAGTCCGGCTCTTTCCTATCTCCTCTTCATGAAGGCTCTGACAATATGTTTTATATTCTTTATACAGTTGCTTTTGCTTAGCTACCACCTCCCCAGAATAAGGCAAAATTCCTCAAAGACCACTATTTTCTTTGCCTTTCTTTTCTTATGTTTTATTTATTTATATAGCCAATATACACATAAACCCAGTTCTGGGTGTCAACAGATTTTATCCATTGTGCTTATCTGTCTCTGTCCATCTTTATCTCCCCTCCGTGTATATATATATATATATGTGTGCCACCCCCATAATCTCTTATAGTATTTACAACAGTATACAATACCATTATTTTTGGCTAAATATTTTAATGGGCTGATTTCACTTGAACAACACTGGAACAGTTGAAAGGATCAGATTCAAGGACACTACTCTGCAACTTAACTACAAACTTAGCCGACCTAATTTTATGTTTAATATTTCTATTTCTGGTACTACCACATGTAGAAAATAGCAACCAACCATCTGAAATCAACACAGAATAAAGCCTATTGTTCTTAAATACAGCATCATCTGTGTCACAAAGATTGAAGTTGTTATAAGGGGAAGATATTAATAGCCATCACCATCTTTGGCAGTTTGATTTCATGGTGTGGCTTCTGCAGCGACAAACCATATCTTCTGAGAGAGGACTGTCACACCTGAAGCAGTTTTTCTGAGCAGGCTCATCTAGTTCCAGTATCAGACTCCTATGTCTTCCTACTTCTTTTCTCTCCCAAGCTGAGAACAAGTTTTCTGTTACTGCAGAGTCTTTTCCTCTTTCATCTCTGTTTGTAAATCATACAATTGAAACTGAAAAGGAAAAGTTTCTGAAATCCAGAAGCCCTTTCTAACTTTTTTTTTGTAGTTGTCTTTCAAAACTCATGACCTTTTTCTATGAAACCTGGTCTCCCTTGGGAAAAAGAAACCGACATATTTCCTTCCTTGCATACAGTACAGCTAGAGATCCTTATTCTGCTTCTGCACACCAACGCTCAGATTCAGTCCAAGCTTTGGAAGCATATGCTACGAGTTTCAAGCGATCACCCTGCCTTCGTACAAGCATGTCCCCAAGGCCCTGCTTACAAGCATCAGGTGACAGCTTTGTCTGGCGCTTTTTGTACTCAAATGTCAGGACAGTTGGCTTCTGTTTGAATTGTGTAGGAATTTCAAACTCCATGTTTTGATTGGTATCTCTTCCTTGTTCTGCACTTTTACTAATTGAGAAAGGCCCTTCAGAAAGCAGCTGGACTAGGTAAAACCTTTCACCAAAACATACTGTACCCACAAATTTTTGTACATAGTTTTATTCTATAGGTCAAGGAATCACCTCTATCCTATTAAGACTTATGCATATCCCATAACAAGACACCTCTCCTAATTCTATGGTTTCTTTACCTTATATTTGTTGTTGTGTTTTAAATCTGCAATATGAACCATTTTCAGAGCTTATCTGAACATCTGGCTATGTTCCTGCGTTGTTTCATCTTACATTAGACTATCCTCTGTTTCATACCTTAATAATCTGAATAGCTTCAACTATTCTCTTGGGACTGTACTTCAGATACAAAGCATAACTCCAAACGTAAGCCAGCAGACCCACAGTTACCCAAACAAAGTATTAAAAGCTTACAAACCTATTTTTAAAGAAAAAAATATTAATTATCACAATCAATGCAGACTATTGAACACATATTGGTTGCCACAAAATTTATTCTTTAACAGCTAGGTGTTGATATTTTTTTACCATAGTTATTCAAATCCTTTGTGATCCTCTCCTCCCATTCAAATCTAGCTACTGAAAAAAGAATCCATTCAGCACGCTCTTGACCCCCCTAGAATACCAAACGTAACCAATCTAACTAAATAATCATTAAGATTGAGAGGTTTCTTCTGAGTGTGGTAGGACTATTTTTATTATGTTTATTCGAGGATAATTGGGTTCTCTGACCTGTTTCATATTCTGCTGATGTATTACCTCTTCTGTTAAAGAAGGCTTGGAAAGATATTTTACATCTGTAAGGATTTTTGCCCTACAGTATACAGTCTTTTTAAAAAACCAAACAAAAACTTCTGTTCTGTTGGCTTTGGTATTTCTTTTTTTCCCAACAATTATGAAATCTATCTTAACAAGATCTGATCTATCTTTGCATCTAGTTAGAATCACCCGAAGTAGGAACGATTCCCCGGCTTCCCAGTCTGAATCTTTGTGAGTTGCACAAGACCAGGATTACTCACTACGTTTCTTGCTGTGTCTCCAGACAGAGCAATAGGTTGCTTTCCAGTGTCCACGTATGCTCAATGTAATGTTCAGTTTCGGACATGTAGCTCTCTCGAACAGTCTCCATCAATAAATTTGCTATGTTTTCTCCTGCTGCTGCTCTTTCTGTGCAGAAAAGGTGTGTTTCATTACTGTGTAGACGCCTGGTGTATTCCACTAAAACTTTGGTTCCTCTCAGCTGGCACTCCAGTTGTCTGTCATGCCAGCTAGGCAGAACTAGAACCATCTCCCTCACACGCAGCTGAGTGCCCTAATAACCCACTACAGTCAGACTTCATCTTCTCTTTTCTCCTTTATGTCCACAGGCATAATGTGAATGGCTCAATTTTAAGAGAAGGGATGAAGAGCCTTTTCACCCAGAAGATCTTAGAATCTGCTATTAAGGTGATACACCCTGTGTTTCAGTCCATATGACCATCAATAATTATTTCCTTAGATGGACTAAATCCCAAGGGAATAGCAGCACTGGACATTTCCTATTATTTCCTACTATTATTTCTTATTTTTCTTCCCTCCTTAAAAGAGGAGGGAGGTGTCTAGTTTAAGACTGGACCCTCCTCTGGGAAGGTTAAATTTTCTGTATTTGACAGAGAAAAAATAAAATGAAATGAGAATTCAAAGTGTGGCTAAAGATAAACTGATCTCATAACTTCCAGCATGGAATTCCCAATTCTGCTGCATGCCTTCTGCCAGCTCTGCAGTTTTTGAGGCCCTATAATACGCCTATTCAATGAGAAAAATAGCAGAAAAAAGTAACCCACAAAAACATAAAAAGCTTTCTTCCACTTTAATTTCATTAACTATTGGGGTAAAAAAACAACCAAGCAAACAGACAAAAACCCTAATAAGCCAGGACCATGATGGAGATGGGACATGCAATCCAAGATCAGGAAGCAGGAGTTAGATCAGCTTATCTACAACGTTAGACCCCACCCTGAGTAAACTAGACTTTTTTTGCAGATGTGGTTCTCCCTTTTCTTAATATGGAAGTTAAATCATTACTTTATCACTATGTCAGTATATACTGGAGCTTTTACACAGCCTGCTGTTTTCAGTGGGAAGGCAGAGAATTGGATAACAATTTTATCATTAAAGACTATCTCAAAATCCATATACAACCTAAATAAGGTTATACAGACAAACAGATCTGACATTCATCAATTTCTGAGTGACCAGCTTTACAATCTGCAAAAAGTTCTCTTCAGTAATTTTCAATTGGTAATAAATGAGGTAGACAATGCATGGCTGAAATCTCTCAAGGAAATTGGAAAGAGATCATTCAAATAATAAAAGATAAAATTAATAAAATGCTTGCGGGTTGTCTTAAATTAATAGTGGATGTTTAAAAGGTCTGTTACTTATTTGATTTAGTTAAAATAGAAGTAAAGTTATCTTTAAGAGTACTGCAGAGAAAAGAAACCTCTTTTAGTATACTGCCCTGAGTGGACAGAGATATTGAATCTAAAAGCTTTACATGTTAATAGATCATTCTCTCATTTTGGCTAAAACCAATTTGTCTTTTTCTTTTCGTTCTCACAGTGAAGTCTTGGTTTTTGCTCCACTACCGCTTCTGTTTCTGACATCTCTTGCTTCTCCACTTTTGGGGTGCTACAGTTGCATCAGCAGTACCCTGAAGATTAATCTACATTGTAGGCATAATCATCCATGTCAAGGAGGATTGGATACTGCTAATGAGTGATCAATACCACCCCTCACCAGCCTAGAATAATTGGAAATAGCCAGGAAATTTGCCTAAATTAGTATATACACACACAAACAGCTATCTAGATAAGGAATTAGAATCAGGAACACTTTTTTTTTTCTTTCAGGGGCATAAAAAGCAGTGTGGGAGAAGACGCCCATGTTCCTCTCTTTCCCTCACTGCTGTTTGCCCAGAGGAGAAATAGGTACAGTCATATGTGAGAATTCAAAGTGCAATGCAACATGCATAGATCAGAAGAAAAGACGGGAGGGGGTCCTGAGAGATATGTCTCCTATAAACTTGGGTATTCCTTTAGAGTCTGGCCAATTCATATTCGTTATAGTTAATCTCTTGAAAATGAGTGATCACTGACAAGATGATCTTTCCCAAACATTTTTCCCTCTTACAGATCTGTCTCCCTAGCAGGCTGAGTTTGTGAATATGCAGAGGTTGACTGAGCTACAGTCTGTGTACGCAAGCTCAGTTTCATCATGATGTAGCATATCTGGATTAAGAGTTTGCACTAAGGTAGATAAGTGCTAAAACATAGATCCCTAACACTGTCAAATCCTTCATTTCCCGAAAGGGCTTTTCGGTATAAAGCCTTCATTGTTCAAAATGGATACATGAGATTTGCCAGGTAGGCTGGGCCATGGATCTCTTTCTATCCACCTCTTTAATGTACTGCTGGTTACATTTTATTTTAATTACTTGATTCAGATCACACATGATCTGCACGACCAGACCAAATGGATCACCTGAGGGTTGATTACCACTAGAAATAACTCCTACACTACACACACAAAACCTAATTCAAAAGAGCAGCTTGCACAGTCTCTCAGCATTCGCTCTTTCCCTGGAAGTGCCAGCAATGAGTCTCAGTTAGGTGAGATTGACTCTCTTTAAAGTACTCTTGATTATTTACAAATCCCTACACAACCACGATCCATTTTATTTTAGCAGCTGTTATCACCCTATTGTCTGTGATGATACAATCAATTCCGAAGACTGCTAGTCTGTAGATCACTATGAAAAGTCATCTGAGTTCAGTGGGTGCCTGGATTTTGGTTTCTCTTTCTTATTCCATGATTTAGGATCTTTGGGATTATTTCTTTCTTTGGCATGAATCATAAATAATACTCGTCATCATTAAAAGATTCTTTAATACCAACCAATAAACATTCCCTTCTGCTAAGTTTTCTTTACAAAACATAATGAAATGTGCTATTTCAGAGTTTAAGAATAGTCACTAGTTTTATCATGAAGTTCTTATTCCTTAGATGCTGTCATAATATATATGAAATGTAAACAAAGATGTGAATGGAAATAACTGCGTATTTTTACATAATTTAGAACCTAAGACAGAAATACTTAATGAAACGCAGGAAGTCAAAATCACTTCCTTCTGCTCATACTTGTTAATGGTTAGAAAAACTAAAAATGCTCTTATTTATTAATGACTTTACAGTAAGTCCTATCTGCTATATACTTTAATGAAGCTTAAGCACTGGCTGAAATTTCTAAATGGAACAGTAACCAAAGATAATATAAGCAATATGAACTCAAGGACTCTTTATTCCTATATGAAACTTTGAACTTGTCCATGTTATCTAAAAATAAACAGAACACATTTTTCTTTGATAACAACACTGAAAAACACCCGTTAAGGAGTTATGTCAGATTAAAAGAAGGCAGAGAACAAATAAAACTGCAATTTCAACATGCAACACAAAGTATCAGCACAAAGTATCCACGCTAGTAAATGGATACTGTGAATTCAGGGGTTCAATTTTAAGTTGTGCGTGTTCTTTGCTTCACTCAGAATTTAAAGGAAATAAGATGTTACAAATAAAAAATGAATAAAATACATTGACATTTTGAGTGAGATACATTCGATGAGCAGCCACACTTGAAGACAAAAACCATCTCAATATTAGGGTTAATCTGGCCTCCTTTTATTGCAGGTGAGGAAGGTGTTATTTAAATGTTGATGTTGATAATGTCCTACTAAATAATGAATTATATCATGGGAAGGATATTTTACATGAGAAAGAACAAACACATAGACCACATTATGAAAACTGCATTCCAAAGACATAAGTTGTTGAGGATCCAAACTTCATGAGCTCATCTGGGACGGTAGACTACGCATTATGGTGCATATGCGGTATTATCCAGATCTGAAATAGAAATCCTGAATATCCCCAGACACTGGGAGTTGGTAATACTTTTCCTGTGTAGCACCGCTATTCCAATCCCACAGTTAAATGCTGATAACACCAATTGAGCTTTACGGTCATCTTCCTAACAACAGCTGTAGAAGTATTGTATTCACATGCAGCCTCTGTGTTACAGTAATAAAGGCAATATTAAAAAATCCTATACTGGGGTATTTTTATTACTTTTTCAGATTCACACTATTATCTACTATGCATTTCTAAAACTGTAATGAGACAAAATGTTATTTAGAGGGTTGTTGGGTAAAATCTAGAACTCAAAAGGTTTTGTGCACAGTCAAATTACTGTCCGAAAGACATCTGTATTTTTTGTTTTTTCCTTTGCCTTCTTCCCCTTTTCCTTCTCCTTACAGCCAAAAGTTTTATCAGATAGAGTTATTCTGTTAATTACAGTTGTGCAATTTCAGTAGCTGTTCCTGCAGGTGGAAACTGGAGATGTATTTATAATTATTCTGCAACATGAAAACACCTACCTTGTATGTTATGATCCAGACTGTGTGGCAATCTGGCATTTCATTTTCATAATGTTATAAAGTTTGAAAACTTTAGCAAAGTCATTGATGGATTTTTTGAAAAGACTTTTTCTTTTCACAATGTAGTCTCTTTCCAAGGTGAAAATTAGAGTATTTATTTTGTTAACAGAAGGGAGCTAGGAACTTATTTGATTCCATGCTCAGAAAGTCTTTTTCCTGAAGGGAGCCTTGCACAACATTTTGAAAACGGAAATGTTTCTAAGGATTTTCATTTTTTGATGAATCATGTGTTTATGACCTTCCTTAGATATCTTTATTCATGGCTCCCTACTGCCTTTTATCACCTTAACAGTAATCATCGCTTGTACAATGTCATTGCATAAGAGTAGCCACACCAGAGATGAATGATGCATTTTCTCTAACGTTTATTCCATTTTTGCTTCCACAGGCCCTACCAAATCCTTGATCAGTTATCATAGTCTCTTTTCGTGTTTTGCTGGGTGACTGGTGGTTCGGCAATATGTTTCTCTCTTGAGTCCTAAACGTCCCTCTTAGGACAAACAGAGAACAAAACTATTCACTTTTCCCATACAAAACAATGCCACAGATATCCCCAAGTTCAAAAGAAATCCGTAAAACTGTATTTTATTTTGGGGCTAAACTGTCTGCTGAAATTCTTGCAGATTCTGTTCTTGATCTCATTCCCTCGGGTATTCATGATGTTTCTGTTTCCTACTGCTTAGTCCCAGGACAGCTATAATCTTTCTGCCAGCAGCATTACAGAGAAACCCTTTGTGGCTGTCATCTACTTCAGATCCCAACCCCAGAGCTTTAAATCACGAAAGCATCCTCTGACCTTACCTTATTTTTCTTACTGAATCCCAAGCATTCTTCTCACTCTGTTCTATTCCACAAACTTTTTGCATGTCCCCAAGTACATACAGAAGCTACAAGCAGCCACATAATCCCCCTTCCCATTTCTCCACGCTCTGTGTAAAATGTTTCTTGGCAACTTACCTTGGCATGCAGCAAAATCGTGTTTGTCTGGATCTGAAGCGTGTGGTACATAATAAATGCCTGACCAAAATGTCTTTTACCAGGATTTAAAATATCAGTACAGTCATGTTCCTTTCCAGATGTTTAATCCAGCTAAAAATCAGGAAGCAAAGAGTTGTGTGTGTAACTGAAACCTGTGAATATCATGAAAAATAATACTAAAATACATGTCAGTGAAGCATTGGCTCTGTTATTGCTCCCCAGCTGGCAAAAATCCACATGCATTTCAGCTGGATTCACTGTACTAAGTGCAGTGATATTGGATGGTGAAGGGATTAGTTGGAGCAGCTTGGCAGTATGAGGAGATCTGGGTCTGAGCCAGTACTGGGTGTATTCAAGGAGAGAGAGGTGTATGTGTGTCTTAATCCAATATCAGTGCAAAGAAATTCAAGCCTTTTCTTGTCATAGATTTTTCAGTGTTGTGAGAGTGAATACCCTGCCGAAAAAGAAAATTTATGAAAGTATATAAAGGGATTGTAAAACATAGCATATTTGAGGTTACTTCCTAACTCTGACCCACGTGGGGATAGCTTCAACTCATTGTGGTTCACTTTGCCACACCTTTTACCTTTAAAAAGGTTAAAAAAAAAAGGTGTTATGTATTGTCCTAAAGTTATCAAGGGCTCTATTTCCTCTGAAATATGACCTTGTTGGCAAAGACTAAGTTTGAATCTGTATATTGTGGACTTTTAAGGTCATTGCTCAAAGATGGCAGATTAACAACTTCACGTCCCATAATTCAGAATTTTCTAGTTTTAAAAGGTTAAATTTCACTGACCCTACTCCTTAGGTAGGGCACAAACCCACAGGCAACCTTAACGCAGCATTAATGAAACACTTTCTTTTGTCAGAGAATGTCTGTATTGAATTGAAAGAGCAATGTCTTTTTAAAAGACAAATGTGGCAGCTAGTACATAATAACTGCCATACCTGTGAAGTTGTACTTGCATATAAATACGTCTGCAACAGAAATGTGGTTAGGTAACTGTTGGCATTCTTTCCATCATTCAGACAAAACTTTCCATCAGGAAAACTCGCTGCAACTTTACAATGGAAGTAGATTGTTATTTCAACTTTACGAAGAAAGGCAGATGGGGCAGAGAGCTGTGAAAAGCTACCAGCAGAACTGTGAGTAGATTCCAGAGCTCTAGTCATTGCCCAATATTACTATTGGAAAATTTCATAATAATTTATGCTCATCTTTCTATTACAACTGAATACTTACAAGATACTGGTGTACAGTAATGGAATTTTTGGAGAGTAGCACCTGAAGGGGTGTGTGACAGAAATCACCTATATTCCTGTGGCATAGATGGTATAGACATTACTTAATGGCTTCAGGAAAAATATGCAACAGGATAAACCTACAATGTATAACCTCTATCCAAGTTCCCAGATTGTCCTAGCCTATCTTTTACATTAAGAAGATCAAATGGAAAAAGCATGGGGCTCCACATTTTGTCCAAAAGAGAAGACAACACCTGTAGAATGTTCTTTTTTTTGAAGTCAAGAGGTCTCCGATACAGACATTAAGACAGAACACTTTGAAATATTTCACAATCTCATCATCTAGATCATCTGTCCCAGAATCAGCTCTTATGTATGTTTCAGGAGTCAGCTTTTAACTTTAAAGGTATTCCAAAAGCATCTTTTGCATAAGTCAAAAACTGCAAAAATAGTCAAAAGATATTACCTGAGACCCTGGTAAACAGTATTTTCCTAAATTGTGGACCTCGGTGCTACAGTGTCTCCGTCTGGATGTTTCAGTAGAAATACAACATGACAAACCTTGTACTTTGATGGCAAATGCACTGCCGTGTAAAGAAGCAGAAGTACAATGGTCTAAGAAACAAGATCTATTAGTATGGGCTGAGCAATGCTCAGATAACCAAGTAACCAAGCTAGATTATTCACAACACACTTGGATATCCCTGCACGATACAGTCATGTGTATAAATCTATTAGAGGGTCTTCAGGAGAGAAAACATCTTTATGGAGGCTTTATGGCATATTTCCAGTGGAGCTAGAAAATAGCTGGTCAGTCATGTCTGACCACATCTAGATGTAAAAAGAGGAAAAAAATAAAAATATTAAAGTCAGTTTACCCTAAAATATCAGCTGAATTATGTCTCTCCTCATTAATTGATTTTTCTGGAGTACTGAAATATTTAACTCTACAATTTAAGCAACATTTTCTGTGTTTATGTTGTTGGAGACGCTGTGTAAACATATCTGAGAAACACAGAACTGCAGCAAAAATTGTTTCAATTAACATCACTCTTCTGCAAGTGTCATGGTCCGTCTTTTCTACATTATCACCCTCACTGGACACTAGATAGATAAGTCACTACTTTCAGTTCAACTTCAGTACAAAGCCATTGTGAAAGACCAACCTTGAAGTATTGTTTTCACCATACAGGACTGTCATAATCTGTAAATCCTCTAGCAGAATAAGAATGCAACCTAAAATTTCCTACCTATTCTTATCATGTTAGTCACTTCTCAAGCCAAATAAAGAGGTCTAAAATGCCTTACCTTCTGTACTGATCACTGAGTTTGCTATATTTTACCTGTAAGTGAAAAGCATACTAATAGTGAAATTAATTTACTTTCTCTCATCTACCTGTTCAAAATGTAAACTCTCAATGCCGAACATTGCCCAATGCAAAGGACCCAGGAAAAAATATAACAATAGGCTTGTTAAATATCCTTGCTTTATTCAGAATGCTCCTATTTATTCCCCGTCTGGAGAACATTGATGTACAGGAACTGCAAGTGCTTAACAAGCTGCAGGTAATGCAAGACTGAAGCAATAAGTAACTTTCATGCTGTCAAGATTTCTGACCTGACAAAACCCCAAAACTTCTATTAGTCTTGCCACCCAAATTCATAAGCAATCTATAGCCTGTCTCTCTTTCATTCCTATCTCGTCAGCCCAGTGTCTTGTCCTATATTGGTCTAGTTTGATCACTACTGAAGTAAATTATTACAGACTACACTTTCTAAAATTATTCCAGTATGTCTACCATTTTGCAATGTGTACATGCTCTAGGAGGCAACATTTCATTGCCCATTAAAGGGGCAATATCATTACATTTCCTTTTTTATTTTTCAAAACCCTATCTCTGCAATAAATACCAAAAGTCTTCTTATAGAGAGGGCATTTGATGGAAGCATCACTGAAAACTAAGGAAAGATCCACAAAAACCTTTGATTACAGTCAACTTACCAGTCTATGGAAGTCCAATTTTTCTTTATGAAGACAGCTTCTAAATTTCCAGCCTATATAGGTATATGGTAAATTTATAATAATTTGATCATATGCCAAAACTATCCTTTAAGGTTAATACTTTTTTTTTCCCCCTGTAGCTTTTATACTTTTGATATATTTATAAATAACAAAAATATTCTTTCACAGCTATCCTTTTGCTCTTGCAATATCTGCTGGTGATACTGACCCTTGTTCTCCACTCATTCCAGTTTACACATTTATGCAGCTCAGCTGTCTTGATCATCAAAGGCAACAACTTAGTGCTTAAGACAATACTTCACCAGTATCTTTAATACTCTCTACCTCTACAGAATACATCTCTGATTTCTCCTATTAGTTATTTTTTATTCCAAAATATCATTTTGTTGACTTGATGACTAATGTGCTCATAGTCCTTCCTTTTACTATGTGCCTCATCATAGAACAGAATTTGCATTGTATGACTCCAGATGCATCATCTGGTATTTGCAGAGTAAATTCCACACGACTGTCAGTTAGATACAAATGCCACAAGAAGGGGGTGTAGAGAGGACGCCTGTGGTTGGTCAATCCCACCTTTCCGTCTGGGATGCATAACATTCCTGAATGGTTCATCACTCCATGGGGATGCTTTCAACCTTTCTAATGACAACTGTATTATCAAGTAAACAAGGATTTTGTTTCCAAAACCTTGGGCCAAAAGTAATCCAAAATTCATAATTCCAAAATTCAACTCAGACCAAGCCATAGTCGGAGAATACTGCAAACTGCACTCACCCAACCTGACCATTGCAACAATTTTCACACTCTCTTGATAATAAACCACACTTTTCCCTGTTTAATGTAGAAAACTGTCTATATAGGAGTAGCACCAAGCATCCTGCAACATGATGTAATGCTTTTAAATGGATTTCAAAAGCTTGCAAATTTAGTGGTTTTTTTTTCCCAGTGTCATGGTTTAACCCCATCCAGCAACTAAGCACCACACAGCCACTCACTTACTTCTCTCCCACCCAGTGGGACAGAATCAGGAAAAAAAAAAGTAAAACTCGTGGGCTGAGACAGGAACAATTTAATAGGACAGAAAGGAAGAAAATAATAATAAGAATAATATAATAATACAATAATAGGATTGGAATAGAATCATAGAATCATAGAATCATTTCAGTTGGAAAAGAGCTTCAAGATCATCAAGTCCAACCATTAACCATGCCCACTAAACCATGCCCTGGAGTACCCTGTCCACTCGCTTTTTGAATACCTCCAGGGATGGTGACTCAACCACTTCCCTGGGCAGCCCATTCCAATGTTTGACAACCCTCTCAGTAAAAAAATTTTTCCTAATATCTAACCTAAATCTCCCTTGCCTCAACTTGAGGCCATTTCCTCTTGTCCTATCTCCAGACACCTGACAGAAGAGACCAACACCCACCTCACTACAACCCCCTTTCAGGTAGTTGTAGAGAGCAATAAGGTCTCCCCTCAGCCTCCTCTTTTCTAGACTGAACAACCCCAGATCCCTCAGCCGCTCCTCGTAAGACTTGTGCTCAAGGCCCCTCACCAACTTGGTTGCCCTTCTCTGGACACGCTCCAGCACCTCAAGGTCTTTCCTGTAGTGAGGGGCCCAAAACTGAACACAGGACTCGAGGTGCGGCCTCACCAGTGCCGAGTACAGGGGAACAACCACCTCCCTGTTCCTGCTGGCCACACTGTTCCTGACACAGGCCAGGATGCCGTTGGCCTTCTTGGCCACCTGGGCACACTGCTGGCTCATATCCAGCCGGCTGTCAACCAGCACGCCCAGGTCTTTCTCTGCCAGGCAGCTTTCCAGCCGCTCTTCCCCAAGCCCGTAGTGCTGCGTGGGGTTGCCGTGACCGAAGTGCAGGACCCGGCACTTGGCCGTGTTAAACTTCATACGATTGGCCTCAGCCCATCGATCCAGCCTGTCCAGATCTCTCTGTGGAGCCTCCCTACCCTCAAGCAGATCGACCCTGCCTCCCAACTTGGTGTGGTCTGCAAACTTGCTGAGGGTGCACTCAATCCCCTCATCCAAATCATCAATAAAGATATTAAACAGAACAGGGCCCAACTCCGAGCCCTGGGGAACACCACTTGTGACCCGCCGCCAACTGGATTTCACCCCATTCACCACGACCCTCTGGGCTCGGCCATCCAGCCAGTTTTTCACCCAGTGAATAGTGCACTTATCTAGGCCACAAGATGCCAGCTTCTCAAGGAGTATGCCATGAGAGAGAGTGTCAAAGGCCTTCCTGAAGTCTAGGAAAATAACATCGACAGCCTTTCCCTCATCCACTAGGCGGGTCACCTGGTCATAGAAGGAGATCAGGTTGGTCAAGCAGGACCTGCCTTTCGTAAACCCATGCTGACTGGGCCTGATCCCCCTCTTATCCTGGAGCTGCCGTGTGAGTGCTCTCAAGACAAATCGTTCCATAATCTTACCCGGTACCGAGGTCAGGCTGACAGGCCTGTAGTTCCCCGGATCCTCCCTCTGACCCTTCTTATAAATGGGAGTCACATTGGCAAGCCTCCAGTCCTCTGGGACCTCCCCTGTTGACCAGGAACGCTGATAGATGATAGAGAGTGGCTTGGCAAGGACCTCAGCCAGTTCCCTCAGTACTCTTGGATGGATCCCATCAGGTCCCATAGATTTGTGAGTGTCCAGATGGCGTAACAGGTCCCTGACTAATATACAAGTGATGCACAATGCAATTGCTTACCACTCACCGACCGATGCCCAGTCAGCTCCCAAGCGGAGATCCCCCCACCCCCACTCCCCCCAGTTTATATACTGGGCATGATGTCACATGGTATGGAATACCCCATTGGCCAGTTTGGGTCAGCTGCCCTGGCTGTGTCCCCTCCCAACTCCCTGTGCTCCTCCAGCCTTCTTGCTGGCTGGGCACGAGAAGCTGAAAAATCCTTGACTTGGTATAAAGACTACTTAGCAACAACTGAAAACATCAGTGTGTTATCAACATTCTTCTCATACTGAATTCAAAAGATAACACTATACAGCTGCTGGAAAGAAAATTAACTCTATCCAAGCCAAAACCAGGACACACAGATGGTTTTTTTAAGTGAAATAATTAACTGTGAATTAGAAACTGTGAAGTCATAAACTTTAATAAGGTTCCCCCCCGATTTATAATGTTGGATGATTCAGCAGAGATGCCATCAAAACCTCATTATTATTAAGCTAAGTTCTACCACCCAAGGGCAAGGAATGTAAGCAGTTCACTTACTTATTCCAGTTGGAAGTACTGAGTTCAAAAGATCAAAAAGTTGGTCACCTCCTGCAACTCCTATGATTCCCCAAATTTTAGGCATATAGTCTTGTTTACTGATTTGTTCGCTTGCCTCCGGTAAGGTGGTTGACTGTAAATGTTGGTTCATGAATGACTTACAACCACACCTTGAGTTTCTTGAGGGAATTTGTCAATTAAAACCCCCAAAATTTAGGGAAAATGTTACATAAAACCATTCCTCTATGTACCTTGTTATCCTGATAATCTTGACGGCCTACTAAAGGATCATTGCATAAATCAGATGTTTCCCTATTGTGCCATTCCTCTAGATACCACCTATAAACATGCCTGGTTTTCTACACGTACTGTATCTAATGAAGTCCCTGTAGTCTTCCGTACTGTCAACAGGAGACCCTCACTTCACCTCACAGCCAGCCTTGAAATTCTCAGCTGAAACACAGAGAAGTGTGTGGCTGAGTCTGGTTACCCGGTCTGGAACATAAATAAGATATCAAAATATATTACATTATGGTATTTACATGGAAAGGTTTTGCAGAGCCTGTCTGAGCCCTAAGATCTTTCTTATACTTTAAAAGGATACTGCAGTAATCCAAGAAGGAAACTCAGTGTTGAACTGTATTATATACTTTTGCCTGAGGACAGAAATTAAAAAGAAAGAAAGAAAGGAAAGAAAGAAAGAAAGAAAAAAAGAAAGAAAGAAAGAAAAGATTCATTCTATGTCAAACCCTTGATTTAATTCTTAATTTTAAATTATTATCATAAAAAATGCATAGAATACATGATGGCATAGAATGCTTAGCTACTTCAAAGATGCCCCAGTCTTAAGTTATGAGAGAATAATAATAATAATAAAAAATTAACAGAAATTATTTCAACAACAAAATTCCCAATGTGTTTGTCCTCCATCTCTTCTATGCAGCCCAGTGATATCTCCAACAGCTGAGGTTGCTTTTATTGCAAAGAGAATTTTGGTGGAGTCTGATATGTACTGGCTGTGACTGCTGTGTAGGTTCATTTCCTACTGGGCCCTTAGGAAACTCATGATGGAAACACACACTCTGATACCTCTTTATCATCTGTTGCCTGTGTACAAATCCTGATTAACATTAAAGTTTCCCTTTTTACTGCTAAGGTATTTTTGTGAGAAAAAAACAAACCAAACCAAAACAAAGCAAAAACAAATCTACAAAACAATGGCTCTTTCTTCATATTTTAAAACATGCCTCTCTGGAGCCACTTTTTTCTCTGTACTTACGCTCTTAGTACGGTATATGGAGTTCTGTCAGAGAATACAGCTTTATCAGCAATAAACTGACACTATTACAACCCCTTCTACTCAGCAGAGAAAGAGAATGCAACAAATGTATGAGAAAATCCAGCCTTTGGATTTATATTTCTCAAAACTTCCCAGCTCTGACGATGCTCTGCTGTGTTCCCACTTTTTGTCAGGAAATTCCATTTCAATAGAGTTTGACATTAATGGCATCTTGCAGTATCATTTCCTAGAGGGGGAAAATATAGTTCTACTATGTCCTTACCTGTGGCTCCAAAAAGCAAAGCAAAGTCTCACTGACTCTTGCTTCCCTTTAGTATTCCATTATTTATCATTTTGCTTTGAATCTCCTTCTGCTCTTCCGAAAACTTCTCAGCTTTACTCACTCAAATTAAAATTCCAATCCAGGAATAAATATCCTAACCTTCACCGCCAAACAACAGCTCTCCCCAGTCTACCAACAGTGCAAAGAAGTTTCTAAAACCACATTCCAAGCAACCAGTTAAAAGATCTTCCACCCTTAGTGCCAGTGAAGTTAATGATGAATAAAACTCTTTTTGTCCATGTTACCTTAGTAGTTATCTTGGCTAGAAGAGGAAATAAAAACTTTCTTTTATTACCCAAGAAAATGTTCTTAAAAGAGATTATTGTCCCTCAAATGTTTTGACTGCTGAGGTAATGAGGAATTTCAGTGGCATAGTCATAGTGCGATTGCTCTATAAGAAATAACATACATTTGTAAAGATTTTCAAGACAGTTGAAATGTTAAAACATATATTAAGCTTTGTGGTTTTCTTCTTCATCATGTACACTCCACTAATCTAAATCACTAGTGGTTCCAAAAGAACAGCAGGACAGCCTTGGACATCTACAGTCAAGCACAACAATATGTAGGTAACTAACACAAACATTTCTATCCTTTTTTTCAGAAATGCATTTTGGAATGGCTCTCATCTAGGATTCTTCAGGATATATTTGATTTGAAGGACTGGCTATCTATCTCACTTGAGACTGAGTATGATAATTCCTTACATGGGTGCTGAGAACTAGATCTGGTCCAAAATATTCATTAAAGCAAGATTCATGGGGAAATAAGATGGCAAATGTTGATTCTTTGTAGATTTGCAGATTCCTCATGTAGGCAGGAGCATTTAGCCAGGGACCAATTCCTTAAAGACAGGGAGAAAAGTAGGGTGGAAAACAAGACGGGTAAAATAGTTCAACAACTAGAATCACCATATTATATTAAAATTATTGTGTTATACACCTACTTACAGAAAGAGAGGCTGAGAAAAATTTGAACAAAACCATACAAATTCTAGAAATCCTGGAATTCCAGAGTTTTTGAGATTTCTACGTAACTTGTGTTTGTTATTACTGTTCATTCACCAGGCACACTCCTTCATTGTCTACAGTGCATATTACCTTAATGTAAGATGAATTTAAAACTAGTTAGAGAAACTTGAAACAAAATAGTGCAAGTTTGTGTTCAATTCTCAAAGTCCACTGAATAATGACAAAATATGGAATGATGTTCCCCACACATTATTTGCTGCAAGTGTTTCTCTTTGAAACTCCAATTTCACCAGGTGAACAGTCATGACAAATACTCTGCATGCTCCACTTACATCTGTTCTAGTGGTCACACAGTCATCTTAGAATCATAGAATAGTTTGAGTTGGAAGAGACCTTTAAAGGTCATCTAGTCCAATCCCCCTGCAATGAGCAGGGACATCTTCAACTAGATCAGGTTGCTCAGAGCCCTGTCCAACATGACCTTGAATGTTTCCAGGGATGGGGCATCTACCACCTCTCTGGGCAACCTGTGCCAGTGTTTCACCACCCTCATTGTAAAAAAGTTCTTCCTCATATCTCATCTAAATCTACCCTCTTTCAGTTTAAAACCATTACCCCTCATCCCACCACTACACTTCCTGTTAAAGAGTCCCTCCCCATCTTTCCTGTAGCCCCCTTTAAGTACTGGAAGGCCGCAATAAGGTCTCCCCGGAGCCTTCTCTCCTCCCGGCTGAACAACCCCAACTCTCTCAGCCTGTCTTCACAGGAGAGGTGCTCCAGCCCTCTGATCATCTTCGTGGCCCTCCTCTGGACCCGCTCCAACAGGTCCATGTCTTCCCTGTGCTGAGGACTCCAGAGCTGGACGCAGTACTGCAGGTGGGGTCTCTTGAGAGCAGAGTAGAGGGGTAAATGCCCTCCCTCGACCTGCTGGTCACACTTATTTTGATGCAGCCCAGGATACAGTTGGCTTTCTGGGCTGCAAGCACACATTGCTGGCTCATGTCCAGCTTTTCATCCACCAGTAACCCCAAGTCCTTCTCTGCAGGGCTCTTCTCAATCCCTTTATCCCCCAGCCTGTATTGATAGCAGGGGTTGCCCTGACCCAGGTGCAGGACCTTGCACTTGGCCTTGTTGAACCTCATGAGGTTCACATGGGCCCAATTCTTGAGATTGTCTAGGTCCTTCTGGATGGCATCCCATCCCTCAGCTTGGTGTCATCTGCAAACTTGCTGAGGGTGCCCTGGACCTTACTGTCTGTTATTGATGAAGATATTGAACAGTACTGGTCTCAATACAGACGCCTGAGGGACACCACTTGTCACCGATCTGCATCTGGACATTGAGCCATTGATAACTACCCTCTGGATGTGACTATCCAACCAATTCCTCATCCACCAAACTGTCCATCCACCAAACCCATCTCTCTCTAATTTGAGAGATGGATGTTGTGAGGGACCATGTCAAAGGCCTTACAGAAGTCCACATAGATGACATCCATAGCTCTTCCCTTGCCCACTGATGTAGTCACTCCATCATAGAAGGCCACTAGGTTGGTCAGGCAGGACTTGCCCTTGGTGAAGCCATGCTCGTTGTCTTGAATCACCTCCCTGTCCTCCATGTGCCTTAGCATAGCTTCTAGGAGGATCTGTTCTATGATCTTCCCAGGGACAGAGGTGAGGCTGACAGGTCAGTAGTTCCCAGGGTCCTCCTCTCTACCCTTCTTAAAAATGGGGCAATATTTTCCTTTTTCCAGTCACCAGGGACTTCACCTGACTGCCAGGACTTTTCGAATATCATGAAGAGTGGCTCGGCAACCACATCAGCTAATTCCCTCAGGACTCTGGGATGCATCTCATCAGGTCCCACAGACTTATGTTAGCTCAGGTTCCTCAGGTGGTCACGAACCTGATCTTCTCTTACAGTGGGAGGGACTTTGCTCCCCCAGTCCATATCTTATGGTCCATCCACTAGAGAGGTGTGGGAAGAGAGGTTGCCAGTGAAGACTGAGGCAAAAAAGTTGTTGAGTACCTCAGCCTTCTCTTTGTCCATTGTTACCAGTTTGCCAGTCGTGTTCATCGGGGGTTACGCTTTCTTTGAGCTTCCTTTTCTGGCTGACATACCTGTAGAAGCCCACATAAGCTATGGCCCCAAATATATTTTTAATCTGTTATTAGGGGTCTCTTGCATACAAAGATTCAAGAAATTTTGAGTGATTCTTGCTTAGTTGGATTTTTTTTTTTGTGGTAAGATGGACTGTCTGTTCTCCAAATTGTCATACTTTCATACAAACTATTTCTAATCAGACATGGAGCTTGAAAGCTTTGCCTGGGAACAGAGAAGATAATACCAAGGAGTTATCGTACACTAAGGTAGCAGCTTGAATAGTACAATACTAGCCAGTAATCCAAAATATTATGAAATTATCTGTCCTTTAAAAGAATATGGAAAATGCCCATAATAGCTTTCATTTTCTATAGAAAGCACTTCAAGAAGAGATGTGAGATAATTAGCAATCACAACAAAAAGGGACTGCCTTCCAATCCAGCTGCAATTTTGTATGATGTACTTTTATTTTGTAGGTATTCAAACTTCAGAGATGTTCTCTACTGCCAAAAGAGTATCTCTTTTATTAATGACTTTTTCTGCAATTTCTACATGGGAATGTAGTGTTTAGTCAAAATATGTTTTTCTACTTGAACTTAGTATAGTTTGACTTCTTTTAGGCAACCATTATGCTCCACAGACTTGTTTCTCTGATCTAGCGAGTTGGGAAACATCCCATGGCTCCTGGCTTGGCCACACTTCCAGATTTCCTTTTATGTTAACTAGGTCACAAATGGAAAGGAGATAATGCACGCCTGGTTTTTTTGGACACAAACATGCATTTGTGTCCAAAGACCCAGACTGGATGTTCCCAGATTATATATTTTAGGCATAGTTGCAGGCAGGCATTAATTGCTTTCTCAGACCAAAACTTGGTTTCATTTTATGTACTAGAGCAAGCTAAAAAACTGCAGACATAAGATTAATTTCAGTAAACATGTCTTCCAACTATCCCAGAATATCTCAATGGAAAAATGATTAACGTTTTCCCTGTGAAATATTTATTCAACTGTGTAAACTTGTAATGTTTATCCTGTTAAATATGATGTTTTTCTGTGGAAAAAAAGACAAAAAAAACCCCAACAAACCTTTTGAGCTTTGGCACCCAGTGTACATATTCCTTCATAACAGCATTATAGACACAAACCCCAGTTGCTTTAAAATTTTGCAATTACATGTGATCTCTATGAGAGTATGGCATTCAGCATCTAGAACCAGAAAACGGAAGAAGGTACTTTCATGATGGCAGAAGACTAAATATTCTATGAGGCATAGTTGATCCTCTGAGATTATACCTGCGAGTTTAAACTGGTTGACTGTCTTCTCATTTTACAGAAATTCTGCTCATCTACAGTAACTGTTCTGAAATAACATGAAATTGTCTAATCATTGCAGCTCTATTTGCTTATTCATTCAAACATATGCTCCCTAGAGTCTCATATCTAGAAACAACATAAGGATTCCTCTCTCTTTAACTTCTATAGCTCTCCTTTGATCTGCTTCTGAGCTCTAAACGTAGTGATTCCAGGGTTACCTAAAAATGTACTGCATTCATTTCTTTGACAGCATTTTCACATAAAAGTGAGATTCTGGAAGATTGAAGAAGTATATAAAGACACATTGCAAAGATGATTTTGTCACTCTAACATCATATTTGAAATGTTAATGTTTTCACTGTCATGAAATTTTATTATAATCGTCATAGTTTGTATATGAAGTCTTTTTTGATACAACAAGAATTGCTTGCTCTGTTTGCAGTAGTTATATGATTTCATAATTCAAACTGGCAGATTCAAAACTGTATAAAAATATACATGAACATATGTATGTCTATATATGTATGAATGTGTAGGTGAGTATCTAACAGAAAAAAACATTGTAACAAAAAAACTAGGTAATACTTGTAAATCACATTCTGATTGAATATTTCTAGTGAAAAATGACAAAGCATTACTTGAAATGGAAATAGATCTCTTTATAATATGAACTATTTATTCATAGAAATGTCATAATAGCCATAACAGTAATACCAGCATGCTAAGAGCAAATTAAATTCAGGAGCAAGGCCGACCTTATTTGTCATGGACTTATTTTTCGTTTTCAATTTTGCTAATCATAGTTTTTCAGAAAAACAGAAGAAAAATTGTTGAATTGATATTGTAGCTTATCAAAAGCTAGAGAACTGAATATCTGTAAGACAGCTATTATTTCTTATTGAGACTACCTGTGTGTCCAATTTAGGAAATATGTAACAGAAGCAAAGGTTTTCAAAACAGATGCTCTTCTTTTGGAATAGACACACACACAAAAAGATGACAGGCAGAGCTCTGGACTTCATGTCCCTCAGCATAAATGGTTTCTTCGAGACTAAAGCTGTAAACTCCCTTCTGAAGAGGGTCATTACAAATAATCCTTCTCCCTTGTCCTTTCTGTTGGAAGGGGAAGAGAATGTCTATGAGCCAGCTTTTGTTCACAGCCATGCTTGTGAAGAACATGTATTTTGCTATGTTGCAGAGATGGAGCAATCTGTCAAGGAGGGAAAGAAATTCTTAGAGTTCAATTTGTAAGGCTAATTGTCTGTTTAAGACAGGACTTGGAAGAAAACTGGTTTTTTTTAACAGGGATATTAGGCCCATTTGCATGATAGGAAGTGGAAGAATGGAGACTGTACGTAGGTCACACGAGTATGAAAGGAAATGCTTGGAAAATATGTGGGAATGTCACGTGTTCAGAGAAAACTCCTGTTATTAAAAAAAAAAGTTTAGAAAAATAAACCTGTAAAGATTCCAGATAAGGTTTAAGCACCCTGAACATAAAAGGTAAGGAAACACAACATAAGCTACGCCACCCTTCATTTTATGGTCAGTACAACAGGGTCTCTTGTTCAATCTTGGCTGACCAAATCTTATGAAATCTTCTAAAACTGTCTTTATAAGTTGTGTGCCAACTCTCAGTTAATTTGCACTTTTAAACAGAGCTAAACTACTACCTCCTCCTCAAACAGAACTAAACTACTACCTTCTCCTCAACCATTTCCTACATTTTTTAGTATCCAATAACATATTGTACATTGCTATATAGGTTACCTTTCCATGCTTTCAGCATAACTTTGGCTATACCCAGCCATGTTATGGCCTCTTGACAAAGTATTGAACTTCAGGAGATCATAGATAATCAGTCTGAAAGGGATCAGATAGATTTAAGAATGAGTCTAAAATTTATTTCAAATTTAGAGAGTTTCCTGAACTCACCTGCCCTTTGTACAGGCCAGGTGATTGTTTTAAACATTAACAGATCTATGCAGTTTCTTCTTTTCATATAAATGATTAAATATTCTTGGTTGAGACAGGGAAACTGAGAAACTATTCTGAAACTAGAATTTACTCCTTTGAAGGACCATGATAAGGCTGAAATGACTCTTCAGTTAATATGTATATATGTGGAAAATGAAATGCAACAGGAGACATGGAGACAGACGTTTTCTGATGCACACTAGTCTCATGTTTTGGGTATTAATTTGAGAGAAGAGGCAGTGAGGTTCAAAAAATATTAGTTAATGGAGGATGGACAGGGACAGGTCTCACTTTGGAAAGGAAAAAAATTTTAATGAGGAAAAACCTGGAATTTATATTGTTTTGAATATGGTTGATTTGAACTTTGTAATAAACTGTTTCCTCAGAAGGATCCTCTCCTGTTCCATTTACTGTCCAGAAGTTTAGTTCTGAATTCATGAAAGTTTACTAACTCCTTGGAACACAAAAGCATTTTTGCCTTTTTTTTTTTTTTTCCCCTCTCTAACTCCAGTGTTGATGTCCCATGTATATACTGACACCATACTAACAATATCACAAAAAATTACAAAAATACCAATAGCATTCTTTAATAACCTGAACACACAGAAGACTAGAAAAGAACTATGTTAAATAGGGCAGACTTCTACTGACAAAATTTACAACTAAATTTGCTGTGGAAGGTGTTTTTTCTCATTAGCAAGTAAAAGAGCAAGGCATTTGTTAAGATGAAAGATAATCTTTCTTACTTAATAAAAACCAAATATAATAGTTGTCATAACAAAAGGGACACTCCAAGAATGAAATTACCATGTATTTCATATTTCTGATTCTAGAACAAACAAAACTTGTCTTCTTTATACTACAAATCACTACACATTTTCCCCAGTTCTTACTGGATATAAAGAATAATAATGGCTGGGAATAAAATAACTTTTGTATTCACTGCTTAGGAATAAAAAGGATAATGTCAATTAATTCTACTGAATATTCTTCCATATCTAAATCTGTACTCACTCCTGATACTTTTATTTTCCTCCTTTAACATAACACTGTGCTTTCACTGGACCTGATCTCACTCCTGCATTTTTAAATTGGACTTTTTCTACTGAATGTAAAAGGTTCAGGTTCGCAACCTTACCGTGTTGTGCATAAATATACAAATATACAACAGAATGCATATTTATGCACCTCATTTCATATCAGCTTTGCAAATTCAGTTTAAGATACATGTTAATGCTAAGCTAAGAAGGGCAAGAAGCAAAAACATGTGATACGGGAATATGGGGAAAAAAATGCCTTTCTATCCAAATCTTGTAAGGTGATATTCATGGCTAGCAAACAGCTGAGAGAGAAATACCTCACAATATTTCCATTAGGAATATGCAAATGGTTGATACAAAAAGGTTCCAGATCATTAAGCATGCTAAAGTCAACAATAATTTTATTAAATCATTTCAAAATCTGACAGGAAGGCTATGCAGTGTCTGAAGAACGAATCTTATGTATTTACAATGGGTTAGTAGCATCATGAACAAACTATGCTGGAAACAGATTTCTCAGGTAACAATAAAAATGGAAATACTATGGACTTAAATAGATAAAACCACGCAGCAAAATCCTACCCACATATACAATGTGATATTTTGGCTATAACTGGCTCCTACTACAACTGGCTTTGAACTTTAATTAAATCTTTGCAAGTAAGTCTTTGCACTCAGACTTTAACACTCTGGTTTTTTTCAAAAGTAGGAAAAACCACCACAGTTTGCAAGGGAACTGAAAAACTATTTCATTAACCCATGACCTGTTAGCCATTACTACTTCATGTCTTCACATTCCATTCAAATCATCACATTTCACTGAAAACATGTTTTCCTCTGGAATTAGTAACATCTCTTGAAACAGTAGAAGCTTCTTTGAAATAAGCAGACATCGTACAGAGGTGAGCAGTAGATACAATATGCAGACTCTCCTCTCTCATTTGCTATTGCAAATGTGTGCTAGAAATAGTTTTGCATCCCCAATGGATACTTTTTTCCAGGCTTTTCTTGTATAAACTGCTGTCTAATTGATTTCTCCTTCATTAGAGGTTTGCATAGTAAAATAATGGCCAACAGTCGATGACAAGTTAGCCGTCACAGAATTAAAGTGAAAACTGATCAACCTTTCATCTTTACAGAGGATTTCTTCTGGACAATGTTGGAGACTGTGCTGGGTTTGGCTAGGATAGAGTTAATTTTCTCCACAGTAGCTGGTATGGGGCTGTGTTTTGGATTTGTGCTGGAAACAGTGTTGATAACCCAGGGATGTTTCCGTCACTGCTGAGCGGTGCTCACCCAGAGCCAAGGGCTTTTCTGCTTCTCCCCCCACCCCACCAGCGAGGAGGCTGGGGGGGCACAAGGGGTTGGGGGGGGACACAGCTGGGACAGCTGACCCCAACTGACCCAAGGGAGATCCCAGACCAGAGGACGTTATGCTCAGCATAGAAAGCTGGGGGAAGAAGAAGGAAGGGGGGACGTTGGGAGCGATGGCGTTTGTCTTCCCCAGTCCCCATTAGGCGTGATGGAGCCCTGCTGTCCTGGGGATGGCTGAACTCCTGCCTGCCCATGGGGAGTGGGGAATGGATTCCTTGGTTTGCTTTGCTTGTGTGTGCAGCTTTTGCTTTCCCAATTAAACTGTCTTTGTCTCAACCCACTAGTTTTCTCACTTTTACCCTTCCGATTCTCTCCCCCATCCCACTGGGGGGGAAGTGAGTGAGTGGCTGCGTGGGGCTGAGCTGGCAACTGGGGTTAAACCACGACAGAGACCAAAGAGCTATCATCTCTAAGCACACACCAAAACCAAAAACATCCTTGAACTGTTATATGTATATTTGTATATATAGATGTCATGTAGATGCTATATGGATATGGATGCTGTATATATAGTAAATAGGAAGGAGCACATATATATGGCAGAAACACCAGTAGCACATTACTGTAGCTGAGGTAGTCACTCTAAGCTGTCTTTAAAATGAATGGATGGAAATAGACATCTCAAAGGCAATTAATTGGAGCAATTTTGGATTGCTATGTTAAGGTGAGATGAAACTCTTCTGTAGTGTCTGTTTTCCCCTATTGATTAGATAGCATAGCTAAGGTGAATAGCTAAGACTTAGGTGTCTAATTTTCAAACACTTAATTTAGAGCAAATACATACAATCCTAAAGAACATCATGGATACTAAATTATTTGTCCTTTTGATAAGGAAACACACCAAACATGTAATCTAGAAATTATAGATCTGAAGGGAAAGCAATCAGAATTTGTAAACCCCTATGTCTTTATTTCATTTTTCACTTGTCCTAAGCAATTTCTTACCTCTTGTCATGCCACACACCCTTGTCTGTGCTTTTTACAGGTTTGGAGGTTTTTATGTGTTTGCATTTCCAGAAACTGATGAAATATTTACAATTTGCAAATACCACTTCTACACATTGGTATAATTATGATTCCTGCTTTGCTTTACATTCCTTTGCTAATAAATCATATTACTGTGATTGGTTTCTGACCATTACTGAGCATCAAGCTCAGACTAAGAGAACTATACCAAAAAGCTCCCAAAATCTCTTTCTGTGTGGAAAGAGTTTCACTGATACATGTCATTGTATGTATATCTAGGATTGTTTTTCTTTCCATGTGCATTTCTGTGCAAATATTGGAGTTGAATTTTGTCTGTTTTTTTTAACAATCAGTCACCTAGATCATTCTGCAGCTGCTCAGAGTCAGCTTCAGAAACATTTTGGTACAATGCTTGCAAGTACATCCACATCTTTGTCCTTTTCTTTATATGATGTTCTTCTGAGTTCTTAATGTGTGGAAATAAATCACAAACAGAAAATAAAAAATGGTTACAGAACTGTTTGTTTAAATTCAGTATTACATAAGCAATTATTTCATAGATTTTTCTATCCAAATACCCAACCTTTGGTTTTTTTAATTGCTTTTATTACCCATCTGGCATAATGCTATTTTTACTATTACCAGACTCCATTATCATATCAGAAAATTTACTGATAAAAAGCTGTGTCCCTGCCCATTGCAGGGGGGTTTGGAACTAGATGATTTTTAAGGACCCTTCCAGCCAAACCATTCTATGATTCTATGATTCTATGATAAATTATGCTGATGTTTAATATGAAGCTTCCCTTCACAGCTTTTACAATATACTAATATTGTGTTAATATAGCTTATAGTGATAGAAATTAAATCCTTAACAATAGGAATTGTTAGCTTGTTAATCAGAAAAATCAGCCCTTTCTTGGGTATAAATTACTGTTTCTGTAGTTTTCTCAATTTATTAAATAAATGTGGGTTCAACTGTTACTGATCCTGTAGATTTTTTCCTTAAAGATGGAATTCAAATTCAAATTACAAAATAAGGAGATTCTAGAAAATAATGGTAGATTTATTATCCATGAGGAGAAGGGTCAAAGCTACTTGTTGAATGTAGTTATCTTACAGAGGAAGCAAACAAAAGCTTTGCTTTACATTTCTGAAGTCAAAAGGGCCACTCCTTTGTTTACTGAGAGACATCCACTGAAATGCTTTCGGGTATAGCCATAACATGTAAAAAAACCTGTGATGTGTGATACTTCAGCTGATTTATTACCTAGCAAAAGAATGCTGTGGGCATACAGCCACATAAGCGGGAAAAAAGCCAATAAGTTTACCACAACTACTTGCAAATAAGGTATGAGACATTTACGCCATCAAGGAAAATATCTGCAGTCAAATATTCATTCCCAGTTACTTGGAAATATGGCAGTTATTCAAATAAAATTCTGGGCCAAATTCAGCTGCAGCATAACCAGGCTTATTTACACAATTACACATAAAAATTTCTCCTCGTCGCAGTTACTCAAAATGGGATTTCAGCTCTTAAAGGCAGAATGAGACCAACATTTTAATTTCTGCTCTGAATCGCATGGAGCTGGAGGCTGAATGTGGCTCTCTACCTCTCAGATAAACAACTCTGCTGTTGAGCTTTCCCTTTCCTATTTATTAATCTGCTTTTTCTCTCTCCTCCCAAAAATGATTCACACTTGTCCTGACAAGGGATTCACAGTCTCCCAAACACCTTGAGTCAAGACATCTGTTGTGCGAAGTGTAGTCTTTCCTTGATGAAGAGGATTAATACAAAGGACATTTCATCACCAAGTCTCAGAGCAATCCCTCCCAGTCCTTGTCAGTGCATTTTCGCCTTCTCCCTTCACCCACAGTGAGATCTGTACACTTCATCTGAGCATGTTCCCTGCCTTTTAAGGTGCAAGGACAGAAAGGTTTTCCCAGTTTCACTGTCAAATACCACCACCTGCGGAGAGAGCCTGATTACAGTACAAACCAGTATCTCTCGCTATCTGAAAATATCACATCAGCCCAGCAAAAAAGAGATTTGGCAGCAAGTTGTTCAGTTCCAAGATGGATTTTCTTTTATATAAGAACAAAAAAGATGCTTTTATAATCATGTAGGGCCAATACTTGTCTCTGTTGATTGAGGTGGAGAACCGAGCATAGGTGAGGAAATTAATTCAAATTATGTTTCCTCACGTTTTAAGGTCTCCAAGGCCAGCAACTCACAAAGCAGTAGCAAGCAGAATCTGGATGCAAGCCATGCTCTTAATGAGTTACTTGACTGGGTGGCTAACGCTGATCATCATCACCTCATCTCTGCAGATCAGAGATCTTTTTAAGCAAGACAGCGTAAAAGCCTTTTAATACAGTATACACGCACTGCACTTAAGCCAAGTTTATTGAGTTTTGTGCTACTAACCTGCCATCGGAAGAAACAGTGCAGCACCATTTCTCCTACCTACAAAGGAGACCTGGATTTCTCAGGTTCATCAGTACGTGATTGCAGTCCTTTGGGCTACGTTTTGAAAGAGAGGTCCTTATGGTACAAAGCCCTTACGATAGATTTGTTCTCAGATCTTCGTCTTTAGATGTTAAATGCAGAACATAGAGGTGCCATTCAACATTTTCCCGCTGTCATCTTTGCTAGTAAATAATGTACTTGATTCAGTACCTTTGCAGCTTTATATGGCTGTCAGTGCACTAAAAAATAGCAAGCTAGTGCCCTGCCAGAAGTAGATAGAGTTCTAGTGCAGGGATAATCAAAGGAATTAAATGTAGAATGTAGTTATCTTACACAGGAAGCAAACAAAAGCTTCACTGTACATTTCTGAAATCAAGAGGGCCACTCCTTTGTTTACTGAGAGACATCCATCGATGTCTTTACCTTCCCAACTTGGGCTTTTGATTTCTCAGCAAACATTTCTCACAGATTTGCTCATCCCCTTGAAAAATTAGAAGGAATATTTCTGAGAGTCACACTATAGTCATGTCCATGCGATTTTAAAAACAGCGGGCTAATGATTTACTTTGCAATGACAAAAGGCTTGATCAGCACTTCTTCACTTCAGGCCATTATTCTGTGAAGTACCGCTCATGCTAACTCTCAAAATTCATAATGGAACTGAAAGGTAAAAGCACTGCATGGAGAATGATCTCCCTGTTCAGTCCTTTACAGATCTACATTTCTACTGTAGTCAATGTACCTGGTTGAGGGTGTAGTCTCAGCACTCAATTTGTCTTATTGAAATAAATAGTATAAGCATGGAATTGATAATCACCTGTAATGTTTTTAAAAGTGATTTAATGTTCATTTAAATAAATACAGCACAAACCAAACAACGTGGAGTATTGTGAGGAAAATTACATGAAAAGAGATTTTTTTCAAGGAGCAACAAGGATGTTCTGCATTTTTAAAACACTATTAAAACTGAATTTTAATATAATTACAATTATTTTACTTTTCTTTTGGTATCACATCGTACAATATGTATCGTTACTTTGTTTTGTAAAGCTGCCAACTGCAAAGTCTCTTGTCATTTCTGTTGCCATTAGTGAATCGTCTACAACCATTTTCAACCAAAGATACACAAATAGTAGTAATAGTAAGAATATGAAGTAACTAAACTGTCATATTTCTTTGTTTATATTCTGAATGGATCTGGATAGTTATTATTTTATTTTACTTTATGGACACATTGTCTTAAGACCTTTCAAAGAAACAGCATGAACATTATTTTCATAATTTTTAAGGCAAATAGATTTGGACACCAGGGTTGGCCAAAGATGTATCAGTTAGTTTTTAAAAATCAAGACGTTTTTCTGGTTTACTGTCATATCTCTAGACTCATTTATTACTTTGATCTTCTATTTAAAACACCTGAATAAAATGCAGTATCACAGTATTAACGTCAATAGTCTTTCTTAAAGACCTATGGTGGGACTAGGATGAAGGTGTCATTGCAGTCTTTGTTGTATTTATGAAAGTCCTATTTAAGACTCCTCTTCACCCATTTCTGTAGTTCTGGATTTATAACACATTCATTGTTCTTTCTTTGCACTTCTTCTCTTTTACTTTCTACTTCTGTTCTGGGATCCCTGCAGCATTCCTATTCTAATAAAATCCACTAAACATGTATATGTAGCAGAGGGTAAAATCATAATTTACTTCAACTGTGACTAGGAAAAGCAAGTATTTTCTGCTTACCCTTGTTCAGTCCTTGTTATTGAAACCAGCCTGATGTTATCTGCCCCTGTCTCCTTATCTAGTTATGTTTGAACATTTTTTTGGATTAGGAGAAAATGAGCCCAGCAGTAAAACCTTATCTCAATTGGCTATGTCTACAGTGCTGAATAAAATAGGACTAGAGAGCAAGCTCAAACCCTGAAACAAACCACTCATACTCCTTAATTATTAACATACTCTCTGGCGTGGTTTTCACCTGTACCATCTAGCACTCTCCTAGAAAATACTTGGGATTGTATGAGCCAAGAGCCACTCCTGCACCCAGAGCTTTCTCCACCCTGCTATCCCCTACTAACCATCCACCCATCCCTTCCACTTTCAGCAAGTCTCGTACCTTGAATACACCCCCAAGCCCTGTCGATGCCACCTCAGAACCTGTGACAGATGCCCTCAACTAACATGCTCTGAAAACATTCTGGGCTGCAACATTCTTTCATTATTTCAAACATATTAACTGAAAAATAAAGAAAATGAAAAGTCATTATTTTATCTGTGGATCCAAGGGTAGCATCCCAGGCACGGGCCCAAGGTCAAGACTATTGCGTGGATGTGGCCAGTCTGTGTCAGTCCGCCTTGGAGCTGAAGAGTGCTCCCTGGCTCTTTACAGGTGCAGGTGTCACCAGTCATTGCCAGGGTGGGCATGCAGGTCAGCACTACTGGTGATGCAGAAAGTCACTGAACTTGGCAAGGTTTAGCTACTCATGGGACACACATTCTCAGTATGGAGGTCTGGAGGAGTACGGAGAGACTAGAGGAAGGTTAATAGGTATGTTTGACCCATCACTTTTTTTCTTTTTTTTTTAATCTGAAGAGGCTTCTCTAAGCATTTTGGATTCATTGCTAAGTCCTTTCCTTAGGCTAAACACATAAACAATCAAGCTCACAAACAAGGGCTCACCTTTTTTAAAACATACCTGATGCTACCTACTCTTTGAATGTAGCCCATTTTATAAATATATTGCAGAGAATTATTTATTTCCCTTCAACTCCAACGAACTTAAATCCATAGCTTCCATATCTCAGGCAAAGGCCCTCACAACAAGACTATGGCTTGGCTTGGGGCTGACAGTGATACCCAAAGCACCCAGCTAGAAAGGTTAGTTTTGCATCTACTCCATACTGGATGAATAATTTATCATGTTATTATTATTGATGATGACGATGATGATGATGATTATTATTATTATTTTGTTTTAATCCCAAACCAAATTTAATGTGCATAAATTATCTGGGGAGCAATGATTAAAACCCATGCATATTGCCTTCCACCAGAATGCTCCAACCTCTAAACAACGTGCCAAGTGCACGCACCACAGTAAGCACATCTCTTTTCCCGGCCATGGTTTCTGAAGCAAGTAGTTGTGGCTTGGCTTAGGTTGAACTCTCTGTTGCCAGTTCATGAGACTGTCCAACGTACAGTTACTAGATTGGATCCTTTGGGAAACAGACTTTAGATTTCTAAATCGTAATGGAGCTTGGATGTAGAGAAGGCAATGTTGCTCAAGACAAACTAATTCTGCAATCATATATATGTATGCACAAAGCTTTAGACCGAAAGAGAGGTGCTAACTGAATACAGGCATCTCCAGAGCCAGAAGTAACAGAAGAGTATGTGCCTTCTGAGATTTAGATATCTTGATCTGTTTCAGGTATGGAAAGCAGGGAACCCAAAATTCAATCTAAAATCATCATGGAAAATCACTTCTAAAAGTCTTAGCAAAAGACATTGCTCCATCAAAATAATATAAAGGCCACTATCTGAATTAGGATAGCTGCAGGGAATGGGGAACTCAGTGCTGAAGGAGATCAGAATTATATTCTTGGTTTGCATAGGAAGTTGAAAGGAAAAAAGTGCTGGGAGGGAATCTGTCTGGCCTCTGCAAATGCAGCAAAGGATTATAAACTTAGGGAATAGCTACTTGGGTTTTGGCATAATTTTTATGGTGTGCTTCAAAAATAGTTTTGTGCATGAGTCACCCCAAGGCTACTATTAAATAAATGATTGACTACTGTTGTGAATGACCTCAATCAAGAACCAGTATGAACTCCATAAATTAATGAAGGTGCTTGTATTACTACACTTCTTAGTGGACAGGTTGATCTAATTACATAGTGCAGTGAAGGAAAACATTTCACTCCCAAATTTACATCCTGACTTCTTTGAATGAATAAGTTTTATCCTTTCTTGAGTCAATAAGTAGCTAATAGGCCATTAATTATAGGCAGCAACTTGCAGCTTGAAAAAAAGAAAAAGAAGACATATCTTCAAAAAAGTAAGTCAGAGCTTAATTTAAAAAGAACATTGTCAAAATAAGGTAAAGATAAATACGGCAATAAGGAGAAAGTGAACCTTGGATGTGGTTGATATTGTACCCCAGCTGAGCATAAAGAGAACATGACACTTATCAGAGAAGTTCTGAAATACATCCTTCTGAAGTGAGGAACTGTGGGAAGAAGATATTGAGGGACTCTGGGAAGAAAAGTCTCTTTTAATATAGATGTCTAAATCTTAAAAATTATTGTAACAACATAGTCAACAATAGCAGGAGATTGAACTTGATTGCCAAAGATATCCTTTGAAATCCTGTTTCTGAGGTCTACAAAACCCAAACCTCTGATGGTACTCTATATGCACGCTTCCTCTCAACAAAATTTTAGGTTCTCAGTAAGACACTTTCATGACTTCCCTAGAAACCTTGAAACAGCATAATAAAGAGTTCCTTTAGTTTAAACAAATATAATGTCCACCATTCATGTTCCTTCTTTCAAAAACAAGTTTATATAACATTATAGGTTAAAATGACCTCTTGCTTCCTCTTACTCATTTTGATTTAATCCAGGCTCTAATTCCATCTACAAAGTTTTAAACCATTGGGTTATGCAAAACCACCTATTCTTAATTTTCTGTGTGTATGTATACATGTGGGACAGAGAGAAGGAAAAGTTTTGTATTAAGTAGGTACTAATGTGGCAGGAAATAGGATCTGTTGTAATTCTTATGTCCCTTTGCTCAGTCTATGAAATACACTGAGAGACGTGACAAAGAAAACAAAGTCTGTTAAAAACAATCAGCGAAGTCACTAAACCCCGTAAGCAGAGGACTAGAGGGAGTGACTGCCGTGTTGCCAAATTGCCCTTGTTCATACAGTCATGTTCCAAATTTGCAATGCATCAGCATCTTAACAGTTTGCTGAATCTGCATTTATGCATTTCAATTCTTTACGTCAAAAAATTCAGTTCTGTAACACCAACATTTGGTGCATTTGAGAAACTAGAAATAGTTCTTCTCCCCTTTTCTGTCACTGCAGTAATTTAGTAACATGATGCGAAAGGAAATCTACCCCTTATAAAACACCCTTATTGTGCCAAGTGTTCCCAATGGTATCCTTTAATTCTGCTCCATCCTAATCCATTGAAGGACTGTGGCTAAGGCTGTTGTGAGATGAGCAGAGATGAGTAGAGATGACGATGATGTTGATGATGATTTGACAAAGTATAAATTCCTCAAAAAATGCATTTTCAGTCACTTCAAAATGATGTGAGTGCAAGCCAAATGTGCTCATTACCAGAATTTTGAAAATTTCATTACACACAAATGTAGAACTATCATTACGCCTGCTTAATCTACTGCTCCTGACATTCATACAAAATTTGGCAGTCCCTGCTTAAATTCCAGGCTTTTTCCCAGACCCTAGGTTAGCATACTAACTTCAGAGGACAAAGCAGAAATAGAAGATCATATTTACCTTTTACTGTGCTGTTTTGTATTACTGCTTTTAAATCCAGTGGCTCTTGAAAGGTTTTCTGAACCCGATACTATCAAGCTCTCTCTGACTCAGTGATGGTGTCTTATACCAAATGAAGGACTTCCAGTATACAGATATGTTATCCACAAATTTCCCAGCTTTCACATGCTCCACATCCCACCTGTTATGGTGCTTGTCTGAACTCAGATCTGTTCTCTTTCTGATTGAGGTTAGGAATCTGAAACACTTTATTTCATAGGTTAAATTAATACCTTCTCCCAAGGCAATAGATATTCTGAGAGTAATGCAGAGAAGAGAGAAGTTAAGACTTCTGTTACTTCTGCTAGAATTTTTCTTCTCTTTACAAAACCATTCGCAGCTTGGCAGTTAGGATTAGAGGAGCTTAGGATTTAATTCCCCTAAGGTGAACTGAAAACTAAACCTAGACTGCCCAACGCAGGTGGACGTTCTAACACTCCAACAGTAAGAAATATTTGGCTTTCTCCAGCAGCTTTGTCTGCATCTGGTCCATCTTCTCCTTTACTTTTTCTTACCTGTGGCCCAAGAAAATTGTTTGTACAAGGCCACACCATACTTCGATCTCAAACTAATTGATTTTTTTTCTTATCAGTCTGGGACCTAAAGTAAAAAAAAAAAAAAAAAAGGAAACACAAAACACTGGCTTCTCAGAATAAAAATTATTTCTATTGCTTAATTCACAAGCTAAATTGAAAAATCAGTTCTTTGCACAGCTTTAAAACATAATCAGTCTCATTGACATTAATGTGCTGAAGTACACAAGTGAATTGAAAACTATATTCCTCTATTATTGCTGAGATCTGTCACAAGTAATTTTAGAATCGCTTATTGATCTTTCATTATTAAGATTCAGAAAAGCACTCATTTGCTAATCTGGCCACTTCTGACATCATTCACAATAAAAACATTACCATACCACCACTAAAATGAAACACTCAGACAAACATCAATAAATTACCCCAAATATTACCCCAATATAGAAAGAACTTTTCCCCATTGGAACTTTTGGTGGGTTTTTTTGGGGGGGAGGGCTGTTGGGGATTTTTTTCTACTATTTTAAGCCACTCTATCTTCACCCCTTTCGTTCAGGTTATTGAGAGGAATGTATGACAAAGAACTAAACAAACACAGTTCTCTAAGATGCAAAATTAATTGTATAGTAATATATGCATAACAAAACATGAGCGTTGGTTTATAAACAACAAATCAGTCTCATTGTGCTTGCTGAAAACAAATGTCTATAATTTTTCCATCTTTCTCTCCTTCAAAAATTCTCACTGAGTAATAAGTGGAAATTGAATTCTTTATATATACACCCAATTTGGTCTGCTTTGAAAATCATGCCTTATTTTATTTGATAATTCTGAATGATCAGTAGCACTACAAGAAGACTGGCAGCTAGGGGTTTTTAATTAATATTGCTTCTTTTACTGTATTTTTGTAACGATGGTTAGCTAAGTATTTGATGAAGGCTATAAGAAACAGACAATACAGTTTTCATATGCGGGAGAAAAAACTCACCAAACACCAATATTTCCTATCAAAGCAGAAAACAGCTGAGCGTCAAATATTTCTACCTGTGCCAAGTCTGAATACACTTGGCAAAGAGATGTTGCATGCAGGAGAAAAATATCTTCTCCGTGAATATCACAGATCAGCTGCCAGCTACGGGCAGGTCTCTGGTAGGTGCATTGCTAGCCTGGG
The DNA here is from genome assembly GCF_026419915.1 of Harpia harpyja. NCBI lineage: Eukaryota > Metazoa > Chordata > Aves > Accipitriformes > Accipitridae > Harpia > Harpia harpyja. The sequence goes on along the minus strand of NC_068945.1, from coordinate 34,592,728 downwards.
CTCATTAGCCGTAGCTTTGGGCTTGTCAATGCATAAAACCCTCCTGCTCCTGCACAGCTTTATGGGGGTTCAAGCCATCTGTAAGGCAATTCTTTATACCTTACACAAAATACGAGTGCAGCAAAATTGTGCCGTTTTTTTGCTTCTGTTGGATATTACATCCACACTACAGGATCTATTCAAAGCACGTTTTTCAAGTAATAGTCTGTATGGAGTACATAAAAGTAGTAACATTCAGTTAAAGTGTAGTGAACTGACCAACAAAGTTTTAAGTGTTTATGTTTAGGGGCATACATTGACTGGCAGGCAGAATCAGGATGAAATTTCTCTTACTACATCTAAAGTAAAATCAGGAAAAGCAACACAATCCATGTCTTCTCTGTCCTTGTCATTGTTCAGTGCTGGAAACTATAGGAGAAAGTCCATTACTCTGGAAATTCTTAAGTTCTCATGCATAACTTAATGGCTTTTTGTTTTTATTTTCTTCAGCTTAGCTGATAATGTGCTTATCTAATGCAGAACTATCAGGCAAAATTGGAAGCCTGTGATAAGTCATTGTACTACAGGACACAAACAGAGTGGATATAATGAACTATTGAGCAGTCAAAAATCAGCTAAAGGCAGTATGATAAATCTGTTTTGAGCCCACTGATCAATTTTTCCCTGAAGAAGGATGGCAATACGCAAACAAGGGAAAAGTTAGGATGGAAGTCATTTCACTTCACTTTAGATTTTTAAGCTGCGGATGTTTATACCTGTACTGACACCCTGGGTTGTCTTGTAGTCAATAGAGACAAATGGGCAGTTCCAGAAACACAATTCCACAGCCTCATTTTAGACCTTTTTGATGAAATTAACTGTGTCCTTCAGGTTCCTACTTCTAACCACTGAGCATAAGGGTAGCCTAGATGCTTAGCTCTGATGTAGCTGTTACATTGCAAAAGTTCCATTTGGTCATATAAATCTCACATAAAGTAACTGAAATTCAAAATGTACCTGGCAGAGGCTCCCCCCCCACAACTGAACTCTTTAATGTGCAGTATTTGGGACCTTGCTGACCTTTCCTACGACCTTGCTGCACACACAGAACACTACAAGCCCTTTGGAAGGGACTGTTGTATTTCACTGTATCTGTCATCACAACTGATCCCTGTTTGAAAGATAAAGGATGAGAACAGTGGCTTGCAATCATAGATGACAGGTCATCTTACCCTTTCTTTTGCCCTCAGCCAAGATCAGGTATAGTTTCTATCAGATATATCAAAATATATTTTTACGTGAAAGTTGTTAAATGGTTTTATGAATTATTACTGAGCAAAAAATAACCATACTAGGAAACCTGATTGTGATGTTCAGCTACCTCAGATTTGTGAATAGGTAGGCTCTTGAGAAAGAATAAAAATCCTGACAAAGCGATATTCAAAGGCTTTGGCCATTCTACAGTAATTGTAAAATGTTCCTACATTGCATTTTATGGCCATGCTGATTTTATATAAAACCTCTATCCATTGTTCCAGTGATTTGAATGGGACAGAAATATCTGTAGATTTATCTGGTTAATGTGCGGGCTAATGGGAGTTACAGGGTAATAGTCTGCCCTTAATTCACTGACTTCTTTCAAAGATCCAGCTCTCTGTGCAGCCTATTAATCTACTAATGAGTCAAACCATTTCTGAAGTATACAGCAAGTCTGGAGACTTGCTACAATTTGTTTGCATCTCCCTGGTTTTCGTCAATGTCAATGTGCTATTCACAGCATCAAGCTATTCTATTTTAAGAAGTACTTTGAGAAAGGATGTCCTTATCAGGAAAGAGTTTTGGATTTAATAAGAAAAAAAATAGACATAATATACAGCACACATAACTTAAAACTTAATGAAAAGTAATTCTATTGACATTAAAAAGAATATGTAAGAGGTTGCTTAATATCTGGTACCACAGCTCTGTAGCATATTTTCATAATGGAAAATGAAAAAGATTTTGAGGACTGGTTCTGACATCATCTGTAGCCATGGCTAATCCAAACTACCTGCGTACGTCCTACACAGAATTATGGGGAGGGTCACAGACAGCTACAGGTTCTCTGCAGAGATCTTTTTGTACTGCATTTCTTCTCCTTTTTGAGCTGTTTAATTGCCCGGTTTTCAATTGCCAGGCTTTTGTGTCAGGGTCTGCAACTATTTTGTAAAGCATTAATATGCTTTATAAATAGGATAGGAACAGTAACCTTTTCAGCCAGTGGAGATGCTCACAATTTATAGATTATGTCTGAAAAATGTACTTTCAGAGAGAAACAGGGCTTTCATAGGTAGCTTTTGTTTGTTCAAAGAACAATTAAAGTACACAAGACACGGTATACCATCATGAAGAGTGGGCTAGTTGGGATACTAAAAACAACACACCTGGGCTTACAGATCCTGATTCCCAACCTAAGAAGGGTAACTAGGACTATCTTTGCATAAACTGAAATGTGCCTGTGAAGTCATGGCCTTTCTTTAATGACTCAGTAGATGACATATTTGAGGGCAGATTGTTTATGATATACCTGGTGTACACAATTTTTAGAACTAATTATGTCTCAAAAGCTAGTATTTTTTAAATACCTCGGTCATGAGAATTTCTATTTGCAAAGTTGCACAAGAAGCTTCATGGACTTTGTTTCCAACTAGCTGTTGTAATTCTTGCCGCAGTATGTAAGGTTCTTATATAGCTTGTTTGTTCTATATTAGAGCAGCTAATATCTGAGATTTAAGTCCTCCTCCTTTTGGCCTCGTCTTCATCTGTTCAGGAACACTGGCTGGCTGCCACTGCTCTGCAGCTGTCTAGGCGCTGTCTCTGTAGCTGTCCTGGGTCAGTAGCCACCCTGTGTAACCTTAGTCCAACTCTAACTTGGATTGTGTCCTTTGCTATTGCTTTCCATTTTCATTTGACGCTTGGATTCAAACCTGCTCTCTGGTATATTGGCTGCTGATCTTCAGGTTAATCCAATGTGCTAAAAGAAAACAGGGGTTTGGTGCTATGAGAAGGAAAAATCTTTGGGCTAAGGGACAAATGACTTCATTTCCCCCGCTATGTACAATCACTACAAAGGAAACAAAAAACTGTCTTTACAGGAAAGTATTTTATTCACATGGAACAGGTAAGCAAGACACTCAGACACCAAATTCAGAGTAACCTTCTGCGGTCTTCCATTATTACAAGCTACCAACTCAAATAATCCTCTTAATATTTTAAATGTATTGAATAAGCCTGAGAGATTCAAGAACTGACATCATTACACCAATACACATTTTCAGGATAAAGGCACACAAAGATTACCCAAGATTGCTTTTACTTGGCCAAATACGTTACCGGTTTAGAGTATAGATGTGCACAAGTCACAGCAAATGACAAGAGATGATTTGACAATTTCACAGTGTTTTGGGTTTGTGTGGGGGGTTTTGGTAGCAGGGGAGGGGCCACAGGGCCGGCTCCTGTGAGAAGCTGCTTGAAGCTCCCCTGGCTCCAAGCTGGACCTGCCACTGGCCCAGGCTGAGCCCATCAGTGACAGTGGTAACACCTGTGGGAGAACAGATTTAAGAAGGGGAACCTGCAGTGAGTAGGGGGATTGGAATGTGGGGGAACCCCTCTGTGGATACTGAGGTCAGTGATGGAGGAGATGGAGATGGAGATGGAGATGGAGATGGAGATGGAGATGGAGATGGAGATGGAGATGGAGATGGAGATGGAGATGGAGATGGAGATGGAGATGGAGATGCCCCCGCAGCCTGTGGTGAGGTGGCAGGCTGTCCCCCCTCAGCCTATGGAGGGGAGCGGGGGAGCAGAGGCCCACCTGCAGCCCGGGGAGAGAGGACCCCACGCTGGAGCAGGGGTATGCCCCCCAAGATGGCCGGGACTCTGTGGGAAAGCCCACACTGGAGCAGCCTGTGCCTGAAGGACTGCAGCCTGTGGAAGGGACTCGCGTTGGAGAAGTTTGTGAAGAACTGCAGCCTGCGGGAAGGACTCATGCTGGAGAAGTTTGTGGAGGACTGTCTCCCGTGGGAGGGACCCCACAGTGGAGCAGGGGACGAGTGAGGAGTCTTCCCCCTGAGAAGGAAGGAGCGGCAGAGACAAGGTATGATGGACTGACCCCAACCCCCGTCCCCCGTTCCCCTGCGCTGCTGGGGGGAGGAGGGGGAGAAAATCGGGAGTGGAGTTGAGCCAGGAAGGAGGGAGGGGTCGGGGGAAGTTGTTCTAAGGTTTGGTTTTACTTCTCATTATCCTTGTTTTGATTTGATTGTTAACAAATTAAATTTATTTTGTGTTTTTCCCCAAGTGAGTCATGTCTTTTGCCCATGACCATAAGTGGTGAGTGATCCCTCCCTGCCCTTGTCTTGACCCACGAGCTTTTCTTTGTATTTTCTCCTCCCCATCCCACCGGGGCTGGGGAGGGAGGAGTAAGCAAGCAGCCTCATGGTGCTTTCTTGCCAGCTGGGCTTAAACCATGACACACGGAATCCTAATTTATCTTTGGGAGAAACTCAAGAAAGTTCTTTTTACCATTTTTGTCAGAAACCTAATGATTACAGTAGAATATTTTTCCAGTTTCTGGAAGTTGCGTCCTTTAGAGAACTGCAAGACACAGAAACTGACAGTACATTTTGCAAGATGCCATATTTTTTCTGTGTGTTCAGATGGAGGTGAGAGAACAACCCAGCTCATACTGAAACATATCCAAAGCAGTTCATCAGCTAAGGCACTGAGTAGGCTTCACAGATTGCATTGACTCTGTTGCCTAGAACAGGAGTTTACACATACAGCTTACACTTGAGCATTTCCATATAGATGCCTAAGGTGTCTTAATCTCCACTAAAGTCTCACCCTAGACCACAATAAAGTGCTTCAGAATTCAAGCCATTTGTTTAGAAGTGGATATTTCAATACAAACATCATACTTGTGTATCCAAAGATGTTACTGGCAATGAGACAATGACTGCCAATAAAAGAGAAACGAAGAAAGAAATTTTTATTTTGTGGAATAACCAAAACAGAATAGCGTGATCCCAAGGCACCAGCAGAAGCTCCAGCAGGCCTAATTGTTACAGAATAAGAGAGTCACCAAAAAGAAGTAAGAGCACATATGTGAACACCTACAAACACGTGGCTGCCATGCCACGTATCTGTTGGGGAAAACAGGGTTTGGTTTAGCAGTCTGAAGCCTTCCCCAAAAGAGTATTGACTTCTGCTTCCTCGTACTCTGCTGTAGAACCACATACATAAGTATCGTGTGGTTTCTTCTTTAAAAGTCTCCTGGTGTCGATTTGTGTGTTGGGAGAAGGACCTGTTGGGTATGTAGCCCCCAAAACTTAAACGTATCGCTACATCTGAAATCTTCTGTAGTACCTTTATCTTGCAAAACTACATTTTTGACCTGATCAGTAAAGAAAGTAAATATATGATATACTGAGGATTTTTACAGTTTTGAGGCATGCAAAGCACTAGTAATCCAAACACACTTCCATTTCTTAGGTTTTACCCACTTTGGAAAAATGTAACTATCCCAGAGGAGAGTTGCAGTGTAAACCATGATTTTAATAAGTCATAAAGGCATGAAGTAAAAGCTCTTCATGTATGATTTTGATCATGTAGTCCAGTGCTTTCAACACAATGAATAACAAATGAAAGTACTGAATATTAATTGCATATTCAATATACTCACGGTATTCAAGATGTTCATGATATTCTGTAAACCAAGTCAGGAGTTGCATTTTCACGTTACTTTGAGTGCAGAACGTGATCCCATCAGAGTGTGCTCATTGATGCTTAATGTTTCTGCAAACCGATCTACTCTTAAGGGCCTTATTCAGACTATTATAGCTGCAGGATGATTCAGATGTAGTTCTTTAGGCATCCCAAGTCTCATACAATCAGTGAGTGGGTTAAGTGCCTCCATGAGGAAGTTAAAAACCCTTAAGGAGGAAGCCTTTTCCTTTTCACTGATGGTACAGCAACTGTCTTTGGGAACACTCAACCATGATGTTTGTCTGAACAGTTATCATCTGACTCATGTACTTACATAGAACAGACATCTTCATCCCCTGAGACTCAGAGCACTGAATTAATTTTTGAGCACAACCAGATAATGAAGGATGCCTCCTTTTATGCACAATTAGGGAACTTGACCAGATAAGATTTCCTTCTGTTTAGACCTCCTATAGCAATACCTGAATCTCAGAGAGTTAGGGAGCCTGAGACTGAGCTGAACTATTTATTCTCCATTTTTCCTGTTGAATCTGGATCACAGCATAGAAAAAGTCTGCAATATTCAAAGCATTCATGAGAGAGAAGTAAAAAGACCCGTTTCTATCCTAATTATAAGGATGCTTCCCTGGGAGTGATGGTTTCTTACATCTTGCCCCTTATATTACCCTAAGTATTATTTGCACTGTTTAGGACAACATGTTGTCAACATCTTCTTAGCTGATAATTACCAACATACTGGACTCTTATATAATGAATATGTAGGCACATTCTAGAATTTTATTTAATAAGCAATTTTTTAGCTATTTCTCTTTTATCTTCTTTTAAAAACAAATAAAAATACGCAAGTCAGAAAGAAAATCCTCCTGCTACCTAAAAAGTTTTGTAATCTAATGAAGTTAGGCATATCTTATAACACAATGCTAGTATTTTACAGTTGTATAACATCTAAACTGAGAAATTGATATAAAAAATGGATCTAGACTGGCCCAGAGTCTATCATCACTAGGATTATACTGGCACAATGGAAAAACAAATCAGGCCTCAAAATAGCAAATCGTCATTTTAAACTTTCGATGTATGTAAGCTTTAAAACTTTGACCTTTTCTTATTTCAGCAGTCATAGAATGAGATATGAAAGGAAAAACACCCACAGCAATCACTACTTAGAGGCAAAATTTACAGAGGCACACAAGTGATTCATGTCCAGTGGCATAATAAAACAAATATTAAAACAATACATAAAAAATAAAAACATGTACATCAGTTACTTTTTAAGAATTACAGAGACTGTTCAAAGGACACAATTATTTATGCAACCAGCAACATGGACATATCTAAATTTTGTTAAGGGGTTTTGTGAATATAATATGTTGCTTTCCTGTTTAGGACTTTCTTTAACAGTGTTGACCAATACTCTAAAAATATTTGATGCATATGTCTTGGTTTATGCGCTTTCAGTATAATGCACAGAATGATTTATAACTCTTGTGGTACAGACAAATTTTTTTAAGGCATCTTTCAAAGTAAATTGAGCAGCAGAAGTCTTTCTTTCCTTTCCTTTTCTTTTCTTTTTTCTTTTTTTTATTTTTTGTTCAGCTCCACAAGAATTCACATTACACTGACATCAGCTACTTCCTGTGGTCCACCTGAGTGGTTTAACAAAATAAAGACAGATGTCAGTGAGGTAATTTGAGCACTTCTTTGGTGGAAAGATGCCACTGACAGACTTCTTTTCTGTGCGCACACTCACAAAAATATCTCCTGTTGCTATCTCCCTACCACCAGTACAGTCCTACAAGATCTCAGAAGCCAGCAAGAAGAGTTATCAAATGGTATCAGTTTCCTTGCACGTTCATGCAAGATTTCACACTTTCCATAGACAGGAATTTGAGAATTATAAGAGTGACTTGAAGAGAAAGATGTTTTGTAGGACTGTTTTAATATACAGCTACTAAGAACAACACATTTTTTACTCATAGACATGGGCCTTGCCCTCTCTTCTCTGTGCTCATGGTAGGGAAAACAGAATGGTTATTTTAAGGCAAGCAGAACTTACACAAAAAAGAAATCACGTGCCCCACAGAGGACCACGATCAGTATGGCAGGAGTTCTACGTAACGGTTGTGCTGGCAGTATAGACACAGCAGCATGCAGGGTAAGAAGGGGGCGTAACTAGTTTTCTATTCTGGCAACTGTAATTTAATAGAGGGTCATGGTGTTCCTGGTATTTTGGTCACCTGTCTTTCATCAGTGTGATCCTTCCTCACTCTACTGCAGTAGTGGTTTCTATGACTGAATATGTCAAACTGCGTTTCCAACAACATCTTGAATACTACTTCAGAGCTGACAGGCATGAACTGCTATGGTATTTTCAGCAGTATTAGACACAGCACTGATCTGGGAGTTGAGTTCATCAGTGACCTACCTGAGTTGTTACCTCCCCTCTAGAAAAGAGGTTTATTATCTCTCCCAGGTTTCCAGATTGCTTTTCTATTATCTATTTATCTTCTACACTTCTACTGACTGCCTGCTTCAGCTGATAACTGCCAACTGCCTCAAATTCTCTGTGATGCCTGATAGAGATCTTTCGCAGTCAAGTCTATCCCTGTAGTTACAATGTGCTGTGTTCTGTGTCCCCAGCAGCTGTAAAAGAAAAGGATTTTATTGGGTCTGGAATAGACATGGTCAACGCTTATAGAGAAAACTCACCTCAGTAGAAAGACATGCTTTGGCTATATTTTATCATTAGAATTCTACAGTCTCATCATATTAATATGAATTTTATCACAAAAATTGAAGTATACGTATCTCACTATACAGAACTAGGATTAAAGTTTTATGCTAGCGACAGAGCTATCTGTGTGTATGACTGAGGGTGGAGTGAGACACAGGCTGACAATGATTAGTTGTTGATATAAAGCTTACAGAAGGTAGCTTAGGTGATATACCAATATAATTTTAATGATAATACCCTGTGTATTTGCTGGAGGTGAGGAGCATGCACACCACACCGGCCTGCATATGGACATGAGAGAAGTTTGAGTTGCGTATTTGTGGAACAGAAATCAATCCAGAAGAAAAAAACATAATCAGAATGCAATCTTATGTAGGCCAGAATGACACACAAACATAAAGATGCACCCTTTAGATCCAGGCTCTGCGACTGGAAGACATAACCTGTGATGTAGCACAAGAATCTAAGCTTAGCAGAGGACTTGTAAAATTTTGGGTTCAAATGAAACTCTGTGACAAGTGGCACATGGGGGAAAAGGACTCCTATTCCAGCAGGAGACTTACCCAAACAGTTAGTGGATAGGCTCACAGAAAATACCATCAGGTATTCAACATTTGCAGCATTTTCTTTGTCTCTGGTGAAAAAGTATACTTAAAACCTTTTCCCGTTAATATCACTAAAAAGACCTCAAGCTGTTACCAACTGAAACGGGAGAGTATGTAACATGCAACCTCCCAGAAGTCTATCTCACTATTGAATGGACACAGAATGAACAACCTGATGTGTGACTTCTTTTCACACACATGCTAGATAAGTTTGTTTAACTTCTTCTTTACAATTAGATCACTGAATAATACAGAATGCCACAACCCCATATACAGACACATATACACACATGCACACACAGCTCTGAACCTTTGCTAGCTTCTTGAAATTCACATGGAAATTATTAATTGCTACCACTAATACATTTTTAATTCTTACCCTTAGAGGGTAGCTATGAAAATTTTTACTCCTAATAATGGGCTTCCTACATTGAAGGTGCTCCGAGACTGGAAAGATGTAGAGTGACAACAGTTTTTGGTTTTTTTTTTAATCTGCAACAGGAAACTGAATCACTTCAGAGCCTTCGTTCTGCAGCACTCGCAAGGGAGTGCATTCACTTCACAAACCTGATGTCACTGCAGTTGAGGTCAGCATAAAAAAATAAAATCATACATCGACTTTTACTCTGAGGGCACATCGTAATTTTTGTGACTTTAAGCAGGATGCAGACATTAAGCTGTATCTGAAATTGTGCAGACTATAGGCCAGAATCACACACTGTTATAACTGCAGCTAGCTCATGTTTAGACTCTGCCTTCAGAGTAGAAAACGCAAAATGCGATGAAGCACACAGCAACAGTAAGTCAATTAAGATGCATACAGCTTTCCTAGAGAGGGTGTTCTGAAAAGAGGTAGAGAAAGAAACTGCATGAGGCACATATGTATATACAGAAAATGTATATGTCTATGTAATGGTTAACATATGTTAATGTAATCTACTATTTCTAGATAGATATGTTAATGTATGCAGCAGTAATATAAATACAAATTTATTATATATAAACACAGAATACATCCATTTGTACTGTATGTAGCACTGTGCTATACATAGCATGCAGTATGTACCATGCAGTACAGCAAATACTGTGTATGTGATGTACCTTATCACATCTATCACTGTGTAAAATTTATTGTCTATAGTATACAGCATACATTTATAAATAAGAAGTGTCTATATTTGTATCTATATAAATACATATTTATTCTTGTTAAAGTACATCAGTAGAGGAAACAGAACTATGCAATGAAAAACAGTTACCATTTCTATCTTCATGTATTTATTTTTCAGCTCCCTTTGAAAATCACTTTCCTAACATTCTACAAACCAGTAGGTAAACCGTAGTATTTCACTGTAAAAGACAATGTAGCCATGCTCGGCATTTTACAGGAACCGTATGAGTTCCTATAAAGCCTATGATTTTCTTCAGGGCATGCAAAGCGTTTGAATGTGGAAGAGAGCTTAACACCGCTGTAATGCCAAGTCTACAACTTTGATTTCAGCACTAGCAGCTTCTCTATGAAAGAACTTACATCAGATTTCATCCTAATTGACACATTTTTAATCCCGTAATTGTGTGTGGGCCTGCCTGGAAGTGACAGTGAGTTTGCCCATGGGCGTCTGTACCCAAGGCTCCTGTGCTTGTACGCCCAAGAGTCGCTGCTTAGTGTTTGCTCGTCCCTCCGCTTGGCTCGTTGGGCTCCTCCTCGGTGCTCCTTGGTCTCCCAAAGCCCGTGGTGCAACCCGCTGCCGGGACAGACACCGTCACCGCGGGGATGCTGGGCACAGGCTCCTTTCACGTGCTTGCACAAGAGAGGACTGGCACCGCTACCTGAATTAATGCAACTGCGACTTCCACGAGCCGCCCTGGCAGTCGCCATGGACGTCTGCTCCTAAAAATGTCCCTGGACTCAGGTACCTAACTCAAGTGTTACTTGGGTTATGGGATGTCATGAAAATGACTCCAAACTGTTCCTTCCTGTTCCAGGAATAGAAGCATTTGCTGTCTCTGCCAGTGAACTACTCACTGCTCCTTACGACTACTGTCCCAGAATCGGCCCAGAGACTCTAGCAACCTGTCTGCTTTACAAACACGTGACAAAGCGAATCTGAAGAACTTGCAGTGGAAGCAGATGATACATAAATTGTAACAATAATATCCTCAAGAAAGAAGGAATGATAAAATGTTACATTACTGAGATTTCTGGGTCTGCATCTTCCCCTTTAATGATTGCAGTTTAAAACACAGAAGAATTCCTCACATAAAAGCAAACAGATTCATAAGCAATGGAGCCAAAGAAAATCTGAAGTCTATGAATTTGTGCTTCAAGATGGCAGTCCTCTGTGGGTGGATTCTTTGATGTGTAATAGGTATTGCCACTCGTGCTGCAGCTTTTTTGAGGGGTGCCATGCTCCTTTCCAGATTATTTTTCAAAAATCTTTGTTCATTGTGGCTGATGCTAGCTAAGGGTTTCAAATGTCATTGATGGAAAATAAACAGACAACCCTATCGAGTCCTCCCCTCCTTCGCTAGCAGCTCAGGAAACTGGAATGTCCCCAACCACAACCCAAGTTCTCTCTCCTCCTGTCCACACGCAGGCAGTCCCAGTTCCTAACACGTCTGTAAAGATCCGATTCATAAAGCTCTCACTAAACAAAGTACATGCAATAAAGTTAAAAAAAAAAAAAAAAGATCAGGATAACCACATTTACTTTTGTACATGTTTTGCAACATAATGTCAAAACTGTAATTACTCCGGCCTCCTCCCACTACTTTAAATGTTGCACATAATGTGCAACCTTTACCCATGAGAATAGTCATTGTGGTAAAGGCTTTAATTAGGCAATTGTATGATTATGTCCTATCTGTTTCCCTACAGGATTTTAGCCTTAAGGACAGAATTTGTGGATAATTTAGTGGCCACTTTCATAAATATGTTCATGATATATATGAAACAGTTCTTGTGACTTTTTTTTTTTTTTAAGGGAGAGAAAAAAGGGGGACTTTTTTAAGGGAGAGGAAAAAGGGGGACTTTTTTTTTTTTAAAGGGAGAGAAAAAAGGGGGACTTTTTTAAGGGAGAGGAAAAAGGGGGACTTTTTTTTTTTTTAAGGGAGAGAAAAAAGGGGGACTTTTTTAAGGGAGAGGAAAAAGGGGGACTTTTTTTTTTTTTAAAGGGAGAGAAAAAAGGGGGACTTTTTTTTTTAAGGGAGAGAAAAAAGGGGGCAAAGAAAGAGGTGACCAAGGTTTTAACTAACAACTCATCGCTGACTGGCCAAATTTCAGTTCCTGCTTCAGAGGACGAAGTTCCCGCGTTTAGCACAAAAAAGATCTCTGTTAATTCTTTTCTTTTTTTTTTTTTTTTTTTTTTTTTTTTTCCCCCTGACACCAGCAAACCGCCGCGCCTTTCCGTAACCTTTCCTTGAGAACAGCGAGCGCAAACAGCCTTATAACGTGAAATACTTGGCGCCCTCGGTCCTGACGAGGAGGAGGACGAGGAAGGGGGGGGGGCTCGGCGGCAGGTAGGCGGCAGGCGGGGAGGGCTGACGCGTCGCCCCGGGGTGGGGAGCCGAAGCCGGGGCCGGGGGAGGGCGAGAGGGGCCGGGACGCCCCCGGTGCTGCCCTCCCCCCCCGGCGCGGCGCGTCCCACCTCCCGCGCCGGCTCCCTCTCCCTCTCGCCGGGCCGGGCCGGGCGCCGCGCCCCCGCCGCGCCGGGTTGGGCAGCCCCGGGAGGCGGCTCCGCCGCAGCCCCCGCCCCCCCGCGCCGGTGCCGAAGACGCCTCGGCCGCTTCCCCGGCAGCTTCCCCGGCAGCACTCCCCCCGGGAGAGCGGAGCCTCGTCGGCCCCGCCGCACCAGCCCGCGGGCTTCCCCTTTTCCCTTCCGTCCCCCGCCGCCCGGCCCGGGCTCTCCCGCCGCCGCTGAGGACACCTCATGGGGAAATAAATAAATTAATTACCACACTCATCCCCCCCCCCCCCGCGGCAGGGACCGGGAGCCGCCGCCGCCGGCGGCCGCGGGATTAGATCCGGCCCGAGCTAGAGACCAGGTAACGTAACCTACCCGCCAGGAGGGAGGAGGAGGAGGAGCAGCGAGGCCGCTGAGGTCGCCCCCGCCGGGGAGGGCTCCGGGGGACGGAGACGGGGCTGCCGCGGCCGTGCCCCCCCCCGCCCTCCTGCCTGCCTGCACGCCCGCCCGCGGGAGGGCGGCTGTGCCCGCCGCGCTGTCAGTCACACACACCCCCGCCAGCCGCACGCCCCCGCCGTGCCCCCCCGGTCCTTCCCCGGCTCTGACAGGGCGGCGGGGCCGGGCCGAGGCCGCCGTTTCGGGGCTGGGGGCACGATCCTGCCTCCGCGCGGTTTGCGCGCATCCGCGCGGGGCTGGGCCGGGCCGCCTCCCCGGGCGCCGGCGGCGGGAGAGGTGGGCGGGGGAGCCGCGGAGGCGAGGGGGCTGCCGAGGGAAGAAAAAGCGCGGTGGCGTCATCGGAAAGGGGCCCGAGAGAAGCGCTGATGTCATGGCGCTGGGGTCGGGGATGACCTTGGGGAAGGTGGGTCTGGATGGAGGCTCTGCTGCACCGTGGGTTGCCCTGCTCCGGGCTCTTCCGAGCCCAGCAGCGCTGGCGTCGTCGTCTCCAAATATTGCTGGCTTTAGGTGGTGGCCGCATACTGGGCTCCCGGCGTAACCAGTACCAGAGCCAGGGGAACGCTCCTTCTCCATCATTCTCTTTACTTGACCTCTGGTGGCACACAGCCACCAGTCTGAAGAGTCTCCCTGGCGAGGGGCTATCGTCCCAAGGGAAAAGGAGTTCCCGGTGCCCACGGAGACCTCCGTGTCTGGGGCTCGTGGGTGCTGAGGTGGCCCCTGCGAGACACTGCAGCAACCTTAGAAGAGGGCGAGAAGTCGCCCCGTTCATGTTTCAGAGACTGGAGTGTCCCCCGCTACTCCCGGGAGGGCGCGTTACCTCGCAGTCCTGCCGGGATGCAGAACTGACACGGGCTCTCCACTGCTTTCCCAGCCAGGTGGATAGGAAAACAAAAAGGAATAACATTTAGAGAGAGCCGGCCTTTCAGATGCCAGCCTGAGCTTTCAGTAAAGGAGTCTTACCGAAAATATTGCTGAAAGCTGTTTTGGGAAAAAGAAAGAAACTGAAGGAAGCCGATGCCTTGTGGACGTCCATTCTTGTTTCATTGGTCTGTATAATAATAATTCCTGTTTCCATAGTGACATCCATCTGTGGCTCTCAAGTTACTTATCAAATAGTAACGAAATAGGTGCTTGCAGCTTCCGTTGCAGGAATGGGGCCATAAACTTAACAGCACACCAATCGAGCCAACACAATACTGCCTCAGCTCTGTCTAGATGAATCATGATACGAAAGTTAGTCTTCAAGACAGAGGGATGTAGACTGATATTTAAAGGAAGCAGAAAACTGACAAATAGTTCAATAAAAGTGGTAAATGCTTTTATGTACAAGTATTAAATCTGGGAATAATGTGTAAGCGATTCCCTTCTTATTTTTAGACAACTCTCTCCTCTCTCCTTCCATTATTGTCTAGCTAGCTTTGAATATCATACTTGAGAGTGAGTGCTGAATATCTACTCCTTCCACATGGTGGAATCAATTCAGAGAGGAAGTCGTCCTCCGGATGTTTCTATTATTTGTGCAATTTATTCTAAAACTGTAACTCCACGTATCAGTAAGGGCCCGGCTAGCTTAGTTTGCAACATAGTGTTTGCAATGTAAGTGGCTTCAGAGCAAAGCAGCTGATCATTTTGAATAGGCAAAGGGTGGCTGGAGGTTACGGATTTTCTTTCTACGGCAGCAGTAAGTCATTTTGGTTAATGAAGTCAGCCTTATTTTATTTATACGATGGAGACGTAGAATAGCCTAAATATCAAGTGTGGTCTTCAGGGAAGGTCTTAATGGATGGCAGAAAATGAAATTCACATGCTTTATGGATAGGAAAACTCTTTGGACTGTGTAGTGATACCACTGATCTGAGCAGGTATTTTGCATGTAAAGGAGGAGACTTTGAAGTATTACAAAGGGAAATATCAAAGAATCAATGTAGTTAAACATTGCGGCTTTGCAGCTGCAGTGGAGAGGTGGAATTCTGTTTCAGCAATTTTCAGTGTAAATGAATGCATCATTAATAGTATTATTAAAAAAGTCTCCTTCCAGCTCTTTAACCTAATTCCATCTGTCACTCTTCTGGAGTATATACTGGATTTAAGCTCACTCAGCTCTTGCTATGGCAAAATCCTCATTCTAGAATCTGAGTTTTATGGACGAAGGCGATCCTTTGGGCAGCCTTAAAGAGGATGCTGTTATTTGCAGATAGGCAAGATAAGGGAGAGAAAAGGGCAATTCTCCTTGAATTAGAAGCTGATCTTTTCTAAAATGTTTTTCTTTCATTACTCTTCTTTCTTGGATTTAGTTCACTATGTCGTACTTCTTGTCTATTTCTTTACATATATATATATATATATATATTTCTGGCACCCATTGTTTTTTTTTTTCTTTTTTTTTTTTTTAGGAAAAAGTCCTCTCTGGTATCCTTTGTTTCTTAAGTAAATTATCTTGTCCTCTTTTTATGATGAGCAGGTGGTTTTGCTTCCAGTAACTCAGGTTATTACTGGACCCCTTCCAGTTCAAGAAAAGAGACTACAGCCCACCTGATTTTTTTTCTCCTATTGCAACATCACAGGATGCTCTTGAAGAGTTGCATTTTTCTTGAGGAGGTGTTTGCTTTAGCAAAGATGGTGTCCGGATATAATTCTCAATGAATTGTATCCCTTACGCCATTTGCCAGAGTTAAAGCTGTCTGTTTTCTTATGCGAGGATCAAGAAAAGAAGAATGTTCTTGGGCTATGCTAATAATTTGCGCTGTTAAATGAATTTTATGTTTCAAGGTCGGTATGATTATGAAAATGTAATTCTCTTTTGATTTTTATTAAAAAAGAGTTAGGTCGTAGCTGTTAATCATTGTTAGAGAACATTACCAGTTACTGTGTCTGTTCGTGTAATACATATGGCCTAATGTTTGCCTAGCACCAAGGAGGAGGTTGGATAGGAAAATAGGACCTCATTGACCAACTGGTTTATGGGTCAAATGAAAGTGGGAAACAGGCTGTCCCCCACATAGGCATCTCAGTCCAATCCTGCATTCCTTGGCTTTCATGTGTTTGTGAGCTGTGGTGCCAACTTTCATAATTTTATTGTGAATCTTGGAACATTTGAAGAAAAGTTTGTGGTATTCAGACAAAAATAATTGGGATATAGGAGTAAGGAGATAATATTCCATGACTTGAGGAATAAGGATATTGGACAAACTGACTGGGGAACTGTATTTGGCTTTACAATCTATCACATATTTCCGATATTTCTTATAGTTCTTGGTCTTATAGTCAAGCAATCAAAATAATGTTAAGCTTTTATTGAAGAGAAAATGTCTAGCCCCGTCATGGTGGCTGACAAACTAGAAACAGTCCCAGTTTGTTTTTTTTTTTCCTTGCAGTCTCAAGTTTTTTATTTCATAATATTTGTGTCTGGGGGGGAAGAATCATCATCATCAGCTTGTTCTTTTGTTGATTATATTTTTAATTTTAGTTTATGCAGTGTCTTTAAGTAGTTCCTTTATTTGTTATCTTCAAGGTCAGGCCCCCAGTTACATGCTTACATATTTTATTTTCAGGACCTGGTGCTTTCCTGTCTCATGACACTTGCAGTATTATGTAATCAGAGGTGTGCATTAAGAGCATTTGCTGACAAAAATTGAGTAGGCATTTCCAAAAGGATATTAACGTAACTAGGGCAATCAGAAAAGTTCCCCAAAAGGAAGGAGGAAAATTAATGGAAAAGAATGGAGTCTTTTCCTTTGTGGTTGTAAGACTTAAGATCTTAAGAAATAGAATTAATGTTAATTCACAAAATCAGGAAGCACTAGAGAACAAACTTAAGCCTGCTTTTTCTTTTTTTTTTTTTTTAATTTAGCTGTTGATGGATTTTCTTTTAACTTGGTGTCATGGTTATTGAATGTGAGGTATTGAATGTATTTCCGTTCCACCCAACAAAAAAGCAGTGCTCTGAATAATAGTGTAAATCGTATAGAAGTGGCTAATCACTTTAGACTGTAGGAAACTTGTACTTTTAAGTCAGCTATTGAAAAACTGCTGAAAGCCCAAACATTGCAGAAGTTGGAATATTTCAGAATAGGTGGATTTGACATTCTTTTCATATGGTTACTCTGAAGGATAATGACAGCATCCGATTTTAATGGTCGAAGCATAAAACTCTGCAGACTGGAGTTGCCCAAACGTGCAGGATTGTTTAAACAGTGTTTGCTTTCTTCATGCCTGAACATTTGTACCCCCCAAAAGAATATTTTCCAGGTGTTTTGACAGCAAGCTTGGTAGTTATTTCACTTTTATCTCTCTTTAAGATTTTCCAATGGAGGACTCAGCTGTAGGTGATGATCAAGGTGCT
Source organism: Harpia harpyja (assembly GCF_026419915.1). Taxonomy (NCBI): domain Eukaryota; kingdom Metazoa; phylum Chordata; class Aves; order Accipitriformes; family Accipitridae; genus Harpia; species Harpia harpyja. The sequence continues at coordinate 34,575,166 of NC_068945.1, read as the reverse complement.
GTGGGAACTTTCAGAAAGCACGTTGCACAGAAGACAGCTCAGAACACCTCCTATATTTCATGGCTTTTCTTATCTTTATATATTTTTAAAAGTTCTGGTCCTTTAGAGTAGCTCATCTTCCCACACCTGCTAGCAAACTCCTGCTGCAGCTTCAGGCACGACCATTGTGTAGTGCTCTCCAATCATATGGCCTCAGTGACAGCAAACTGTTGGCAGCACTCCCAAGTTGGGCACTTCAGGACAGCACATATGACAAAGCGTTGTAATGGTGTTAAAAATGTGGTCGGCATCAAAGAACTTTAGCCATTTGCTGTCACTACAGTGGTGGTAACGACAGAGCAATGGTGTACGTTGCCTTTTGCATGTGTTCCGTGCAATAGAAATTAGTAAAATCAGTCACAAATCAATACTACATCATCCCAAAAGATAGAAATGATTTTTTTTCACAGAAATAGATTAATTAAGATTTTAGTATTCATGCTTGCCACTCATCACTTAGACACTCTTGCAGTCTATGGTAGAAGCAAAAAGGAGACAAAAAAAGGATGAAATCTCAGTTTCTCTTGTATTACTTTCAAACTCATAGTGTCAACTTCAGCCTTGTACTTCTCAGGGCTTGTTTTCTGAATTCAAGAAATACTGAGAACAGATATGAATTTTACAGTACTAAGAACATGTGAAGAAACAAACCAAAAAGAACAGCATTTCTGTGCTGACAAAAATGGCAAAAGCATACATGAAAAACGCATATTTGATTTTTTTAAACAAAATCAGTTCCTACTGTAATATATTTGATCAGTATTGCAGATAGAGAAATGCACTCATTTTCAGCATGTGCTTTTGAAATCAATTGTATTAGAGTGGGTTTTTTAACCTTAGAAATCAAGTGCTTTGTGGCATTTTTTTCAAATCTCTGGGATAATGATATAAATAATTGTCAGTGAAGGCTAGAATTTTTGAAGTGATGCAGGACTATGTTCAAAATACCGTCTATAACAGCTTGGCTTCTGAGAGACATAGCTGCTTTGTTGACCTTTGTGAGAGATGGAAATTGGAAACCTTAAAATGTAGGACGTCTCAACAGTTTGCCATGCTATTGAATTAAAATGCCATAGGAGTTGGGATTACTATATTGAGCTCCTATAGTTTGCATTTTTAATATGGCCCTCAGAGAAGGTTCAAAAAAGAAAGGAAAAAGAACAACTTAATGATGCAAATAAGCTCCCCATGGGAATGTAGGTGTCTGATTTCTTAACAATTGGAATTTTACGTGTTAAATTCCTTGAGAATTGTGCCTTTGCTTAGTACGCTCTCCACTGAACAAATCTTTTCTAGAAGTTAACTGGTTTTGCATGCTATGCCAGGGATGGATTTGGGTCTGAACTGGGGTACCGGACCCTGTGGTCTCAGCAATGCCTCCTGCTGATGTTACAAATGGGAATTGGTGAGCTATAAACTGCAAACTGGAACTGACGACTGGTTTCAGAAGCAGCAAAAAATGTGCTTAGGACAGAGACTCAAGCTGGCTGACCAAGGGGGTTGCATCTGGGAGGAGGTGGCGAGAACAGAATAGACTGTGGAGGGAAATTGGTGCTGGAAGCTGAAGAAGGCAACGGGCCTATCATCCCATTACCAAACCCTTTTTAAGACATACATCTTTATAATGATTTGTATGTAGTGTTAAACTAAAGGCTTCCCTTCTGCCCCGAGGAATTTGTAAGATCTCTGCTCATTCTATCACGCGGGGGTCCTCACTCCCTGTCATCCATTAGGCAGCCTCTTCCCTTCTCCTCGCCAACACTACAAAAGGCACATCAGGAGACTCAATAGCCCATGATTAGAAGCCACAACACCAGATTTTAGCAAGGAGTGAAAAAAACTTGTGTATTTTGAGACCTATGGGTTGTATATTTAAGGAAAATAGGTAGAAAAGAATATGCCGTAATAACGTGTACTTACAAAGCATGAAGTCTGCATTGTATTTGTGAAGAATAGGAAAAAAGGAGATCCTGTTTTCTTGTTCTTGTGCCGATATAATTATGTTGGCTAGAGGCATAAGGTAGTTTTTTTTCCTCATGTTTTTCTGATGTAGTTCTCAAAAAAGAGATGTTTTGATGTAGTTATGCTGGATATGAGGGTGCTTTATTTCAATTTAGCTTATTTCCTCATTCCTACATAACAGCACTAGAGCATTATAAGAGCCGTGCATGGCCTGCCTCAGTTTTAGCTATAATATAATAGTGAACGAGGTTTATAAGCAAAGCTAATGAATGCAAGGGCCAAACTCAGGAGGCATAGAAATCCAGCAAGGGCATTTAAAGCAGACCTAAACCCGTTGTGATATTTTCTCTCAGTCAAAGAATACGTCAGCATTGCTTGATTGGCATTTCCTCTGTTCCTGTGACTCCAGGTCCGAACTTGATCTCCCTTCCTCTTGTGCAGTGCCACTGGGTTAAAAGGGGTTACTCGTGGTTTACATCCAGTAATGGGTGAAGAGACTCTTTCGACAGCTTCTCAAGACTCGGTTAGTTAGTCTTTTGGATCACTTGCTTTGACTTGGCCAATTAGTTTAAATGGAAATTATTTCTCATAATGATTATCAAAATGATTTCTCTGTTTCCAAACAAATACTTTCATGTGTCCATCTTCTCAGTCCTTCTCTTCCCCTCCTTCCTTCTGTGGGAGCAGTTTCCTTCTCACCTTTTATTAGAATAAAAAACCTCAAGGTAGAAGATCAAGTTACTATTCTGCTCCGCTCGTCCTACCGGCATACTGGGTTTTCCACACTAAAACTTGAAATTGTCAGAGACATGCTTACTTTTAGGACAGCTTTTATATGGCACAGATGATGGTCCTCCATAGTAACCAGTATTTATGGTTTCTATAATGCTATTTTTACCTTCAGAGTTATGAATGTTTACATTCTTTACCCTTCTGTTTTTTAATTCTGCCTTTCAGGTGTTATGATTAGGGTAAAGAAAAAATGTAGCTTTAGAAAAATTACAAATGTAGAAGGTGAAAACAGAGTAGAAGGGAAAGAGTCATTAACCTGAGGAAATACTATTATCTTGAGGAATTTCGCAGAGGCAAATATCATCAAGCTAGCAGAAGTGATGTAATGTGTCATGTTTTCAGTCAGAGTGGTTTTTAGTTGTCTTCAGATTTTTGTTTGTTTGTTTTTGAGAAAGGAGTAGAGATAATGTTGACCTTTGCTTTTATTATTTCTGTGTCCTAATTGTAGGCCATAGCAAGCTTTTTGTTGTTGATGAATAGTTGTGTTGTGTGATCACCAAATGGGTGTGCACTCTTGGCAGTGCTGTTGTGTATACCAGTATATTCATCAAACAATAAAGAAATGAATATGTTAATAAAGGAATGAATATGAAATATGATAAGAGGAAAAATTAACAAACTATTGAGCAACACAGTTCTCAAATATTAATACTGCAGCCTTGAAAATAAAAGGCGAGTGTTGAGTTTTAGCCTGGTGGTTGAGAATATCTTGACTTCCAGAAGTACTTTGTAAGTACTGTAAAACACATTCAAAACCATTACACGTAACACTGTAAAATTAAATAAAGGGTAGCAATATCATTTAGATTTATTTGAGTAATGGTGGCCTGTAACCTCAGTGGGAGCTGACGTGGACTCCGCAGTATGGATTTGTTCAGGTGCTTTGGTGGTGGGTGGGCAAAAAGGGGATTGTTCCTGACTTACGGCTTGTAGAACACCGGGAAGCCCCATGCCAGGCTGCAGTCTGCTAGCGCATCCCACCGGGCGCGTTCGTGAAGTTGAGCTGCACGGGCGCCGGCGACTCCCTCTCACGTGTGCCGTGAAAAAGGAGCTCTGACATACGAAACGCGAATATGCCACGTGTACGTGGCTGCGTCCACTAGCACCCACCTGCATAAGGGAGTGTTGAGCCAGTTGACGGTTTCTAGCTCAGAATTATTTTTGCGATTAAAAAAATAATAGTGGCTTCCACCGTTATGCTTAATACTAAAGCCGATTGTTTTATGCAACCTGGAAAATACAGTCATATTGTGTTCATAATGTAATAGGATACAAAAGCCTGTCCTTCCCACGATGAAAATAAGTTCTTCTGAATGTGATAGCATAGAAAGGTGTTAATGAAACAAGATGTTCTTGCTTAACTAGGTAATCAGCTTGCACTTCTGGATATACTTTAGCATTGCTGAAACATTATACACCTAAAATGGTGACTTAAATCATATTGTTCTCAATGCAAATATATTGCAGCTATGAGGCCATGATATTTTTTTTTTCTTGTAGCTATTTCCTGAAAAATTAGCAAAGCTATTGTAGTTGCCATGTCCAAGCTTACTTTTAAATTATTATACTTAAATTGCTAGTCTAATAGAATAGGATTCTTACAGAATACTGAATGATATGTTTTACTGAGGATTCAGAATATGTTTTTAACCTTAATAAGGTAGTTACGATTTTTTTTCTTTTTTTTTTTTTCCTTTTTGTTCTTTTCCTCCATTTACCAGTTTTATCCCAGGTGTATAAATACAACAGTTTTTGTATGCAGCACAACAATCTTGTGAAACCTAAATTAGCCACCTAAATTAAGATCTTTAATTTCAGTGCTACTGGATCCTGGGTAAGTAGGTTGTTATCTCTTAATAACTGAAGCTTAAATCCTACTTTTAAATCAATCTTCTAACTAACACTCGTACAGGATGAAATCAGAAGTTATAACTGTATAGGCTGAACAGCTTATTTTATAAGTACTTTGAACAGCAGATATAGTTGTTTTATAAGCAGAGAATCTTGCATTCTGGTATAGTCTCAAAGAAGCATCTACTTGCTTCTCATTATGGCAACTAAATATAGGTAAGTGAGGAGATAGATAGTTTTTCTAACAGAAATAATTGTATGTATATATACAAACACAGAAAGTGACACAAAAAATAGGAAGAAATACACAAAATGCTGCATACTAGGAGCTGAAGGGGGGAAAAGAAGAAAGCACTGGAAAAAGAAGTGTGGGTAAATTGGTTTGGTGTTTCAGGGAGTTCTAGTGCTGCAGTTTGGTATTTACAGCCCATATTGATCTGCCACGGCTACCATCGGTACATGTAGATGTATTTTCCATACGATTCTTTTGACTCCTTTGGAACACTTCTATGACGAGGTGCATAGAAGGAGTAGTGGATACTGATGGATAAAAAAAGGAGATTGTTTCGTACAAGGGGAACAGTGTGAAAGCAAGCATGGGATGGAAGGAGGGGAACCTGCATGTTGGCAGTACAGGAGTGTGAAGAGTTGTAGAATCTGGACCCAGTAAGAAAACAAAGGGATCGAGTGCTTGGAGGAGGCATTTCGCTGCCATTGCTTTGACTTGGCACAGGAACTGTCCGAACTGAACGGATGACTCTTCAGTCAGCATTTAATAGTAAATTTAGCCCTCTGAAGAATGAAGGACTCCTGTAATCAAGGAAGGTTTTACTCATCCAACCAAAGCAGAGCAGGTTCTGTTTTCCAGTGCCAAGTGGCTAAGCTTGTCTGCTTCATAGCTGTTCTCGCTGCTCCAAAGGGGAGTTTGAACTGTTTGGTCAATCCCTGCTGGGTTCATTAACTTTGTGTGTTTGTTTCTGTTACCCCATTGAGAAGGGAATGGTTTGTATTTGTGTTCCTAAAAGATTGGACCTGAATTATTTAACCAAACCCCACTGAGCACGGAACCTTTTGTATTTGGTTGAACTCGTGCTCCCAGGGTCATTTTCATCTGCTTCTCTGACCTTGCCAGAGGGAATCCCTGTTTATTTCTTCATTTGGTAGAACTGTTTATCTGGGCCCTGCTGAGGATAGAAATGGGCTGCCTACTTTCTGCTGCAAACGGGAACCATGAGAGACTATTGCTTGTTGTAAAGACAGAAGAGCTTATGTAAGACGGTTTTTGATTTCTTTTTTTTTCCTTCGGAGAATTGGTAATTTCTTGACTTGGAGGGTGTTGCAGTGATTCTTCAAGCAGGAGTGGGAAGGCTGGTGACAGCAGTGAGAAGATGCAAGGTCTTGAAGGTAGAGAAAGAAGGGAAGGTACATGATATAAGCTGTCAGGTTGCTGGGCTTTAATTCTCAGGCAGTCCAGCAATGCACCGACTCATTTTCTGCCCTGCTTTTGAGGAAAACCGTGGTAGCATGAGCTACCTAAAAAAACCTCTGTGCCTCCAAGTGGAGGGAATGCGCAATGCTGTCAGAGTGCTGGCTTTGATTTCAATCCTAAAATGGAGCAGCCTAAGTATTAGAGCAGATTGAGCAGTTCTGTTGTGGACCATGGGCTGACTTTTGGGAGGTGGTTTGTGTTACTGCTAGGGTTACCGTCTGTAAAAACACCACACATGTACAAAATAGCTGCTGCATAGCTACAGTGAACCTGTACATTGATCTGAATCTTTTACCTGTGGTAGCTGAAAGTGTTGTCTTTATCTCAAATAGACATACTCAGGGTGGCTTGAAAGAAGTTGATTAGTCCAGAGAGCGAAAAAGAAAAGTGAGCTGTAAGGGAAAGGTGCTGCTGTTGCGGTATTCAGGCCAGCTGGGAGTTGCATAAAAATTTATCTGTCTCCTGAGGAGCCTCAGTTGGCAGGATTTGTGTGGATTTCTGCCCATAAAAATAAACCTGCTTTACCCTGGTAGAAGCTACAGCCAAGAGTTGATCCCTCAGGGGTGAAAGCTTCTGCCAGCACAGCTGCCCCTCTAGGCAAAGTAGAAAGACATTATACTGCACCCTTTAATCACTGTGGGTTATATCTCCTTCTTGTCTTTAAACAAAATTACTTCATCAGTTCTGAATACTTTTATCACTATGCTTATATGTTAAAGTAATATATACCCAAGTACAACCGTCATGTTCCCACTATAGTGTACACCGACACCATTTATTGCTTACTTGTTTTAAATGCCTCCTTTAATCATGGCCCAAATCTGGCTGAAAAGCTGAGTTACAAATATAACATATATTTAGCAATTTATATATCTGTACATAAATCATAAACTTTCAAGCTGGAGACCATCTTGCATTTTCTTACAGGCTGGAAACAAATATTTTTTGCTTAACATAATAATTATGCAGCTACAAAGATTTGCTAAGTTAAAGCTAAGAGTTATAGGCTTTCACAAGACGTATACCATTAAAAATTGAGATGCCAGTAAAGGCAGTAGTACCACTCCATTCAAGCTCATTTTCCTTTTCACTTATATTTTGCAATGTCCTCATAGCGTCCTCTCCCCTGTGAAGAACACATTTTATAGTACTCAGTAAGTCTCATGTACACACTCAGTTCCACTGAATTAGGCTCACATACATTATCTGATTTGACTAGAAAAAGATATTTTTCTACTCTAAAAAATACACTTGCCCACAAATAATTTATGAAAGACAAAGGAAGGCATTTGGCATGATAATCTAAAGTGATCTGAGTACAACAGAAAAATTGCAAATGTATATTAGTGAGTTGAACATATTTTGTCTTCATGTGCTACTGCAGTGTTTTAAAAAAGTAAGAGTGTTAGTGGCCAATTTTATACTTCTTTATTTAAGTCATTAGGTGATACTCAAATAATTATGGGTTAACTCTTCCCTGATGGGGTAGCCTTAAAAATTATTTTGAAGGTATCATGTTCTTTTATTTTGTGTACAATTATCTGTACATTCATATAGATACATTTAAATACAAGATAGTGAGGACGACTGAGGGGATATCGAGGCACCAGGGGAAACGTGAAATATCAGTCTTGTGGTGAACAAGCCTTAAGTCAGTTACGGGGTGGTTCTTCCTTACCTTGGACTTTGTATGCCGGTATGTTTTTTCTGTTACTAGAGCTGTTAGAGCAAGGGGGGTGAGACAAGCAGCCTTTGGGGGATCAGGGAGGCAGAGCGGAGGGAGGGCGGTGAGTGTCCCACGGAGCAGGCTGAAGCAGCGGTTGCCGTTGGGGAGGGCTGGCAGACTAAGGGGCTGGTGGGGGAAGCATGTGTTTTCGCCACAGTGCCATTGCAGTGAGCACTGAAGTACAGGTGGTGAGAAGGAAACTACCGATATGTCCATTTAGCGACTCGTGCACAGGCAGTTTTTAACACACCGGTGTTTCTGGCTCGTTCTGAAAGGTGGTGTACAAGAGGGTAGAGTTACTGCCATTTTGGAGACAGGTGAGAAAATCTCTGTGTTTCACATTGACCGGGTACAGCAAGTCTGGTCCTGCTGTTGTCCATTCCTGGCTCTTTGTGGTCTTCTCCATTCACTCCTTACTGTGCCTTGAGGCTAACCACAGCAGAAGAGTGCTTACAGGAGAATCAGGCAAGAACCACCCCAAAAGGCTGTGTGCTGGGCAATGTGACGTGCAACATACCTTTCAGATTTGCATTTTCTTCATACCTAACACACTCAGACTTGTGCAGTGTCACACCCTATGGCATATCTTATTACTCAAGCTCTTGTGTATCTGCAGTTATCTAAGCCAACAAAACTACTTCAGGCCTGAACCACAATACTTTATAAATAATTCACAGGGAATAATTTTAAATTAATATCGCCCCTTTTTTCTGCAAACGGAGCTACTATGGAATTCTTGAGCTTATTCAAAAAGACTTGGCAGTATCTCTGGCAAACTGGTACTGTTTTTCTGGTCAGTTGTGAGCAGTCCCACATGCTATCATCTGCATCATCAGAGACAGCCCTAGCTATTTTGTTCCTTGAGTAAAATATATTCGGCTGCCTCTACTCCAACATTTGCAAGAAATTATATTTAATACCAGCATTTTTATAGAATTTCAGAATGCCAAGTATTCAGCTATTATGAAATACAGTCTCACAAAGTTCCAGAATGATATGAGACAAAGTATTTATGCATTATAAAAATTAATGTCTTATTAGCAATTTAATCAGTGCAGTCACAAATTGGCTCTAAAAATGCTGCCTCTCCAACTCTGCAGCTCTGGGCAACTGTCCAGTCTTTACATAAGGTAAGCTGGCCTCTACGTTGTTCTGTAAAGCATTGAACATTGTTTCAAGTTTTAATTGGATGGTTTATGCAGTGACTTAGTTGAGTAAATTGTGAATTAAAATTACACATACAAAATTTGTCACTGTTTTTTGTCTAACAAGGCAGAGGTTTGCTTTTGCTATATAAGACTTGACGATTTACTTTCAAAAAGGATACCATCAGTTGTCTATGGTATGTACATAAAGCATGAGATAGTTTATCTGTACCTTCCATAAATTTTCTTCTGTGCAGCCATGACAGCCACGAAAAAGTTCGTAATGCAACATTCCTGAGTTGCACATTTTACAAACACAGCAACGAAATATGGGTATTGCAGCACATGCTTTTCAGAGACTCATTACTCGGCCAAACTGAATGTATTTTTCTCAGCAATACAGAAAAGATTGCAAAATTTCAGATTTCAACACTTTACTCTTAAGCTGTGGATCTATTTCAAAGAAGATAGAAAGAACATTTTTAGAATCCAGAACATATATTTTTCACTTTCTTATTTTATAAGAGTTAAATAAATAAACAAACAAGAAAACCCTCCTCCTACCTACCCCAAAACACCTAAGATTTAAAAACATTGGACTGGAAGAAGGAACTGGGTGATTATTGGTATTATGAACACAGAGGGCTGCATCCATCCAAATGCAGAGTTCAGTAGCATAGGTATCTATACTTGAACAACTTATCTAGACTCACTTTATATAATGGAGAGATACAGGCACTTGTAGGCCACGTATCATTTCATTACAGCTTAGATGTCTAAAACAGGTCAGTGAGATATGTCCCAGAAGTTCATTTCTGCCCATCAACTGTAAGTGGAACCTAGGTATCCAGTTCACATGCAGATGTTGGCACTGTCAGTGTCTAAATATGGCTGTGATGACTCCCTCCCTTAAATCAGAAAAAGTCACAAATCATGTGTAAGCCAAAAGATATCTTGCAGAGCTTTATTAAAAGCTTAAATCTTCCCTAAAATGTGAAAAGATAAAAGTATATACTAGTAGGAGAAACAGGAGAAGTGGAGATTGTCACCCCCTATCTGAGGTCTTGCAGGGGATTAGAAGAAAAAGAAAAATAAAATTCACACCAACAGAAAACAGTTTGTGACCAAACCTCCATTATTAGAACAAACCGCTATATAGCTTTAAGTACTATTGCCAGTGCTAATGTAAAGCATTCTTTCAAGAAAACCAACATCCTTGGATTGTGACTGAAGGAAAAATTGTGCTGTAATATTAATGATATCACTTGGCTGTGTGCAAAAGAGATTATTTTTTTTTTTTTTAAGTGTCTATTAATAAACAGACGTTGTACTGAAACAGATGTTAGTGAGTAGCAAACCTGAGCTGAAGTTCAGATTGGCATCCAGACTGAATGGTTATGGTGAACATACTTCCGTTTTAACAGTTGAAGCTCACGATCCTGGAAGAAAACCTCAGCCTCTTCCTGGTGCCTGGCTCTCTTCCAGGAAGGAATGGTTGAATTTAATACGCGTGTGGCTCCGTGTGAGTGGGCAGCAAGGTGCAGTAAAGCAACGGCATCTAGGCACCCACCTCGGAGGAGCTCTCGAGTAGCTGTCTTCCTGTTATATTTAAAACCCCGCTGCCATTATTATTCACAAAATACACTGCCAGATTAGTCTCATATGGTGAGTTGACTAATAGCCCTCACGGTACCTATACGTTTTTATAGACAACGGTCCAAGACAGTATTAACTTTTCTTTTTGTCAAGTTGAAGCTGACGGCGAGCGGCAGGCCGACTGCCCTGCGCCGGCCGGCTCCGTCGCGCCGGAGCGCGCTTGAGGGCTGGCCTTCGGGGACACCGCGGTGGTACCCGCTCTTAACCCCTCTTTCTGCGGCTGCTTTCCGCAGGTGCAGAAATCTGAAAGGCAGAGGTGGTTTTCTCTTCCCCGGCCTGGGGCGGGACAGGGATCCTGTGGAAGGGAGGGCCTGCCACCCTGGGGCATGGCGGGGGGAGCGTCTTGGCTGACACAAGCGAGAGGCCGTACGCGGGCCGAAACGCAAGCGGTCAAAATGGAGCAGAGGGCGTCCAGCGCGAACAATGCCTCGCTTCCTATTTCTCTCCAAGAATAGGAAACGCGGTGGTGTTGGCACCACAGGGTGTCTGTCAGAGTTCAGCAACCCCTGTTCACCTCCTTTTTTGTCCTCTCCTCATGTGCTTGTGTCAGCAAACACGTTCCCTTCCTGCCGTTGTCCTCGGTGCCGAGGCGGAGACCTCTCGCAAACAGTCCTCCCCACGGTTTGGCGTTAGAGGCTTGCCTATCGCTGCCACGTCTTATCTCCCATAGATTTCATCCTTCCCGAAGGAACCGTTTCAGATTCAAATTAAAGTTTTAGACAGTACAGAGATCAATTAAATGATAATATTTTCTCACGATTAGGCCGGTCTTTTTCTTTAAGCAACCCTCATATTGGGTGTGCATCCAGTAGTTTTAGAACTCGTCTCGCTTTTCATGCGAAATTGCCACAGGTATTAGAAATGCAGATCGTTGTTAGCATCGTTATTTTCAGATAAATTAAGAAGTTCATTGAGAGAATTGCTTCTTTCCCCGTGAATATTCAGAGTGGTAGGCAGTGAAAGTAACAGCAGTTTGCTCATAAAATCTGTCCCAGAGACTCTCTAGAATTCCCAAACAAAGCACTTCTGAGAGCTCTGAGGCTTTAATATCAGTTGCACAGTGAATATCTAGGATGAGAAAAAGTTTCTTTTATTTTTTTTGACCTGAGTCGGCAGAATGTTTTTCCATTTCATTTGGCCATGCAGTTTCATCCCTTCCAGCATTTATTTGGTCAAGGCAAGTATGGTGTGTGAGACTGGTGAAAAATAACAATTGCAAGGACACGTACACCTTTTTGTTTGCTTCTCCAACAAAATAGTTAAGGTCATTTTTGCAATTAAAAAGGAAAGGCTTTTGATGTGAACTTGTAAAAGCGTTTTGCTCAGAATTCTTGAGTGAAGTTATGATCTGGTCTAAGGTACAACTTGCCTTTTATGTGTGCATTTATTTTATCATCAGTATTGCAGATGATTCGATTTTTTTCTATAAAAAAATGGTGAGTTTTTGTAAAATTTAAGGTATAATGGAAAATAGGTTTTGGAGCTCTGAAGCAAATTCTGCATTATCTCCAGCAAAATACAGCTTTTTAAATAATGTAGTGGCTAGCATTGCTTATTAATACAAAGAAGTTTCTCATTACTCTATAAAGCCTAATGTGGTATTTTACTATGCCTGTTAATGGAGCAGTCTAAAAAAGTCTAAGTTAATTGCATATTTACTGTTAATTGCTGGACGATTTTGTTCAAATGAGAAAAAAATTAGACTTTTGCAACACTGAGTGCCTCCAATTTTGCTTTTAAGCTTCTGCTGATGATCTTTAGAGCGTTTTTATTACATTTTTAATTTGTTGAACAAAGTCATATTAATGCTGATCTTAACTTACTATACGTTTTAAAAGGCAGGTTCACACCCAGCATCTCAGTACATACTCCTGTAGCATTAGCCACAATTTATGTTCAGGTGTCCCCAGATGTTAGCACTCATTTTAAAGGCTATAGCTTCTAAATAGACTTTTGAATGTACACAGAGGATGATAAGGAAAAATCCTGCATGTCAGACAAAGAAACTGTGAAAGAAACCCTAAGCAGACGATGTAAAGTTAATAAACCAAGGATGCCCTTCTGTGGGATCGTGTTCTGAATGTTGAACTTCACAATTACCCCTTCCACCTCAGTAATTTGAGATGCTTGTTGGTTTGGCAATTGGTCACACAAAATAAACTGTCCAAACATCATGTGTGATAATCAGCCAATCAGGTCTCCAAAGAGTCTTTAAATGTTCAAACTGAACAAAGGCTCTGTACCTATCAAGTTCAGATTATTGTCTTGGACAGCAGCTCTCTGCCAGGTAATGTGCTGTTTTTCTATTCCCTTTTAGCTTTACTTAGTAGCAAAAGGTAGTTTCAGATTCCTGTGGTAATCCATGCAAAACTAATTGACTAATTAAATGCAAGACAAGTCAATGCGCCAGCTCACGTTGCACAATATTTGCTATTGGCTTTTTAATGATTATCTAGCATATATTGACGAAAGAGTGTGAAGAACTTCAAAGGAGAAATATTCTTACACTCTGTCTACTCCTAAGAAGTTATAATAAGTATTAATGACTGAATGGTGACACTCCCCAGTCTTGTCAGGCTTTGTAGATTTGATTGACACTTATTGTTCATATATTTTGCCAACATTTCTGAGCAAATAAAGAGTTCAAAGATGAGTCTTCTAAAGAGAAACTTTAAAGAAAGGGAAGCATCAGTGTAGTTCAGGTTGGATTTCAGGGCTGATCGACATGAAATGTAAATCAGAGTTAGAGTGAAGGGTGTGCTGGAAGTGGTTCTCTGACTATGTGGCTTGGATTGAATTAGAGGAATGACAGGACAGTGATAAAGAGTGCAAGCAAAGTGTTTGGCAGAAACACAGCTTTGAAGAAGCTCAAGAAGCTCCCAGCTAATATGGAAAAAAAAGATGAATGAGGGCAGGAGAAGATTTGAAGACAAGTTGGACATAGCTGAGGCAACAGGCAAGGTAGATGATTGCTGTGGCAGCACGTGTGGGAGTGAAGACTAGAGCCTGGGCTGACAGGGAGAATTAATCCCATGTGTTCTGAAGCAACTCATAAATGCAATATCAATTTTACTTACAAGACAAGTCTTCACGATAAACATCTTGTTTTCATAAGGATTTGGGAGGGCAGCCGTAACATAATCCCCCTGCATGAAACCCAGCAATGGAATGAAGGCTGTTCAGCCTCACTGGGCACTTGCACAGTTGGTTCTTCTGCAGTGCCAGAGATTTTTGTGTTGAAGAATGAGGGGTTGCTTTAAAGCAAGCAATGTGGGTGTATATTTCACTGACACAAGTAACTCTCAGTCTTTTACAACCTCAGAACTCAGTGTCCTATGCCTCGTTTTAGCGTAGGCACTTAAAAATTACTGGATTCCTTTGACTGAAGCAAGAGCAAAAGTAGTTTCCAATTCTGTTTTTCATATATAACAACCCCTCTAAAATCTCCAACCAACCTAAACAGTTTTGCCAATAGTATTTTGGAGAAAAGTTTACTGAGTTTATTTCATGGGGATAACCTGGTGATTTTTGGCGCTGTTTTTGTCATCCCTGTTATCAAAGTTTAAAGCCTCAAGGTCTAATTCTTTGCTCACTGAGCTCAAAACGGAGCGCAAAGTTGTCTTTAATTTCACTAGAGCAGGCTGATGGCTTAGGGGCCAGAATTTTGGTTGTCATCTTCACAACTCTTCTGACATCAGAAGCACTGTAATGGCTTACCACGTAGTAAGGCTGTGGACTTAAATGGGTCAAACTGCAAAACAAAACCTGACAAAACTCGTCAATGGTGGCAGTTTTCACGCTTACTTCTGATGGGCATTTTTATGCCTTTCTTTATATTTTTTTTCATTTGTATTTGCTCATTATATGATAAATCTACATGAAATATTAGTCATAAATTATTTATGAAAAAAGAAAATATTGGAGTGATCAAAAAATAAGTAATATTTTGTTTTTCACCAGTGGCCAGGACCCCAGCATATATTCACATAGTCCCATCCTCATGTAGAACTGATGTATTGTAACTCTCCAACAGTAAAAAGAGTCACTTGCCTGTTAGTAAAAATAGGAGATAACAGAAAGGTATTCCTATGGCATGATGGTAGAGGTCCCCAAATCGTTGCATAAAGGAGTCACGTTTGAACAAGTGATTTTTCGTGATGCTGCATGCAACCGTAGTGAAGTTTCAATATGAGGAAAATTCCTTTTGCTTTAATTTACCTCCTAAAGAACTGTTTTTCAGATTGTCACACAAAATTGATTTACCAGTAGAACTCCCTATTCCCTTAAACAGTTGTAAGATGGAAAGAAATTGAGGGGAAAAAAACCCAAATCAGCCTGTCTCTTCTCCACAAAGTCACAGCAAAAGGAAGCACTGTGCTTGACCCACATAAAAGAAGAAAGCAGGAGAGTGAAAGGTGTGTGTGCAATGTAGTTACAGACATAAAACAATCACTGCATGATGTTTAAACATTGCTTTATGGTGTTTCCACTGAGATATTCCATTAGTATGTGATGATAATGAATCATGATTATGCTTCACTGAGAGCTCTTGCCATGACTGCATACTTTTCTGATTTTTTTCCTTCCTGTGGATTGCACATGGAAACAAGGGAGAGAAAATACTTGAAGAACATAGCCAGAATAAAAGCAGCAAAATTATACTGGTACTTGGAAGTGGACAAACTTTTCAACACAGTTTTATTTCATTTTGTCAATATTATTTTATTCAAGTTAGAAATGCAGCTTTAAATATAGTCTTGTGGGGAATGTGAAAGAATGCCTGGGCAGCGCATATGTGTTGACAGAAGTGAGTTTTTTTTAATTCTTTTTTTTCCACTTCTGTAGACATAGCTTGTCTATAGCAACTAATTTGAGAAAGAATATTTTCAGCTAAAGAGAAAGATCGAAACAAGACAAGTGCTTCTTTACTGGTAAAGCTCTCAACATCTATACAGCATCTCAGTTCAGCTGGCAACGTTTCTCCCAGATCTAACTCCTACACGCTCAGATGGGAAGTCTTTAGAGCAGGGAAAAGTGCCATCTGGTGATTCAAAACAGTACAAAACTGATGGAATCAACTTCTTGTAGATGACAAATGGAACTGGTCATCAACCTCAAATAAAATTGCCATATGTGATGTTTGGTCCTGAAGATCCTGAAAACTGACAAAACACTCAACTGTCTCCATTATCAGATTTCTACTTAAAATTTTATTCTTTCATGATACTGCAGCAAATGAATATTGTATGTTTAGCAGCATAATTCATGCATTTCTGTAATCACAAAAATGTCAGTGTATATGTGTGCTCATACAAAAGCTATATACCATATATGCCAATTATCTAAACTATGAAAATTATAAATGTACACTTATATTTGTCCTTTTACATTAGATTTTGAACTCTGATATAGGGATTGTGATTTACATGGATATTATATGGCACATATTGTACAGTAACAATAATGTCTCTTGTATGAAGAAACTAGAGAAACAATAATAGGTTAGAATAATAATTCTAACTATTTTCATAATAGGTTAAACAAAATATTTGATAGTTGATAAGCTGATGATGTGCCTTTAACTGGAGGCCTCAAATTTAAGAACAGAAAGACCATGAAAAAGGAAAAGGGTAGGCTGTGACTTTGCAGAGAAAGAGAAGACATAAAAATGGCAATATTTTATTCAGCGAGTTCAACTCCTTTTTCTGGGTAGAACTGTATCTGGTTTACATTCTGGTTTGTGGTGAGGGTGAACTGGTAGCTAAGAGAGTAAGGTAAACTCAATACTAGCTCTCTGCGTTTGTTTAAAGGCTCACATCTGTAAACATTTAGTCTGAATATTAATTTTATTTGCATGAGTACTCTGAGTATCCTGTTGTTTTTTATAGACCACATTGTGCAAAGTTGTTGGGTTTTTCATCAAGGCTCCCTTTAAGAGGCTTATCAGAGTGAAACATAATGCTGTAGGGTCTAGTAAAAATATGCACAAGTACTAAAATGCTGTGTGTAAGCATTCATAAGAATAGCTCCTTTAGTTCAGATACTGAAATATTTGTTGATAATGAGGAAGAAGCTGTAAAACATCCATTCATGTTCTTAGACAGATTTTCCTTGAAGTCAGTAGGCATTTCAAAAGGGTCAGACTGTATATGTATTTCTGTAAACTGATCCTTCAGTTTAAAAAAAAAAAAAAAGGAAATACGTAATACCGAAATAGCATTTAATGAATATTAGACCATATCCATTTTTCTAATTAGTAATTTAGAACGTGTTCAAAAAGGATTTACTACAGACTTGTGTTTATACATCACTGTTAATATATATCTTTTTTACTTGAAAGCCATTTTAAAAGAGAAAAAAGGCATGAAGAAAAAAAATGTCCTATTGAACACTTACAGCTCTGTGTGGGATTGTACAGACATCTTTGGCATAAAATTTCTAATAAACTGCCAAGTATGAGCTCAAGGTGTCTTGTCATACCCTGTGAAGTTAAAACACTTTTTGTACGCAGTGCCGCGGACGGTAATGCAAAGAAGCAGTATTTCTCAGCCAAATCCAATTTTGTAATCCCCTTTAACTTGCTTGTTACATTTTGTATATTCAGGTATTAGTTCAGCTTTTCCATTAGTTTATATTAGTGCCTTGTGATGTAAACCCTGATGTGAAGCTAGCACTACAAATGAATACTGTCCTCTGTTTTTCTGTGTATGACATGGTACAGGTAACTTTATCCATAATAGACAGTATCTCTATTTTAAGGAGATAAGACCAGATGATAATTCTTTATATTGACACACAATGACTAGCTGGGTCAGGGTGAGTTTGCATAGTGGAATGAGCTCCCTACAATTGCGTCCGGTCACCTTCATAATGAGAAATGGCATAAATGTTTAATTCATTCATTTCTTTCCACTCAGAAGGTCAAAATGAACTGGTATCTTCATTTCTGTTTCTATAAGTTTTCAAATGAGTTTTACTTTTTCGTTTTCAAGTAATATTTAATTTGAAGTATCAAAGGAACAAAATTAAACTCTAAGTGTCTATACAAAGTTAAGAGAATGAATAAAAGATAAATTCAGTTCATTGTAAATTTCCATAACAACAGTCTTAATTTTAATGCAGCTTAACTATTTTAGAAGTCAGTTGATGGTCAAAGCCAATGTTACTGTAAAGCAGAATGAGTGAAAGCAATCATCCTTGTGGTGACTGGGACTGATGATGACCTTTCTGCATTTATCATGTGATTAGAAAAACAAAGAATTTTCTCCTTCCAAGGACAAGAAATCAGGTATATCAAGTTCTGTTCACAAAACCGGCAAAGGTTACAGCATGCTTTCACCTTATCTTAAACAAAAAAGAATTTAAAGAACTGACTAATTAATTTCCAGTGCAAACAGCTGATCTGAGCTATAAATGACTGGGCTGTTTAAGGAGTAGATAGACAATTTAAGAAGTTCTTTGAATTCTAGGACTTGACTGTGGCTTAAAGCCAGGCCTCCTTTGGAAGACCGGTGCTGCATTAGAGTTAGAATTCCTTCTGGACAGCATGTGCTACAACAGGAGCTCTACCAACCTGCGAGATGGAACAGCATATCCCCATCTGTTGCTGGCCAGCTGTCCTGTACATCCCCCTCCTTTTCAGGAGATCAGCCTGACAGCAGTAGTTACGGTCTCGAGCCATCGTGCAGCAGAGCCGCAAACGTGAAACAAAAGGGGAAGGTGCACGTCTTCACAGTCGTTTGCCTGTCTAGAATTCAGTCCCTAGGTGTGTTGGGGTGTCTAGCTCTGATCCAGAAAAAATACTTAGCATGTGTTTGTGCCACTGAATCGCTGAGGAGTCTTTTCCTAGAGAGAAGCATACAGGAGAGATAGTGAGATTGTTTACTGAGGTTTGTTATAGGCAATATCGTTGGAAGAATTGAGTGCTTTCCTGGTAACTATTGGTTTACAATGCTTAGTAGTTCACAAACTATTTTATATTTCATTAAATTTACCATTGCCTTGTGTCAAGAGACCTCTCATCACTGTCTTTAAGGTCTAACTCCCACACTTGGGAATAGTAATTACTCTCCCTTTTTCAAAATGGTTAATTTTGCAATATGTTCAGGAAATACTCTGACAGTGACACCAAAATGTGGCAGTCCACACAGTGTCTTCTGAAATCTAGACCTGTGAGAGAAGGATAAAATACCAAGAAAACACCTCTTTAATGTTTGTTCTGAGAGAAAGGGATGGTGACATGGCTGTTAGGATTATTTGAGGAGTAGGATTTCTAAGGGAAGGGTAGTGGTTTTTTGTTTGTTCCCCCAGGTTTCAGGCATGGTTCAAACTTTATTTAGGGAAGTAGAATGGTATACCATTCACTCTTTGTGGATTTGCCTTAAAAATATGCATCATTAAAGAACCTACTTGATCATTTCTTTGAGTAGCTCCTCATCCTTGTATTGTGAGAAATAGCAAGTAGTCGTTACCTACTAACCTTCTCTACATCATTGAGTTTTTACAGTGTCACAGACGTAGAGCAGCAAGAATATGTGATTGATGTCATTACATCATCTTTAGATTGACTGGGAAGAGCCTATTTCACTTTATTCTGGGTGGCTATCTGTGGTGGCTGTATGAAGCGTTAATTCATTTTTCCATTCTCCCTCCCTGCTATCAGATTCATTAAAGCTTAAGCGCTTGCCCTGGTTGACAATAAACCCCAGGTATTTGTGAAAGAAGAGTGTGATAGAAATGGCTATTGCAAAAAAGGGATACTCATTAGATGACATAGTGTGAACATTTTTGGCTTGGTCTTTGTGTTTGTTTTGCAGCCTGCACTTCCTTGGGAATGCAGACATGGAGACATGCCGGTGCAGCCTGGGTGCCCAGGTTGCTGGCGGAAGGGCAGCCCCTGGCAGGCTGTACGCAGCAGCCAGCGCTCCCAGAAGAAGTTAGGAGGTAACTCGCGCACACGCCTACGCTGCTGGCTAGCCCTTGCCTGAAGACATCGGAATTAGGGCCCCAGGAGAAGAAAAACTTAATCTACGTTGTAAATGGCAGGTTGATGTAACTTCAGCCTGAGGTCATTATAACTTCAGCTGACGGGCTGATGGTGGTGTGCAACTCCAGCGATCTGCGCTGGTAGTGCGCTAGGTCGAGAGAAGGAGGTAGGAAAGCAAAACTACAACAGCTGATCTGTGGGAAAGTGTGTCTCTTTAAGCCCCTTAGGTTTTGTCCCTTTGCACAAAGGGGACGATGGCAGGCGTGAAGTGAGGTGAGACCTTGAAACATGCAGTAGAAAGGCAAAAGGACTGAGGAGGTATGTGGGATGAAGAGAGTATGATGTACGTGACCATACAACATGAAGAAGGCTCCATGAGAGGCGGCCAAAACCCCCTTCTTTCTGGTGTTCTCTGGATTAGGACAATTGAGATGGGGCTACAAGAAGGAGAATCAGCTCTTTTGGGGCACGGTTATCTGAGCTGAGCTACTCAAGCTGTGAGAGGGAAAGCCATCCCCCTTCTCCCCTCACATATTTTTATAACAACCACTCGTCTTAAGAGTAGAAGTCAACGTTTGAAAAGGTCTGTTTGAATGAGGGTGAAATTACACCTGCAAATCAGAAGACTAAGCATAGTGTGAGGAGGAAGTGATTTTTCATTTTGTGCACCTTCATCCCCACAAAAAAGGCACTTAAAAGAAAGATATTTAATAGTGAAATAAAGAAAAATGGAAAAAGGAGAAGAAATCCCACCTAATGACAAATCAGGGATCTTTAAAAAGTATTTTAACCAAATCTGGCATTACAGACACTTTAAATCACTAGTCATAAGTAGACCATCACTGTACTAAAATACTGGTATAATGAAACAACCATTTAAGTGCTTTTGGGTGTCTTTCTGTATCTTAACTGCCTTGAATTAATTAATTATTTTTTGTGAGACTTTTCGGAGAGTATGAATTGAGTTTTAGTATCACTGTGATACATCAAATTACTGAGATGTCCTCAATTTTTAATACCAAATGAGTAATTTTTAACTTGGAAATAAGAAAAGAGGTGAACAGGAATATAACTCTGTAGAGTAGGAATTTTTGCTTTAGTAATGAACTCTATTCACATATTATTAGGAAACTAATTTGTATCAATCAGTAAGAAATACACCATTGGAACAAACTTCAGCATTTTTTGCTTAGTAATTCATCTCTGACTTATGAGGAAGACTTTCTATAATGTATGAAAATATTAAAGAGTTAATTACAGTCTATAAAAAAAGCCTTGTGGGATGCATTGCATCATTCACATAAGACACATTGTTTTCTGTCCCTCAGTAAGTACTTTATTTGTTCAAAATGATCCCATGATATTAATTTCTGACTTGGCAAGAATGATATAGATCAACAGTTTGTACTAACATCTGGCTGCACAGTGCAGCTGAATCACTCGTGCGATAGCAGTAAGAGAAGAAAATGACATGCAAATATACATAATTTTAGGCTCAAGGGCCCAGTATTCTTGTGCAATGCTGGTTAAACAGACCGACAAAGCAGAGACAGTTTGAGATGTGTTAATATGGGAAAATGTAATTAGTTCCAAAATAAAAGTTACTGTAATTCAAGCAGTAGATACAAACTGAGGAAAATAGTGCTAGCCCTGTGTGCAATCAAATCATACTGTAAGGCTGATGATTTGATGAGTATTATAGAGTGGAAACAGAAGACATGAAGAGAAATTACAGAAGCAAATCCTTCACAAATAGAAGTATTATACATATCACAATGATATATATCAATGACAGAAACGCAGCTTTGTTGGTTACTGCAACTGTCCTATCAGCTGAGTCGCCAAGTTGCTTCTAAAGACTGGGGTAACATTTGATATCTATTCTTGAGGAGCATTTCATTTCTACCAGAAAGGTGTCTGAAGGGCAATTTAACCTTAAGTTAATAGAAAAGTAGGTACGCGTTAATTTCCCTATGCCACTAGGGAAATGTAGTTCTTTGGCTAAATACAAATTCCTCATCTCTCCTTCCCTGCTAACCATAATAAGGAAGAAGTTGAAACTGTTTTTCCTTGTCTGCCAATACTCAATGAAGAACAATTAATTTTCTTCTCTCTCAGTTATCACTTCATCCATCTTTCTTTCTCTCCCTCACTCCTTCTTGCACGTTCTGTTTCTCTCTCCCCTCTCTTCATCTGAATACACACATTCATTTTGTACTCATCCAACCAAGATACTCCTAAAGCTGTTTTTCCAGATGCCACACAGCCCAGTGTGTGGGTGCCTGGTAATAGAAGCCAGTGTCACGAAGAGATGGATGTATTTATTGGCTTTTTATATGAGACATGAACGGTCCACATAAAGTGCAGACTATCCTGATGTCTGTATCCTGATGGCCACGTGTACGGAACATCAGACAAAAAAACATTGCTGATGAGTCTGGGGCTGATTTTAAACTGGTGAGCTAGATCTTGGCCTCTGAGGTATCTCAGCGTGGTATCTTAAAATGGCAGGTAAGACAGAGGCATACTTTCACACGAAGGCTTACTTCCACTGTGTCCTCATTGCTTATGAGGACGGCATCTGAACTTGCTTTCAGAGCATTGCTTGTTCATTTATTCATGGTGAGTATTACAATTTCTGAAATATGTTGACTCTGTAATGCACTGGAAAGAGGGTTTTTCTGAGCCTGTAGCATGAGTCAGAAGTGCCTAGCTACTGACATTTAGTCACTTCATAATCTTTTCTTTTGTTGAACAGTATGAACAGTACAAACATGATTCTGCCTGCTCAGAACTGAAAAGGTTTATCCAACATAGAAGTGCTAGATTGCCAGAAGATTCTCCTATCTTCATAGACAGTATTCCTGGAAGGAGATGTCAGGAAAAAATCTGACAGCATTACAAGTTACAAAAATTACTTTGCATTACTTTAATATTGCCCCAAAGTAACCTGTTGTTGTATCAGCATATTTCCTCTAAATCTTTTATGCTGAATTTCATCTTCTAAACTCCTGTACTTTTTTTTTTCTTTTTTTTTCAATTTTGTCTTGATTTCTCTTTCTTCCATCAAATTCACACATCTATGGCCCAGAAGGGCCTTACCTATTTAAACAGATATGGGGATAAAATGCAATTTTGTTTCATGGAAGTCCCAAAGACGCATCCACCTTTTCCTGGTTTTGATCATCCTAACATCTTTATGAATAAAGAACCAACTTTCTTTCTCTCCTATACCCTGTAAGTGAGGATGAAGTCCATTAAAGATAATAGATTGATGATATCATGATATAATAATCAAATATCAATACATTCTTCTAGCCTAAAGCCTGCTTTACAAAATTCTCATTTCAGCGTCTGATGTCATGTGCATACCTGTAATACTAATAAAAATTATTTTATTGCGGAATTAATGTAAGGTGCAGACTAACAAACAGTCCTGGAAATACTTGAAAGAATAGCAGTAGGCCCAGCTTCAGGGAAGCAATTATTTACTGTGACTTTCCTTTCAACTTTTGTCATGTGTGATTTTCACAAGGTTTCTTTTATTACCCTGTGCAGTTGCCATAATAACAGCATGTCTGTTGTTGGAAACCTCAGGCTGTATTTGTCTCAGGCATGCCATGCAAGTAGGAAAATTGTATTTAAGCCTTGACATAGTATGGCATGACTTGGTTCATTTATCTGGATTCAGCCAGCTGAGGGTGGTTCAGCTTGTTACTCTGTTAGTATAAAATGTACTTCCTTGTCATTTTTGATGGATCATTAATTACGCCTGTCAGGTAGTAACAAAGGGTTTTGTGGTTTAAGTCCTGCAACAAGTTTTGTAAAATGTAGGGTTATTTCTGAGGTGTGGTGTGTGGAATAAAACTAAAATAAGGCTGGTTTTGGTTTGGTTTTATTCCTTTTGGCAACATTTCCAATGTTTGTCACTGTGTTTTAGTTGCCCTGTTGCTCACGTTTCATAAAATACTACCTATCATATGCGACAAGCTTAAATTGGGTTTGCTACATATAAATCGATGTCTTGGATATGAAATACTCTGATCCTGTTCATTTGCATTATCAAGGTGACGTTTCATATATTTCCTTAGAAAGAAAATTTTAGCTTTGAAATTGGAAAGTGAAGTGGACAGCATTGCTGCTTGATGAATTCTGAATTAATAGATAATTTCTAAATAAGATTCTTTTGCCTCTTCACAAAAGGAAACCATAAGGAATTTAAACAGAAAAAAGTGCAAAAATAATTCTTTCTAAATGCTATTTATTTCTTATATGACAAAGTGATGAAGAAAGGATGAATGATGGGAAATGACATTGCCAGAAGCAAATTAAAACACAGATGATAACATGAAGCGTATAAATATTATCCAAACTATTAGAATAGATAGAGGCAGTGTTCATCTATGTATTTCATTGCAATTGGGTTATGGCTTAGCTCAGTACATCTAGAAGATATTTGTACCCTGATGTGCAGATCCTTGTTTCTCATCTGGAAAGCTTTCCAAGTCAGAATTTTAGGACTTTTGGCAATTATGCAGAAATCTCAGATATGTCTGTTGTGGATGCACAGTGGTCTCCTGCAGCTCGGTACCTGAGACTCACGGCTTCTTTGTCATACAAAGCAGATGCTCGTATTTCTGCCCAGAAAATCTCAGGCAGAAATAAGCCAGGCCTAGGCAGCATTAATCTGAAATCTGGATATTCAACCCATGAACAGTCAAAAGTCTTCTTTAAGCCTAAAGCTCCTATAATGTTTGAGATCAGAGGATGGTGGGAGCTATACAGATGCAGATGTGTTTGCTTTCAAAATACATTGAATTTTATTACTTTCTGTATGAGAAACTTGGTTAGTGCTTTGCATACACAGAACCAGGTTCCTATTGCCTTACGCCCTAACTGTACTGCGTTACTTTGCACAGTGTAAGTTTTCTGCAGTTTCTGATAATGAGTCTTTTTTTTGTCATGGTATGAGTTGATTACTTAGAAATTGAGATTCATTAAATAACTGGTCAATTTTAAAAATCATCCTGAGTCCTCATTTAAAGCTTAACTGTTGAGAGCAGTTCTTTTTTCTAGAGCAGCTTTTTTTTATTTGCATGCACGGGTGAGACAGACATGCTTCAAATAGAGCATGAGTCTGGAGAATTTATTCCTAGGGTTTTAGAATCATATTGATTTTGTTTGTTTACTGATTTAAATCAATATCTTTTTCTTCAACTACTTTGGCATCAGTATTAACATTTCGTATGACTTTTGTCTCAGAGAAACGTTGGGGGAAAAACGAATCCAAAGCCCCAGTTTCATACAGATTTAATTCTTAGAAACTGCTATTAAAGGAATCTGTGAAAAGTTTTACATAATTTTGTTCCAATAATAAAGACTGGTAGGGTTGGTTTCCCCCTCCTCCCCCCTTTTTTCCCCCTCTAGTGTATAAGACCTCTGAAATTGAGGGAAGAAAAAACTTTTATGGTAGATATTCCTATCCTCTGAGACTAGTTATAAACTCCTCTGTCCTTCCTCTCTGATTTGATTCAGGATCTGATTGTTCTAAGATAAAAAACAATTTTGTTGCTATGTTTTCTTCATTGTAGTTGATCTTTGCTGTGCTCATACTACTCTGTCGGCCAGCAGTACTTTGGAAAAGAGGATCAAGCCCATGCACCTGTATTTTTTGCAGGAAATAATGAATCTGATCATTGCAAAGAAACAACTGGGGGTATGCTGGATGCCAGGGAACGAGCTAAAGAGTAAGAAAACAGTTACAGAGAATAGAAATTTTTTTATATTTGCTCCTAAATCTAGTGTTTAATCAGACCACTTGATGAAGAAAGTATAAACTGTTGAATTTCCATGAAATTCTGTGTTGATACTTTCTATCAAATAAAACCCAGCAGTTTGGCCCAGATCTACATTTTTTCCGAAATCTGTTGAATGATTTCACAGTTGAAAGCTGTTGGGTGTGGCAGTTTTTCTCCAGAAATGCTGTGGCATTCTGTGCTGGTCAGCTGAGGCGAGAACAGCTATCGGAAAAAGTGCTGCAGGGTGATAGCAAGCCACAAATAGTTTTCTAAAATACCTGTGACTGTGCTATACTGCACAAAAGAAAGATACCTTATTTATTTGTGTGAAAGCACAGAATTTTTCTCTGGCTTGACTAGAAAAGAACAGAAAGAAAGAGGCAACTGAAAGACCACAGAGAGAAGCAAACCCTACTGAGAGGGGAGAGCCGAGTCCTTCTTTTCTAAGAGGTGCATATGGTTATACACGTTACCGAGCCTGCCCACATTTTCTTGCGTAATCCTTCCCACCTCCTTGCATGACTTAACTCAGAATATAGTACAGGCAGGGTCAGTGAGGGTGAACCAAAACCTCCTGTCATGAGGCTAAAAGGTGACCTTGTTCTGCTGTGATGCCAAATATTTCATCTGAAATTTCAGCTGAGTCCTCCTGCAATATCCTTCAGTGTGAGCACAGATATTAAAATATTGGAGAAATAAAAGACAGTTTAAATAAGATAAATGTGATGATACAGAAGGCAGAATGGATGACAAATACAATCGAGGCTTCAAAAAATACTATGCATGCCATGCTAATCCCCCAGAATGCTTTCCTGGTTTGTTTATGGCAACTTTTTCTTTTTTATGAGTAAATTCTACTTTGGCACAGAAAGTATGCTAATCTGCTCCTCTTTCCATGTCTTTTAACAAGCACTTGCTCATGCTGCAAAATACAAACAGACAATAGGTTGGCTAGTGCTGAATGTGTGGACTTTGCATATATGATTTCAGCTTAGTGGCATGTAACAGCAAAGCCAGCACTGATTTTAATTTTTCCACTAAATCCTTACATTTCAGGATGACTACTGGGTTTCTTATGGATTGCTTCTTTCATTTGCAACAAATAAAAGGAAGAGGTTGTTGCTACATTATGATTTCAGATTTTCAAAATCAAGATGTCATATTTTTCCAGTAGAAGAACTTGGACATTGGAATCTGTTGAATTCAGAATAATCAAAAAGATACATTTCTTTGCCTACGAGAGAGAAATAATCTGAGATGAACTGTAGAGAGGCTGTTTCTATCATACAATCAGCAAATTAACACTGTTACTGGGCTTCACTCACTCTCAATTAAAAATGTGATTGGCATTGAAATTGCCAAGTTTATAGTGAAGACAAAGGGGAATATTTTTGCAAAGTCTGAAACATTAGCTTTAATCTTTTATGGTTTCTCATATCACTAAAAATTCTCCTCATCTGAAATGTTGACTTTAATGCTTTTTGTCTCTTTTTCAGCTAAAAAATGACTTGCTATTGTTTGCCCTGCAAAATATATACATCTATAAATCTTGAATGAGTGTGTTAGACCAAATAAGAAAGTTGCATTTAAAAATCTTTTTTTGGTATGTTTTTTTTTCTTTTTGAAAGAGAGAGTGAGAATGAATGTTTCTGAAATACCCCTTTCCCATTGAATTCAGGTTATTTGCATAAATAAACCTTCGATGCTTTTCCATGAATATGGGAAAATAAATAAATAAATAAAAATGTAAAAAAATTGTTTTGAAATTTGGGGTGCCCCACTACCACTCTCATTTTGGAAAGTTTTGTGCAGAGCCTAATTTTTTTCTGTCTCCCTTGATTGTTCCAGAGAAACTTAATGGTATCACAGCACTCAGAACACATAGATTCCACTGCCTTCCTGCAGGTAGCCTGCCTGTTGTTTTTTAATCTTTGTACGGCACTCTGGGGGCAGTGCCACAGCGATAAATGCTTTAACAATGCAGGTAGGTTAAATAGGTTTTGACATGGGCTTGTGCAAAAGGCAGTTCTAAAGGGCAAAAATAATACAGCGTTTAAGACCTTGCCATTGAGAAGCATATATATTCTCTCACACTGAAGACTGAAAGAGGAAAGAAGAAACCGATAGACAATATATTCTACAACAGTCCCACTGATTGCTGAATTCCCTTAATGGACAAAATAAACGTGATAAAACTGATCGTATATAGGCACTTAAATGGAGAGCTTTTCATGGCTGTAGAAAATGGTCTTGATTGCTATTTTCATCAGAGACGTGTATTTGGCCAGTTCTCATCATCCCTCAATTCACTACAATAAAGTTTGATACGGAAAGGAGTATAAGCTTCATATGTAAGTTTGATATAGAAGCTTCATATATCCATGATAATAAATACAAGCTTATATATAAACTTCAGTAATCAAAACCTCAAAGAGCTGCTGCATGGTAGTGAAGACCCTTAAACTTCTTTTCCTAGTTGAATCAGAGTGTTAACATTCTGTTTCTTGGCATGGTCAGAAGTGCCTCAGCTTGTTTGTGCGGGATGCCTTACTCCCATCAGGGTCTGTTAAGTAAACAACACGAGGTCATTTGATAGGTCTGGACTGTTCTACAGTTTTAGAGGTTTACCTGGTCAATAGGGTGTCACGCTGTTGGTTGTGTTAGGTGACACTGGCACTTCCTTTTCAGGCACTTGCTCAATAAACAGAACATTACCTAACGTTCAAGTTAGTTTTCTATCCAAGAAAATTCTAGCCAACGTATTTTCCATTTCAGGGGAGTACTTCAGTTGTGAGACTATTCAGGAGGACATTGTCAGTCTTGATAAAACTGTTCTATTTGGGAGGCAATAATCTCGTATTCCTTGGCTGCTGAAGATTTGGCTAACAAAATTTAGCCTGAGCAGGAGAAATTGCTGCTTTGGAGGTGGATATGTAGACATTAGGTTTTCCTGAATTGATTGTCTTTCCACTACAGACACATTAGACAGCTGTAACCAACAACCAGTTTGCAAAGTTCTTGAGCCTAAATGTTTTGTTTGAAATAAAAATGGATGTATGCGTGTTCTTAAGCTCTTTGTTGAACTGAGACATGAAAGGCTTGCCTAAAATTACAAGAAAAGTTTTATGCAGAATGAGAGAATGGGTCCATGTCACCTGAAACCTAAGTCATTGCCTTGACTGGAAGACTATGATTCCATGTCAGGCATGGACTTAAAAATAGTCAGGTGTATACTTAAAATTATTGGTGCACTCATACAATAAATATACATCATGAAAAATTCATCATTAAGAGGAAAGAATAAATACCGTGCAATCCACTAAAAACAAGAAATTGCAAAAAAGGAGGGATTAAATGTATCATTCAACCTGACACATACCAATCAACCCATACAGGGGTGGAAGTATGCTCCAGGGTGAAAGAGCTCATGTACACCTTGAAAGACTTAATACATCTCTCTGTTTCATGTTTCCTGTCCTGCGTACATCATCCTATTTGTAAAATAAACATCATACTTCAGAAAGGCTGTGTATTTTTCACATTCATCTACTCAGCACTGATATCCAGAAGAAACAAAAATCTACAACCAGTTATTATATTCAAATTTATCTGTATGTTGCATTCTTCTGTGAACTGTAATATCCTGGAATGCACATAATAATACTATTTTGGATCGCGGTTTGTTGATAAAATACATCTTTCTTTGTAATTGATAAGGATAAAGACTCCATTTCGGATTGTATAGTAGCCATTTTATGCCAGTCCCATGGTGCAAATATGCCCTAGAGCCATCTTTGCTTTGCTTAAATACGCACTTTATTTCAAGTGCTTTTTTGGCAATTAACAATGATTTTGTAGTTACTTGGCAGCAAACGGTAGAGTAATATTACATTATTTCACATCAGAGCATGTATGTATGATATATTAGAGCAAATAAACCAGCGCTTTGCTCTGTTAACAGACAACAGTAATAATTTTCTTCAAGTAAGGTGTAGCTATGCATATCTTCATCATAAAGACTTGCAGATATATAGTGTATGTGAAATACGTAGCTGTAAGTTATTTTTTCCTTATGTAATTATGGAGGAGGCAGAAGTACAACCTTATTGTCTAGCTCATGTGAACATTATTACTATTTCTAAGCCATTTTCACAATTTTGAATGATTTTTTGGCATTATATAATCATTATTCACAAAGGATATTGTCCTATTTTACTTTCTTAAGTCTTTAGAGAAAGATACTCTTTGTAAAGTTTATCTTTCAAACTGTGTTAACTTGTAAATAATTATGCTTTTATTATATTTTTTTTGAAAAACCTAAATGATTCTAGAGTAGTTGTATTGAAGTATTTGTCTAATGAACCTTGGAGGTGTTCCTCATGCAGAAGCCAAAATAAGTGAATTTCAGTGAGTGACATAAAAGCTTTGAAGAGGGTGAACGTAGGTGATTCAAGGCTCAGGTAATGGTCAGAGTAGCCTTTTACAACACTTACTTAGGAGCAGCCCATAGCAATGAAATATGCAGATAGATAAAACATATTCTTCAAGAGGTTTTTTTCTTGATCTTTTAAGAAATCAGGATAAACAGGAGCGTTTATAAAAGCACAATTTATATTAGGTGATCCAGCCACTGGTCTGAAATAGATGAGCTATGCATTAAGTAATGACTAATCACTCAGTCTTACCCTTGAGTCTACCAAACTATTGCTTTAGTGTCTGTTTTACATGTAATTTTATCCTATGTGCCTCAAAGGAGTTGAGTGCTTTGTTTTGTATGTTTTCTTATGGGTCATAGAAGGCATGCAACTTTATAGGACAGGAGTGCCGGTTTGTTTTGTTTATTTATTTACGCTTTCTTTTCTTACAGTGCTTCTGGTCACAATTTTGGTCAAATTGCCTTATTAAGAACTATATTGTACCTCTCTGGCTGCTCTAATAGTACAAATTCAGTGTAACCAAATAAGTATTCTGAGTGCAGAGCTTCAATCTGTTTCTTTTATACCTAAGGACAATTCAAGAATTACAGTACCTGTTCTATTTAAAAGAGGTTTAATCTTTCCTTTTTGTGGGACTGATTTTTTGTGCCAGCTTTCCAGTTCAGAATTAATTGTCAAAACCAAATGAAGTTTGAGGGAGCTTTTTTTGTGGGAGATAGATAGATTCATAAAAATCCACTTGTTAGAAACCACCACCTGCATGTGCAAATGTGGGGTGTGAGAAGTGTCAGAAGTACATAAAAGTTTGCTATCATTCAAAACCAGACTTTTGCATTCTGTTCTATTGCATTTCTGCTGGTTTACTGAATTGGCAGATTGTAATGTACAGAATCCCCACTCTGTCTCTTCCAGAAATATGACTGAAGGAGTGTACAGTAGAAAATATTTTATTTAGTTATGTACAGAATTTGTACATCATCATTGCATTGCTATGTTGTTTTCATTTAAATAATTGTAAAAAATCTATGAACTAGCATATGAAAAAATCCTACAATAGTCTTATTTAGGGAAGGTGCTAGAAAAGATTAAGATTCTCCTTTGATTGATGGAAAATTAAGCAGTACTTTGTGTTAATTTGCCATTTGAAATATGCACAGCTATCATAATAATAGCTATTTTGTAATGTATATGTACTGCAAATGTATGCATGACTTTATAGATTGCAGCTAACCCTACGAGGTGGGTTTAGGTCTGATGCATAACAGATAGGTGCGAGAGCCAATTGAAAAACTCATAAATAGCCAGAGCTAGATGACATCTCATGCACTCCTCCTCAAAGTCCTATTTTGTTTTGCAAAGATGAGTCATAGCTTTATTCACATTTTAGGGATGAAAACAACACTATTTGCTTCATCCTTTTGCACACTGATATCTGCTCAGGAAACCTGAACAGGTACATTCTGTTACTGTCCTTTTTCACTTTCTAAACATTCAAGGTTTATCAGTGCTCTTTTAAAAGTCAGCTTTATTCTGCAGGGGCCAATCACACATTTCCCCACAAAGGGCAAATGACAAATTCTGTGCATTCAAATTTCATTTCATAGGTACGACCACCTACATGCATTGTACCATCATCCGAGATGCACAGGCACAAAAATGCAACTTAGGTATGTTTTTCCATCATATGCTTCTTTTATCATGTAAACAGTGCAATAAATGTATGCAGCATTTTACAGACATAGTTTTTGAATCAGTAAATTATATGAGGGAGAAGAGAAAGAAACAACCCATGCTTTTTCTATACATGAAAGCCATACAGATTTTTTTGGAGTTAGGGCAGAGTTCATTTTACTCAACCTTTTGTCTCTTTCTTAGTATAAACATTTTGTTGACTGAAGAGATGAATCTCACCCTACATAACTTACAGAGGAAAAAAACCAAAACAAACCCCAAATTCCATGTTTAATATACAAGATGAAAAATATCATGAAAAGGGAATATTAATACTAAGGTTGAACAGAACACAGATTTTGTGCTTGAATAAAACAGATTAAAACAAATACAACGTCCCATTGGGATCACCTGGCAGTACATCCAGTAATATTTTGAGCCATACGTGGAATATTGAAAAGTGTGTTTGGAGAAACTGTAAAGAGAAAAAAAAGCCTACTTAAATCCAGTCATCCCAGAAGGTGGTTGTTGTTTCATCTGCAACTATTGACTGAGAAAGGATCTAGCTAAATGACAATTAGAAATACGGATTTGTAGTTCAAATCCGTCTGAGCCCCTTTGAAGTCAGTTGGGCTGTGTGTGAAAGTAAAAGTCTATGTATAGGAAGTCTATGCCTGGCCTATGCATACCTATGCATAGGTAGGATAACAGACTTCAGTAGAAATGACTAAAAGACATGTCTTTAAAGGTTTTAGAAAAACATATAAACTCCAGAGTTGGGTGTTTTTTACACAAAGAAAAGTATTATTGTCTTGAAGACTGAAAGAGTAATCTTCAGTGGACTACAACGCTCTTAGGCCATGAATCCCAGCATTGTATTGCTTTCTCAAGGAAAAACCTTGAGATTTACAAAACTCCGCTGCTGCTTCCTTGTCTTGTTACCAAGACAAAATGAATAGATATGTGGAGTGTGCTGTGCATGTTTTTACACATTATGAACAATTTTACATGTAGAAAGTTTGGCTAAACTGGTTTTATGTGTAAGTGGGCCTTCAGTGTAAATCATAAGAAAACAAGCAAATGTATGTATCTGCTTTTCACAAGGAAAAATACAACTCAATTTTTTGCCTCTGAGCTGATTAAACTTCTGTCCTGAAAGGGACAACAGAGTCATTGCTTAGATTGATGCGCTCATTGCCCTACATTCAATATAGCTTGCTCTTGATTTATTAAGCTTCCAGGTAAATATGATTTAACTAGTCTCTTCTGTGAATATTTTTACTGTGCCCTTTTGCTAATTGGAAGCATGCAAATACCACAGAGGTCTTTATATTTCTTGTCTCATTTGCTATATATTTATGTAAACTGTACTGCAGTTTCTATTGCAGCTATTATAGTGAAATTTTGAGGATTTGAAATATTTTGATCTAGATTCTCAATAATGAGAATAATGAGTGTTATGTTATCTCAGTTCACAGGAGAACAATCTGAAGTGTAAAACTTTTCTTGTGATGATACAGAAATGTAAAAGCTAATGCTTGTGATTCTGTTTACTTTGGTGTAGTTTTGGCAAAGAAGGGTTATGTAGAGCAAAGCACTTTGGTACATGGGAGAAGTTTTACAGTTAGTCCAGCATATATCAGAAGTGCAACTTGTTGTGAATTTAGCAGGTTACTTTTGAGCAATGAAGCAATGCTACCCCATGTTCTCTGTCAAAAATGAGTAGTTTACCAGCTAAACCAGAACTATTGCAATAGCAAGCTCATATTGCATAATTAGCAGGCTGCTGCAGTTCAGGACTTCGGTTTTCAGGTTTACTTTTTGGGTCTGCAACGCAGAAAGTGGCCTATTTGGATCATCCATTTGTAGTAAGAAAAGGAATTCCTCTTGTCTTAATGTTTGAAAGGAGCACTTTCGTAACAGGCTAAGATAGCTGGTAAGTTCTGGTCAAAAGGCTTGTGTTCCAGAAGGCTTGTGTTCCACACTGTAAATTGGGGAAATGGATGTTGTATAAGGTAAATGCATAGCGCTGGGATTAAATGGAAAGTCTATAATGGGAGATTCAAATATGGTAAATATGAAAAAAATATGGAAAAAAAAATTGGATTTCTAGATTCTTCAGAAATTCCTGATGTCAACATGAGAGGGGAGGAGTTTCAGAATGATGTAGCACTTCTCTTGCATCCTTCAGTGGTTGGTCATCTCTTCATCTCTTTGAGTGTATTGACAAGCACTAAACAACTTTTCAGTGCCGCTGTGCCAGAGCAGAACCACAGGCTTCATGCATGTATTGTAGACGTTCAATGGGGATTTAATAAAAGGCAGAATAAAAACGTTGCAAATGATACATGTATAAACAATATGATTTATATTAAACTCTTGATGAATTCTAAAGCCTGTTGCAAATTAGTTGAAGATTGTTTTAGCCGTAGCATTGTAGAACTAGTCTCTGAGAGGTACAGCAGTATGTTGTACTCTTTGGGTGTTATGTACTGTGTTAGGAAAAAGTGTCCTGCATAATAGGCAAGAGAGGTTTTTTTGATCTCCCCATGTCCAATTTCTCACAATGGGTGGAGGAGTACACATCAGAATTTGATTAAACCATCTTGGTCTTTAAAGTTGTTTTGTATACATATCGGCAGGTCACCTTATTAACACTTGGACAAAGTACATAGTAAGTTTGTAATTAAACATCCTCTTCCTTCCCATGGAAATCAAATACAATCATAACTTCTTCCTTCCCTGTATTTGTTTATGCTAAAACATTGCCATTGCCTAAATTATATTAGTTTTGGTACATACTTCAAATGAATCTTTTATCATCATGTTCCAGACTGGACAAATAATCATCATACATGTACTTATTTTATGTAGCACGATGCCATGATACCTGAGTAGATCTAAGTTGCCTCGATGGGATACTGAGCTAACACAGCTATTCAGCTCCTACTAGCCACGTTTAGCCATCATAGCATGAGTATCTGCATAGTACGACACTGTCCTGTGTAAATATATACCTCCCCATTTGTTTAGCTGTCTGCTCAAATTTACAGGCTATCAAACAAGAATAGAACTTTGTTTACAATCTTTTACCAGCATAAATATCAGCATAAGAAAGGCTGAAAGTTGAGTGTGCTGGACATACTGTCTACTTCAATGCTAAGTGATTAGAGATGCTACCTTCCCCTGCACAGTCCTCAAGGTGCTATTAAAATCTGATTTCTGTACTTAAGAAATGGCAAGTGCATCTTCAAGGATGGCCCCTGCATGGCCCCAAACACGAGCACTGTGTTAGCATATCTGCGTGACGATCTATCTGCCTGGAACTGGAGACGGTTGGAGTGAGGAACATACCTTGCTGTCATGTTTGGCTTTTTCAGACCCATGGGTATCACTGGTCATAAGATTAATAAAATGAAAATTAATGTCTCTGGCTTGAGAAAACTCTCAGGTAGACTATGTCTGCGAGAAAAATGTTGACATTTTTAGAATTCTTCCACTTTGTTTTATGAAGCCACACTGATTCAGTTCTAAAAACATTTTTTGTAAATGGATAAAAAGCTTTCACCTCTACTAAATTCTGTTAAGGCAGATGAAGTTCATTTGTTCATTCTTTCTTCTTTCGTTCTTTCTACTGACCTAATATGTTTTAGTAATTATGGAAGGACCCCTGGATTAATTATCTTTTGGCTATATTGTGCTTGGAATCAGTGGCTCACATTTTAACTTTCACTGGCAGAAAGAGCTCACACATCAAGCCTTTACAGGCACAGCTGTATTGACTGGATTTTGCAGTTTGAATTATCTGTATGTTTTTAATTTTATTTCATACAAGTAGATGGCTTACTTGCTCTACTCTCACACAGCTTTCAAAATCTACATTAACCAAAGAGCTTCTTACTTATGACCTAAATCCTGGGGAGTTTTTTAGACTGGATACCTACAACTGCAGAAACTCTTCTGGCTTTTCTAAGATACAATGGCTCCCAAGTAATTTCTTTTAAAAGCTATTTTCCTCACTGAAAGTTTTGGTGGTTCTGCCCATTTCCTTTTTGCCTTATTTATGTAATTTTCTATATAATACATAAGTTAACTGTAGCTTTGCTAATAGATAATTCATAATTCATTAGATTTCCCAGTTCAAACTTCTAAAAGTCTCTATGTCATCA
Source organism: Harpia harpyja (assembly GCF_026419915.1). Lineage (NCBI taxonomy): Eukaryota > Metazoa > Chordata > Aves > Accipitriformes > Accipitridae > Harpia > Harpia harpyja. The sequence goes on along the minus strand of NC_068945.1, from coordinate 34,539,446 downwards.
GAAGTGTTCCTAACTTTTTCCATTTTACTAACAATACAGAAAATATTTCTTAAACTAGGAACAATTTCCAGACTGGCAGGAATAGATGAAATGTGAACCCCGTATGAGCTTTTGCTGTCTGGAGTTATTTTCCAGCCTTGGCTTGTTATGTGTTTCCAGTCATATGCTCTTAGGAACAGAATCCAGATCAGTTTACTTCCTATTACATAATCTAAGTAGTTGTCACTGAGACTTAAGCATTCGTAACTATTTCCACCCATGGGAGTCATGTGCTTCACGAAAATAGAAGAAAAATATTTTCCCAGTATGTGTGAGATGGTGCTTCCAGGCCAGGATTTAGGCAAGTGGTGGGACATAAACAGAAAGTACACTGGGCCATAATAGTGAAGTAGAGAAGACAGCCAGGGGCTGGATTCTAATCTCAAGAGCACAGAGTAACTGATAAAGTTTACAGAAATTAATGTCAGCAGAATTTGAATTGGAATCTATTGCATCTTCATAACGTCAAATATTAAGCTGGTAAATGGATGCGAATATTATCTTCAGCAATAAATGAATTAAACATTGCCACTTCCAAATTATGTTTATGTAAAAAGACATTAATTTTGATTTTGAGAACTTTAACTAATAGCACAGCCTAAGAATAGACTAGCTTTTCCCATCATTGATTTTTTTTTCTGCAGCTTAGTATTGAGAGAATGATATTAAAATGAATATCTGTTATTATTGATAATGGAAAATCTGCTGCTTTGCAAAGATTATGCTATTTATTTTTCAAGCAATGTGCAGCAGCTGTGCAGACAACTCCATTAACACTGACTTGAAACCTTAGTTCTTCCATTTATAAAATACTACAAATAAGTGAAAATATAACTCCCCATCTTCCAAACATCAGAACTCTTAAAAATATGTATCAAGCATACAGCTCCAAATTTACATGACTTTTGTTATTCCGGGTATTCTTCTTTTCTATAATATTCACTCAATGTGAATTTTAAAGATGAGTGTGCTAATGTACTGAAAAGGCTTACATTAACAAATATGGTTCAAAATTGGTCTACACAGAGTTAAAACAATAAGCTTATACAACAGGTTGTAAAGCTGGTAACTACCATAGTTAAATACGAGGGAGCAGTTCTAGAATTTAAAGGGTGGTACGAGTGGTTAAAAATGAATAAGTAGATCAATATTCTTGCAGTGTGGGGAGCCAACGCTTTGAGTTATAAAGGACAGGTTTAGCTGAGCTTATTAAAACTAGTTCTTTAATGGCACAACAAAGTTTTGGTTTGGGTTTTTTTGAAAGGTTGATTAGTATGATGGTTTATTTTTTTCCAGGTATGCAGAATTTTTCATCAACCTCAATCAACTTATTGTTAAAACTGGTTAATTCTTCAGACTGGATCACTGGCATTTTCAATTTAGCCATCAACATTTCATTTCAGTGAACTTCAATTTGGGTGGAGTGCCAGCCTCTTCAGGCTAGATTTTCTATTGACTGCTATTTTGAAGTAATTAAAACAGAATTGCAGTCACTTTGGTTGGAATTCATTTCACTTCACGTCTAGGCATTTAGTCATCCAGAGTAAGCCAGTCATTTAGGTTTCCCTTAAAATCAATGGAAAAAAGTAATAACAGAAGACATGACGAATGGAAGTCCAATCCATGACTGTCGTGAATACACATTATGGTTTCCCAGGAGAATGTGGCAGCACAACATGGGAGGTTAACCCCCCCCCCCCCCAAAAAAACCCCTCCAGTGAATTATAAATGCTGCATTGATATTAGTTTTGACAAATAATGTTAGCCATCTCACTAGTGACTCAGCAGCACTCAGAATCTGATTTCAATGATGTAACAATTCCAGTATAGTTTCAATGTAATTTTTTCAGATGGGGGTTGCAGTTCTGTAAAAACCTGACTTCAGTGACTGGCTTAGTAATAGCTTTTGGCCTCAGCCTCTGTTTAAACGGTGATGAAATAGGGCCTTAGTGCAAATGGGATTTTAATTACACTCTCACAGCATAATTTATACATTTTTGCTTTTTATAGGGCAATATCTTACAGGGCTCACTTCTGTCTCAGTAATCCTATTTGAGTCCTCAAACAGGAAGAAGGAATTACAAGACATGTGCCTTTATTCCAGTCTTCTTGGTAAAAGTGAATTAAAACTTTCATTATTCCCACAGCCATCAGGAACTCACATCTCTAATCATCCTTGTTTAACTCCGCAAACAGGTTTTGCTTTTACATCCAATTATGTGCTCAGCTGATGCTGTTACTACGGATCAGCCCATTACAATGCCAGACCCTAAGAAGAAAGAAAGTTATTGGGATTGTTAATTTATTTTTGTCTTGCAACACGTGCCTTTGCGTCCTTTCTGCTTGCCTCCACAGACCCTGCCTCTGCCAGCCTCCTAGGTATTTGGAAGAATGATATTAATATACCCGCTTTGGATGTGTGAGGGGCTATTAGTTTCCCACACCATCTTGTTACTGCCTCAGTGGGATGACAAGCATACTACAATATTGCTTCTTAACTGTAAATTATGGATGGGTTGAACACCTCCATGTTGGTTTCATAGATGTGAATATTTAGAACTAGTTCCTTCATCTCCTCTTCAAGAAAAAAAGTTTGTTTTTTTCTCAATAAGCTATAGCTTTATACTTAAAATACCTGTAGTAATATATTTTAATATTGTCGGATATTGTGCTATTAAAGACTGAAGTGAAATGGACTTTAAAATTAAGTAAGGCTAGTGATTTGGGGTTTTTATTTTTAAGATTTGCTTAGACTTCTAGCAAAAATCCTTAGTAAATGTTAGTAAATCCTAACATATGCCCATAAATACAATTTAATCTAACAAACTGTATATATAATAAATTTTATTGTCACATAGAAGTCTGGAAAGCATTCACAGACGTGGCCCTTTGATTCAAGCCTGTTGGAGAAACTTTAAAAAAACAAGCAGCTCTCCGAAACGCTAAATAGCCTGGGCCCATTTTGGCAGTTTTGGTCTCACGTAGGGTGTATTTGTCCTGCAGGTTCGACCCTAGTGGAAAAAAGGCAGTAAAGTCAGATTCCAAGTGTATCTTTCATCTACCTGGGCTTCACTTCTCGCATACCCCGCAGTCACTGAATACAGACATTCAGGCAAAATGGAGAGTGTTTTCCTCTTTCAGGATGATTAGCCAGTTCTTTTAGGTACCAGAGCTCATTAGGAGCTACCTTGCCCCCAGAACTGAGTGGTTAGAGCTAAAAGCAAAGAACAAGCTCTCTTGATCCCTTCAGTCAGAGCCTTTCCGCATCTTCCTGTTCTCCACAAAAGAAAATCCCAAGTCAGAGCAAAACCTTGTCGCAAAACTAAGAAGATATTTTTTTCTTCCGATACTGAATATTGCTCACAAGATAATGACAATAGCTTGTAGAGGTTAGTGAGGCAATACCATCTGATGACATGATACCTATCCTGCCATCCTGCTTGGAACTTGTGAAAGAGCTGTTAATAAAAATAAGAAAATTGAAAGTTTTGCAGCTTTTAAGCAAGGATCTTTTGTAAGAGTATAACTCCTCTATAGCTCATTATTTTACTAATGCTACCACAAAGTCATTTATTTCAAATACCACAATGTAATTGACATTTGTTAGGGGTAAGTTAGAGCAGCAGACTATTCAAAGCTATAAAGCAAACATTGTACCCCACCTGTGCTCCTAACTCAAGTATTAAGCGGTGCAATTAATCTGCATTTGCTACTTAATGAGTTTCTAAAATGCAGATGTACTTAAAAATCTCAGTCATAACTCACAGCTTATTTGGACATTAGTCCACATCCCAGCTCTGCCACTGATTTGGGACAAGACTTAGGTTATTTAGCCTGTTAGTGTATTTGTTTCCCGTGCCTGAAAGTGGATGATACTTCTCAGTCACCCCACAGGGATGTTCTAAGACGGAATTTGCTCAAGTTTGCAAAGGGTTTTCAGGTCCTTGGCTTACTGTGTGGAACTGGAATGCAGTACACATGTGCCAAATATTCCTACTATCCTACGGCAACTGGGGACAGATTTTTCCCATACCAGCTCTTTTACTCTGGGACAAATGGCTGCTGAGTCAAGTGGTGATGGGGCACGTTGAGGACAAAACAGACAAAATGCAAGTAGAAAAGCAAATAGTTACTCTAATGTTGCAGGAAAACAAAACTAAAACTCCCAGTAAAATCATAGTCTCTGTAAACAAGAGAACAACATAACCCCTTCTCAGAAGAGTCTTTGACAAGCTGTTGTATTGATAGCTGATTCTGGCAGCTGGCAACTGCAGAATATTAATGAAGCATTGATACAAGAACAGTCTGAACGGGTTGATCATCACTGGCTGAAGTCTAGGGTGCATGGTATCAAGATACATTATTTGTCTGTAGCATTTGCTCTTAGTTTGACCTTGTTGCTTGCTTGCTGCCTTCTCTCTTCCTTTTTTTCCCTTTTAAAATTTCCTTTCCCTTCCTTCCTCCATCCCTTCCTCCTTCTCTCCCTTTCATTCACTAGTTCTCATTTGCCTAAGTAAGTTCAAATGCGCTGAGACCTATATAATAATGTTGCATAACAGATGTTTTAGAAGTGTCCTCTCGCCCTGTTTCTCTCCTATTATTTGTTAGTAGACACACGCAGCTCTTACTACAGTAAGCTATGTTCTTGTTCACTGCTTACATAAATGGGACTTATACAGGGGAGCTAGAAGGAGCTTAGGAGAAAATCCTTGTGCACAGTCTGACTCAGGGTACGGAAAGGCTGAGCAGCCTCTCTGTGTCTGAGAGAGAGGAGGGAGATGGATGGCTTCGCTCAGGACGCGCTTCAGTCGCTGTTCGCCTGCTGCTTCCCTGGGCGGAGGGCAGGCAGAGTTCCTCACCCACTGCTTGCCTATAAAAGCAAAGGTATGAGCAGTGCTCGCTCGCTGGCTTTAAGCACATGATGAAATTCATATGACTGACTAAAAACACTGGTGGTGACCTTTATTTACTCAAGTGCTGCTTTTTTTTTTTTTTTTTTTTTCCTGGTACCATGTCCTTCACATGAACATCATCACACATGCCTGTTTTTATGCTTTCTACCGTGTTTCTTTTGATTTTTCACAGCTCATAATAAACTGTGAGAGGTCTGAAAAGGCATTTTGCTAGTCACTGCTTCATTCCTCCTTCTTCTGCCTCTTCCCATGTCAACATTTATACCCACTGATCTAAAATGCTGTTTTGTTTTGGTTGCTAATGGATTTTGCACTTGTCCGTATATTACCTGTACTACCCAAATCTTACGAGTTAGGCTTAGATTAGAGCTAGGTATGTTAATGTGCTAGACTGTTTAGGAGGATTTCAGTTTCAGGGATATTAAGTGCAGATTTTACAGAAGAAAGTTGCTTTAGCTCCTGAGCAGGTATGGGATGTTTGAGATGTTGGATTTAATGTTCCTGACAAAATGAATACTTTTTTCCTCTTGCTGCAAACATGTGGTTTTTTTTTTTTTTTTTTCCTTTTCACCTTTTATTAACTGGAGCTAAAATTAGGTATCACCATCATAAAGGAACATCAGGGAAGCTATTATTAACTCTAGTCTGTGGAATAAACAGGAGGTGTGAGACACAATGATCCAGGCTCTTCTTTGTGACAGTGTAATGTCTCGTATAGGTTAACAGCCAGCCTTTTACTGCTGCAGCGTTACAAGCTGGCCATGCAATGGACTTTGCAGGAGTTTGCCTCTAGGCTGAGGCTTAGGAGCAGCCAATGCCCCTTTGCTCCTCTCCTTAATGCCCCCTTAGTTTACTGTGAAGCTTTTGAAGGAAGGAAAGCACTGAGCTGGATATAATGGGATCTTTCCAAAGCGCCGATGCCTTAGTGACATTCGGGAACCTTCAGCATTCTTCTGACTAATGTGGTGTCAGTGATTTTTCAAAGTGGTTGTGTATTATTTTTAGGAAACGGAGTGCTTCCTCAATAAATTGATAATCCCTTTCCATTTTTATGGAGAGAGATGCCTTGATGTTGTGTGGCATTACTAAAATTTATAATAGAGCTAGAAGTGTTGTCATATGAATATGAAATAGGAAAACAAATATGCTCAAACCTTTGAAGTGTAAGAAAACAATAGTTAACCTTTTTTTAGGAAATAACCAAAAGTTTTCTCAGATGAGCAGAACAACAGCTTTCTGGGACAGATAGCAAACTTCGTTGTTTAGTGTCACTCAGTTCGCCAAAATAGAGTTCTGCCTTTCATACAGATTTGAGGTTTTGTGCTTTTGAAGGCAATCGATCATCACTATGTGTGTTCTAAGTTACAACGGGCTTTATGAGATACTCTTTGTTCTAATGGGTCCTGATGCAGCAAAACAAACTGGTATTTAACTGCTTTGCCAAAGTTAAGTCTCAGCCACCAGAATTGTCTCTGCTCGTCCAACTTCTTCTAGTGGCAGGCCCAGGTTTTCCTCACTGATGTACGTCAGTGGACTAATGTTAAGCTGAGACTAGGATAAGCAGAAACAAAGTACGTGCCAGAGGTTCTTTCTGGACATGCATATAAAATGGTTTATATGCTCTGTGTACAGAGCAATAGATATCTATTGCTGCCAGCGGCAAATCTGTGTGATATGATGCAGAAACCAAACTACCTGGGCTTTTGCAACCTTGCATATACGTCAGATGTTTTAATGGTTGATTTAGCTTCCCCCCAGAGGTCTGCCAATATCAGGGTGATGGCCACAATCAGCTTCAAGAAAGTGGAGATTCAGAAGTCCAGTGGGTTTCTATCCCAGGGCTAGCCTAGTGATAGATAAACTTAAAAGCAACTTTTTGCTCATTTTGTGGCATATATTGCACGCAGTGCTACATGGCGTTTACCCAGAAAGTACTCCAGGCACTATCCCGAGAGATTAATATAAGCTGACACAGTTTGGTTTTTAGATTTTGTTAAGGTAATCATATCACTCCCACTGTTAATGCAGTTTACTGCCAGAAATTGGAATATGCCGTTAAGCGGCATGGAAGAAATCACATAGAGACTTGCTGGTAATCATAAGCATAACAGCAACCTACACACTGTTATCATCCACAGCTTTCGATACTGGTATGGCAGGAGACCAGTCGAGAGTAATAAGTTGCCTAAATGCCCAAGAAAGAAACAGAGAGGAAGGAGGAATTTTCAGTTCTTGCTGTTTGTGTAGGCTGGATTACACAGAAGAAAACACAGGACTCCAGCTCTGTGTTTAATAATAAAGGGATTTGATAGTGCAAAAATCTCAGAATTACCAAATGGATTCTCACTATTGCATATTTCCTAAAAGGGTTGTGCAGAATGTAGAAAGCTTAAGTTTTTAGGTATCAGGATGATAATAACAGTATGAAATTTATTTCAGGCCTAGGAGTTTTAAGTGGATTACCTATGATTTCTTGAGCTGCCTGAATGTGTTGGTTGCACCTCTCAGAACCTCTGTAAGATATCACTCTGGTGGCATCTTTTATGTTAAATTCTGAATTAGAGAATAGCTGTGGAAAGTTTGTGAGGTTATTAGTGAAAGACTTCCTGATGTCTTCTGACATGTGGAAGCAGAGCAAAAATAGTACTATCAAGCTCCACCTACTTTGTTCCTACAAAGTCATATCGACATCAACTAATATGAAGATGAAAATGTTAAAAATAAGAGTACAACATGGAATTGTAATATTTTGTATTTATTTTATGGATACACGGGGAATTTTATATCTCTGCTTAGAACCCGCTTTTTAGGTGTTCTCATGAGATAAGCAAGAGATACCAACAATCGTCAAAAACTGGATAATGACAGCATATGGTAAAAAACTGTGTAATGAATTTATTCCTTGCTGTCATTGCTGATGATTTTGCTCAGGTACTGCTAAATCTTGCTAACACAATGGCTTTTAGTGATAATTTACTGTAACTTTTTCCCATTGTTTCCTGTAAATCCAATTTCCAGGTTTTTTTTCTGTTTCATTCCTGTCCTGAATCCACACTGTAGATAGTAGAGCTATGTAAATTAACCCCCACAAACACGTCGCTTTCCAACAAGTGACTAATTGCAAATACAAGTTCAGTGACTGAGATCAGTGATTTGTAACAGTTGCCACATAGTGAATAGGATATCGCGAATATTCTTGCCACAAATTTTTTTTGCAGAACAGATTTTGCTTCTGAAAACAGGTGCTCGCGTTCTGTGGTCCCATGAAAGCTGGAAATTGGTCTCTGCTCTGAGGTTTCTTTATAATCCCTGCAGATGATGATTGAATACTGCAGCTTGATAAAGAAAAAAGGAAAACTGTTTGAAACCTTGTTTCTTCTCTTCTTTTTCAGCCTAGTTGGAGAAGAGACAAAGACCAAAAATGCCACCAGCAGCAGCAGCGCCACAGTACCCACCTCCAGATGGAGGTTGGGGATGGGTTGTGGTCTTTGGGGCTTTTATCTCCATTGGATTTTCCTATGCATTCCCCAAAGCCATCACGGTATTCTTCAAAGAAATACAAGAAATCTTCCACACATCATATAGTGAGATAGCTTGGATATCGTCGATAATGTTGGCTGTCATGTATGCAGGAGGTAAGATACTTGTGAAATTTGCAAATACCATAGTTTGGGTTTGTTTTTTTTCCTATGGTCTTAAAGCATTTAAAGTCAATTCCTACCTGATTTTGTCATTATTACCTAAAGAATTTAGCAAAATACATGCTTCTTTTTGTATCATACTTTATCAGAGTCCTGGTAGCCTCATCTTCATTAAAGTACTGTTTACTTTCACTTTTAAAACATTTTAAATTCTCTTCCTTTTTGTTTTCCCCTTAGGGCCTTTTGTTTGTTCTTTTACCTAATTCTGTTTTGCAATTTTGCCCTAAATTCACAGTTTCTGAAAGCCACATTTTCCAACAAAGCAGTGTCCAAGTAACTTCTGGGACTGGGAGTACAGTTGCCTGGTTTCCACTGCCTTGGTGAGATCTCTCAGTAGATCAGATGATGGGGCTTAAACACAGAAAATTATTGTGGCAACGAGGGTTCATTAGTCAGGCACAGGTATTCCTCTGTAGACAGGGGGTTTATATCTCATCCTTGTTTGTCCTAAAATAAAATCCTACTTTCCATTTAGGCCAAGAGCCATATTTCATACATGCCATCTGTATAACAGCTAAGATACAGACAATCTTATTCTTGGGACTGAAATAAACAGTGAACATAAACTCTCTAATATCTTTTTTCTTGTGAGCAAGGAAGTAAAGAACAAGTAAAGAATTTTAAAATATAAAGCCATGTTTAAGTACTAAGTGTCAAACCTGCTTTGGCAGGTTTTGTGTCTATCAGCCTCAAAGACTAACTGTTAAATTCAGCTTGATTTCTTCATTCTTTCAGAATTTTTTTTTAAGTATTGGTGGGAGCTAGCTGCTACTTAGGCAAAACACTTTTTTAGGCAGTACAGAGGTCTGAATAAGAGGTTATTTCAGGCAATAGAACTGGCATTGCCCTTTCTTTGGATGTCATGAGGTAACCACTTGGAACATCTCAGACTGTTTGCAATGATGGAGCAATTAAATGCATACCTTTATATTTATGTGTGTGTATGTGTATGTACATATGTATAAACATATATAGATAGAAACAGAAAACATTGTGCCAATAGCACATTGAGATTCAATATCTTTAATCACTGAAGAGCATCACTCCAATGTTTTTCAGAAGTGGTATCTGTGTAATAATAAAGTACGGTATTATCAGGTCCAGTAAACAACCTATTGAAGGAAGCATAAAGTCTCATTTTTAGCATGGTAGTTTTTTATCTCTGATTTCAACCTACCTAAGTTTTGACACCTGAATGACCCTAGCTCCTTTAGCAGTCAGGGAAAAGAGTTAGGTGCCTGTAGAGAGAAATTCAGGCTACCTGAGTTGTTCTCTCTAAGTACCTGTTTTTCCCCTCTGACTATAAAAATGAACCTGCAGCCAGCATAGCATTAGCTTAAGTACCTCAGGTAAATATTTTTCAGTTAATGGGGTGGAAAAGTGGATCCTTTTTTCAAATGCTGGCAGAGACAGAGACCTTATAAAGACATCTTGACCAGTGGGGTCAATATCAACAAAAGCTTGCTGTTCAGATATTTTGATCCCATTTTTATTCATATGCTAATAAAGAATCATAAATTATTCATACACTAGTGGAGAATCATAAAGGATTTTATAGGACCAGCAGCAATAACCAAGTGATTCACCAAAATTCACCAGGTGAAGAAGTAACTTGAACTAATGCAATCCAGAGTGGAGTAAAAGAGCAGGTATGTCTCATCACATTCAGGTCCCCTCTAATGTAGTTGCTTCTTAAGGATGCATCAGCACTTGCACTCGGGAGTGTACATGTGTACATGTGTACATGTGTACATGTAACTGTGGAGGCCCCTGGACAAGTGCTGGACCCACCTGGAAAAAGGGAAGAGCACAGATGTTGAAAAGCTGGAGTTTGTTTCTGCTTTCCCTGTGCTGTGACTTTTGACCTGGACTCTTTCTCACCACTTTTTCTGATGGGAGCTCGATTTTCTAAGGGCGGATTTGCTTTATAGTGCAGGTGCTCTTCTTCTGTTTTAATCTTTGAATAACGTTTAACTTATGCCATTTTTGTCGTCTCGAAGTTCACCCAAGTTTTATTAACAGTACAGATGCAAACCACAGGATGTTTAGCTGTGGTCATTTTTATCTCCAAGGTTTAATGTGCACAACTTTTCATGTAAAATGCAAAGCATTCAGTACTTCTGCCTTTTCTCTAATACCTCTTTTACTGTTCTGAGTCCCAGCATACTAACTTCACCTGTACATTGACATTAAAAATTACAAAATTGTTTACTATTCGTTCTGCTAACACCTACCCCAGTCACTATGAAGATTATCGGCACAGGAATAGCAGGCAAAGTTGTTTGGATATCTTGTTAGAGACTCGTGGTTTTAAAATGCTGAGAATAACGACCCTGCTTGATATAAACACTCTTTGAAGCCATAGCTTCTCTAGAAGCACTTCCTAAAAAATAGGCCATTTAGACAATCACTGGCAGAATATGAAATAGCAATCAGGAAAAATGTTTCTGAAGGAAATCACTCCTTTGTTTTTACTGTCTGAAGGTGGTTTGATTCCTCAGCATTTGATGTGCTATAATATGAAATACACGTTCAGACCATGAGTACAAGGTGTATTGTTTACTATGAAGTGCGATACGTACGTCTGCGATGAACACTCTGTTCATCATACTACTAATTAAGGTAACCTGAAAACATCTAAGATCTGTCATCCTCATTAGAGCTTAGCATTCAACTTATTAATCATCACAGTGGGGTCAGTGAGTAAGTTAGAGTCTGTGCAGACACTCTTTGCTTTGGAGGCTGCAGCCTCTTGCAGTAATTAGCTGGCATCTGCGTTTCAGTAACAAGGTATTAACTTACCTTTCAATGCCTGAGAAAAAAAAAAAAGGAAACTAATAAAAGGCATCCAGTAAGGAGCTAAAAAATGTTAATTATGTTTATCACTTACTTCATACTTAGAATAAATGGCATTAAATTATAGCAGACCATCTGGCAATCCATATGGTCTCCTGCAGTCCTGGTTAATTCCAGCAAATAGGTCAAGCACAGCATTCACCCCGTTAGGAAAGCACTAAGCAGAGGTGACAAATCTGATAAATCAATATGAAACTCTTTTCCCCTCTCAATCTGGCATAATATGCATTTTCATACCGGTTTTTGTTGGATTTGGGGTTTTTTTTTTGTTTGGTTTGTTTTCTTAATCTCCCCCTCCCCCCAATCTCCTGGATGTTTGTTAGTGTTTACTAAAAAGCCATCCCAAAAAGCAAGATCCTGTGATGTGATCAAGGTTACAGGTATTGCACAGCCTCTACTGTTCAGCCTGTGCTTGAAAAAAGCATCCTCTGGAGAAGAGCAATAGTTCAGTCTCCATGGCAACTCCTTCTTCTGCCTCTCCTGAGCAGAGACTGTCAATTGTATTAAATTAAGGGTGATGGTTTTGTGATGGGCTGCTACACCCAAGGGACTATGGCTGAGCCCACCAAACTTGTGTTACTGGAGGACAGAAGCTGGGATAAAATGGAATTAATTGAGTTATCCTGACAGGGCAACCTGTGTTTCTGTATGTGCATGAACACATATGTATATAAAATATGTGTACATGTATGTATTCTTATATACATAAGCTATATATGTATTAATACATTTATAGAGCCGTATTTATGCTCTAACACCCACAAGCATTAAGGAATTCAAGAAAAAGATCAAATACATTTGACCTCAAGTTCTGTCAGTTCATTCTTCTCTTTTTCAAAACTTTACCTCTCACATTGCGCAGCGGTAACAGCCAAAGGTGATTAGAGAGCTTCTTATCGGAGCTCGATCTGTTTCCAATAAAAATGTTTTCATTGCTTTCAGTGTAGGTTTGATAGGAGCCTTAGTGGCAGCTATGAAAAAGCCATGTGACAGGTCCAGTGATTTCAGACACATCTGACCTTGAGTTTTAGATTTCCTTAGGGAAAAAGCAGTTGGTTTACTCGTCTTTAACTCGTTTTCTGTCATTTTTCCAAGGACAATTTCAGTTTGGGGTTTTCGTTTCTTTGTTTTGTTTGTGGTTTGTTTTTTTTTTTAAAATAACTTTTTGGGTGTGACACTGGGTTGTAGAGATTAGCCTGAGAGCTGCTAAATCCTTCAAGCCATACTCAGCTGTGAAATGTGGGGTAGTTTTGCTGGTCTGAAGTTCAAAAAAGAAAGGTCCATTTAAATTCTAGACGATATTTCTAAGTAAATAATTTAAAAAGCACCTTTGGACCCCCTTTGAAGAAAAATGCTATATAAGTGTAAGTAGTGGCCATTACCATTTTTCAGAACATGCTTGTAATTAAAAAATGCAGCATTAAATAGCTTCCTCTCTCTTTTTCTGTATTTCTTAAGTTATTCAAGTTTGAGGTTAAATATTTCCAAACAGTAGCAAAGCCTTAAAGGATTTTTCAGGTGACAACACAAAGGTAACCTATAGACAAATCCTCATTTTGACTTTGTCAAATACTAATTTGGAAAATAACATATCATATGGTATGTTCAAAATATTTGTGATTTTATCTCAGTGGGTGTTTTGGTGATATTGCTGTGAAGATGAAATGGCGTGCACAGTGGAGATGACAGTTGCAAAATCCATGTAACAAACAACAGATGGTTATGGATTTTTACTTTTGGACAGGACCTGGGCTCCTACACTTCTCTTCCTCCCTGGTAACATTTTCTTATGTTGGTTTTACAAATACTGGCACAAGGAATTCAGTGGCCATGTATAAGGAGATGGAAAAGCTTTCTTAAATTGACCTATGTCCTTTGTTGTCAGGGACAAGCGTTTTTCTCCATCAGAATATGCAAAGTGTTGAATTTTAATAACCTCATTTAGAGTGTCCTTGAAAGCAGAACTTATCAACTTTCCAAATGCCTCATGGGCATGAGGGAATACTTCACATTTAGCCTAAAATATATGTAAAACATCTATGTCAAGTTAATTTGAGACTCGCAGATAAAGGAAAAGAAGTCATAATGGCGTGACACAAGAACAGACCATTTTGTCTCTTACTAGCAAGTGGAGATAAGCACAAAAAAGAGGTATCAAGAATAACAAAAATATTATAAATTTACAGTAGTTCAGTTTTTAAAAAAGAAGACCTGAATGCTAAGGGAGCCTGGTAAAGCCTCTGAAGGATAATACAGCCACTTCTTTCGTTTCTTGGAAGGCTCTGAGTTTTAGTTAAACTGTACTTTCTAGGGCAGTGTTCTGCAGTAGCAATGGCTGTTTTAAACAGAGACCTTCCCTAATGTTTACAAAACACTCTTTAAAGTGGTCATGGGAAGAGAGATGAAAAAAAGCAGATCTGTTGTAGACGGTTTTGTACATTGTTTTCAAACAGGTTTGTTGTCCTATCTACAGGAGCAAGCTGGTTTTTGACTCTGCAACTTGTTATGTTTGGCTGAACAGATAAGATCTAATTGTTAAATATTCAGTGCCATTTGGGGATCTAATTTTGTCAAGTTTTCATGAAACATAGTTTTTACTGGGATTTACTGAGACACCCTCAGGAAGCCAGTCTCAAACTTAAGGACATGCTGCCACTGAGAGAAATAAGGGGGTTTTGTCTGTTATTGTACGCTTACATTAATTTTGAATAATTGTCAGAAAGACATTACATGATGAAGTATTACCACTGTGCCTCTGCCAAGCTCTTTCTGTATCCAAACCATAGGTTATTAGTAATGATTTGATGCATATCAAAGCAATATAGAAATATAGAGAAATAAATTTAATTAACTCAAGCCCTTTACTAAAACAGTTTTCATTTACATACAAGTAGGCAACATGGATTACCTAATGAACGTTAGTTAAGCACTCTTTTCCTGTTTAAGGCTTTGTATTTGTCTTGATCTCCATTTGGTTTAATAGCCAGGGATTTCTATAAGTAAAGTAATGAATATTGACAGCTTTTTTATCTGCAAAGAAGATTCTTTTTTCTCTCCCACTTAGTTTCAAGTAATGGGTCAAAGTCAAACAATAATAAATAACATGCATCATAAAATACATTTTCTAAGGGGCTAAAACTTTGGGTTTGTTTAAGAAAGATATCAAGGGACAAACTTCGGCCTTTGATATGTTCACTGAGCTTGTAAAACTTTGACAAAAGAATGCTTATTTTGTGTGTACTAATAACGTTGGATTAGTTCCCATATAGTTTTTCATATCACTGGATCATACAATGGTTGTATTTGTGATGTGTGTCGGGTAATTCAAAGGTAATGAAACAATGGTCTAGCACAACTGGGTATCATGAGATATTTAAGCAGATACCAGAGAAGAACTGTGGGGAAGGAAAAGTCTGTGTATACCATTGTAGTCACACCAGCACTTCAAATGAAATAATAAACGCAGCACTTTACAAAGAACTTATTATAGAATTTTACTGGTCCATTGTTTTGGAATGTCTAAGAACTATTCCCTTGTTTATTTTGAAGGGAAACAGAGTTGTACTGATATGTTTAGAAGATATTCTAAGCCAGCATCAAATAGCAATAGCTGAGACTTTTACTGTGATTCATAAAGAGATGTAGATCTATAGTCATCAACAGAGGTAAGTGGACCAGGGACTTAGTGACAGGTTTATGCTGATGCCAGGGGAACTACAGAGATCAAAGAATGAGGTGGTTTTAAATTGTCTTTTATGATTACTTTAAACACTCTTTTAATTGATTAAGTGGTTTTGAAGATTTTTGCAGAGAGCACGTATGACACATGTAGATAAACATATATACCATACGAAGAGTTTTTGATCAGTCAGAACCTTTTCATCCAACAGTGACATTCTATTAAGATTACGTATGTCAAAGAGCACAAACAACTGCAGCTTTAGTAAGTAATATATGTTTCATTGGTGCATACAAGCAAAAGAAAAGCTTACCTTTCTTTTCCAGAAATTTTGGCAAGTTTTTTTCAATTGTCAAGAAACAGTTAAGCATTTTCACACAGTTTTACCTGACTTTTGTTTGGGTGAATAAGTAATGTGACTAGACAACCAAATGAAAGAATGTGATTAAAATAGGAGACTGTCTTGTGAAATAAGACGTTGATTTCCTCGTCTAGTTCAAACACTTCTTGCAACACTTTCCCACTGATGATGGGAACAGGTGCCTGTTTGGTTTTCTATGTGTACTGCTTTGGAACACTTACCATTAAGTGCTTTGACACACCTATCATTAAATGCTTTGACTTTTAGGAAACTTTCTAACAATAGTCACTCAAGATTATATGGACAGGATTCATGTATTTAGTCTTCCTCAGCATAGGCACCTACATCTGATCCAGTTGTCTTGACATCTTCTGTTGTCATTTGGTAAAAATGGGAGTTTCTGATTCAACCCTTCCTAAATTACATGTCCAAAACACATCAAATAAATCATGTTTTAGAAAG
The DNA here is from genome assembly GCF_026419915.1 of Harpia harpyja. NCBI lineage: Eukaryota > Metazoa > Chordata > Aves > Accipitriformes > Accipitridae > Harpia > Harpia harpyja. The sequence goes on along the minus strand of NC_068945.1, from coordinate 34,523,435 downwards.
ACCTCCCTGTCTTTTGAGTGCTAAAGGAATCTAGAGGAAGGGTTCAGATGCCCATTTTGCACAAGTCTGAGGTGATGCCACCCTACATGATTGTTGCCCTATACTAATACATCATATTTCGCTCCCTAGAGACCTTGAAATCTAAGAACGTTCCTGTTAGAGATATGCACCCATGTGCATCAACGGATCCATTGAAATTCATAGTAAAGAATGACAGCTTTCACTGACAATGTTGTGCTCTTATCAGAGACATGTAAAATAACTGCCTGAGACTCCATTCCAAGTATGGGCACCATGGTGCTAATCCTTCAACATGTGCTTAATTTTAAATACCTTAGTGATCTCATAAAGTTCAAAGTTAAAATAAATTTTTCACCTGCTTAAAGTCAACATATAAACATGTTTATATATTTATGCAAATATGTTTATCCATAGGTGTTTGTAACATCAAGATCTCTTGACAGTGTACTTTCAATGACTTAAGTGCTCCCAGAGGCAGTCATTAAAATCTCATTTATATTTATGTCAACCTTAAAAATACATTATGCATAAATGATTCATGTCTTTTCCCCCAAATAAAATATAAATAAAATATAGAAGATTAGCTTTGAGGATTTACAGTATTTGAGCAAAACTGACAGTGTTCATTTATTAAAGTAATCATTTGATTAAACTTTTGACTTGTTTGTCCGTAAGCTTATCTCTGCTTCATAAAAAAACATTTATTTTTTATTATGGACACAGTACAATTTGATCTTAAGTATGAGTCTCCTACCTTCAATTTTAATTTATTGGATTCCACAGCATTCCAGTGATGCAAAGTGCACTGAGGAGTGGAGAATCAGGCACAGTGACTGTAAGGATTGTTCTGATTACTCACTGAAGCAACAAACTATGTAACAAAACACTTTCAAATAGTGACCTGAAATTGTATGATCCTCATGTGAGGAGAGAATGTAGTCAACATTAGAGGTGCTTGTAAGGGGCTGATGGCCTGAATAATCATTTTTGATTAAAACACATTTTTATTGTCATAGAAAGTTACAGAAAATCTAAAAATAAAAAAAAAAAAGTTTGACAAAAAAACCCACAACCCCCTCCCTCCTATGGGCTGGACTTGCCGAAGGACTACACCTCCCAGAATGCGATGGGGCAATTCATCTCAGAGTGAGGTCCAGTGTGTGTTATGGGACTGCATATACAATAATGAGCAACAGAGCCCAGCAATTTGGCTTATACTAAATTAACAAACTGTAGAGCTGCAATTCTTTTTAAGACGGTTTGGTAATGAAATGCAATATAGTACCGAATGACCTGAAACAAAATGTCTGCAATTATTTTGAAAAGCTAAGTGGAAAAAATAGATCATGAGAATGCCAGATAGTTAGTTATATTTCAAATTTGTTTATTTATATGACAGAAGACGTTTGAGATATTTCAGAGTGACTTATTTGAAGAGTTTTAATTCAACTGAAAATTCTGAGACTTGAAATTTTTATTTCAGCTTGGGAATAAAATGGATGTTAAAGCATAAGAGTGTTTCATGCAATGCTAGTTCTAATTTTATGTATTGTTCCTTAAAAATCAAATACCGTGTCACAAAGATGGTACATGTGGGAGTGATTCGCTTGTCTTTCACTCAGCGCCATAGTTTATACCTGTGCGAAGAGTATGCAAGGTTATATAAACCATTGCCATTGTGATTTAGAAGCTTTTCATATTTACTTACTCAAAGGTAAACAGTAACCTGAGTGCAAAGCACTTGACCCTGTGCTCAGAGAAACAGAGCTGAAGTGGCATGTGGGATTAAGGCAAGAACGAATCTGTGTCATAGAATTTCTTCTGGATCATTTCTCCCAGTGTTATAAAAAATTTACTTGACAAGGTGTTCAGATATACATATTGTCTAGATCAGTCAACTTTCTAACCAATTGCTTCTCAGTAAGATGTATTAAAACTTACTCAAGAAACACAGTTCTTCCTGTGGGAAGAAAATAATTCTTTCATTAGTAAACCTAAGTAATATTCTCCTCACAGGCACACATGTTAAATCCTTGCAGAAGCGGGTATATTTTATTGGATTATTTTAATATATTCTGGCTGAAGAATATCAACATAACTCCTTAGATGAAAGGCGGCTCCAGGAATGCATGATGTTCAGGCAGCATCTGTAATACAAATCATGAGAAGCCTGTATTTTAATGGGCACTAATTTATTTTGAATTTATGATGCATCACAATCATTAGAAGTAAGTTGCTTGACATTACTTGGTGGAGAACAAGGTTTCTGCCAGTGGTGGGTTGTTTTATTTCTTCACACTGGGTAAGAAAACACGCCTGGTTCAAAAGCCACACAAGTATTATCTTCAAGTGCAATAAGATAGCACTAGGTCACCAAACCGCTTCATGTTGCTTTGTGCAGCAGAGCTCAGATATTCCTTGTTCATGCAAGCAGACCCGATCTAGACCTCCCCTACCCCTCCAGCCCCCCCTTTTCAGAAGACCTTGGCTGTGGAGATGTATCCTCTGCTGCTACAAGGGAAAGGACGGCGTACAGAACATCGTAGATATTGTTTCCTCTCTAGTCCATGCAAAACACAAATGCCATAAAGGGATTTCCCCACCTCCCTCATAATATATTCCTTTTCCACAGCTTAAGTCCCAGCCTTCCTCTACTATTTTTTCATGATTCTTTCACTCTGCACTTGGTCATATTTTATGAAATACTGTTTTCATAGGGGAAGGCGTACTTTCCCCCTCATTAAAAGAAATCATCACATCTTGGTTGATTACAGTCCATGGAAAGTGCATTTGTCGATCCAGTCCACAAAAGCAATGGCATGTGACTATACATAGGAAACATCTAAAAAATTGAAAGACCAATCAGGTAAAGCTCTTTCCATTGTAGATGGAAATCTAAAAGTGTCAACCTGATGACAAATTCAACTCTGATGACAAAAAGTATGTGAGGTGGGTATGGTAATATGCAAAGATAAACTGACATCTGCTCAGATAATATATAGATTAAAAAAAAGTATCTGATTTCTCTTTCAATTTTATTGGATAGAGTGTTAGTCTCACGCATGTATATTTTGCTGTAAAAGGCTAGGGAGAAGCACAGAAAAAAGAACGAGGAGAGACGAGATTAGAATTCATTCTTAAATTATTGATTAATCAGTAAATATTTTCCTGAAGATTATTATTTTTAAAAAGCAGTTAAATGTGGGTTGTCTAAAGTGTAAGGAAATTGGAAAATGTTCTGATCTGAACCTGTGGGATACTTTCTGAATTCTGGACCTGTTCACTAAGTTGTCTCCAAAGGTTCTGCTTCCTCTAGGGTGTAATAAAGGCTACTGATTCAGGCACAGCTGAAATAAAGAAATGCATTGAAAGATGGAAAACATGACATAAATCTTGTACCTATTGTTGATCAGGAGGATAATCTGTTGGTAACTTTTGGCTTTTCATTATTCTAGTTTGGATTTTTTTCTTCATGTTTCTAGCCGTTTAACACTTCATATTGCTTTTAGTCTTTTTGACCTGGAAGACAAAATATTCGGTGTTACATTTATATATCATTCTATAATTAAACAGATTTTCTCAATATACAAACATGGTTTTTTTTCGCTTGTCTGAAAACAGGAAAAAAACCCCTACAAATGAATCCACCCAAAGATTCTCCTTTTAATTGACAACTGAATGTAGTTGTGTCTCCCCTCACCCCCACCCCAGTTTCTCAGTCCCCCCTTTTGCAAAATACTGGGAAAAATGCCAATTCTGTACCTGGTATGATCCCGTTAATATACTGTCATTGTCTGCACTTACACTCTGAATACTTCAGGTGCCAAAACCTAATGACAATGCTCAGTTCCCAGTTTGTATGATAACTTTGAAACACAAATAAGTTCCTTCCCCCTCCTCTTTCCTTTTCCCTTTTCCCTCCCTTCCCTATTTCCTCTTCCCCCTTCCCTCCCTCTTCCCGTTCCCCCAGTATGTTGTGAACTAAATAATATTCACATATATTTACCTTACACAGTTCTTCAGACAGGACCTAATTTATGGGCTGTAAAGGAGTTTGGGAAATTCCTACTCTTTTCTTCTAATTGTTACCACTTAAAGTCACCATATGCATTTTATTAGATATTATTAAAAATACAATTATAATGAAAATAATGATAAAATAATGTTTTAGAAAGATTTTTCTATAAAGTACATTTTAAGCTTAATGATACATGTGTCAAATAGCAAATGGATTTGGAAATAATCTTACAATGTTATTGGCAATGACCTAAATATGATGATTTCTCAGGACACTTCCAAGTTATAAATACATCCAGATTTATACTTTGTGTTACATATATTCTGAGTATGTAGATGAGATTTAATGATCCACTCATGATCCATAATTCACAGTAAGTGGTCCACAGAAACATCATAGGTAGTAGACTGAGTATTTTCAATTTGAAGTTTAATTATACAGTGCAAAATTGAGACCAGAAAGGAGTATGATAAAGGAGGAACTAGGAAGAAGCATGTATCTTGTGCCTTCTGAAATTACATATTATTGCCTGTAACAATATATAAGGAATCATTTCCAACTTGAGTTAGTTATGATATTATTCTGGAAGAAAACAAACTGTAGGATGATGTGCAGCGTAAAAATGGGATATTGTGTGAACATTAATATGATGGGCAATTTGTAGAAGACAGAGAAATCCAAATGACAATATTAATCTTAACTGGAGTTGGCTGAATTTTTCACAGTGATTGCATTATCTGAAAAATGTAATGGTTTGAGTTACAGAGAATATACCCTACATTCATAAGAATTACTAAATAGCCTGTGCAAGGTCCTCTGAAATTGTTTGCTATGACTTTTTCCTCTCTGTGATGTCTGCTAGCCTTCCAAATGACGAAATATTGTTCTGCTTCCAGGAAAAGTAGCCAGAGTTTTTTATGAAGGTGTATAAAAATCATGAATGATAATAAGGAATAATAAATAGGAAGTGGTGAGTAATGAATATTTATGAATATTGTGTTCACATGTGCATACACAGATTTGTAGAAAAGACAGTTATTACTCAAAGAGGAAGAAAATAAAAAGGGAAATATTTGTAACTAGCTAATAACATGGTTTAGGAAAATGTCTGTGAAGAATTAAAACAAATGTTTGCAAGCACTGTTTGTTCTGTGGCGTTTTTTTCTTCTCAACAATTAGCTCTGAGATTAACAACATATCTCTTATTTTCAAGTTGCTATAATTGTAGTTGCGACAATGGTATGCTATAACCTCTTGTCTTTCTCTTCAGTTTTATGATCTGCAACAATACAGAAAATCGTCCTCCCTTTGTAACAGCAGAATATGCAGAACTTGTTTGGCAATCTGGTGCACACAGTTAGCAAGCTGTAAAGACAATTTTTATAGCTAAAACTGTAATCTGCTTTGGCAAGACACAAAGTACTAAACACGAAGTCTTCTTCCGTTACAAATTTTCAAGTTCTTTGAACTTGGAAGAATGAGTTCAGAAATTTCCAGGTGAAAAATACTTACAAATGGGATGACTACTTTCTATTATCCTAGGAACAAACAACTCATTTATATCATTAGGAGTCCAGAAATCAGATGAGGAAAAGTGGTAGGGTTTGGGGGCTTTTTGTGTGTGTCTGTTTGTGTGAATATGTAGTCTCTGTGTCTGGGCATAGCAGTTTTTTTAGTAAGATTACTTTTGAGATATAGATAGAAAAACTAGTGGAAATACTGTATAGCTATAAGTGAACCTCTAGTTTCGGTTTAGTATTAATTTTCCTTCATTCCCTGAAAAGACATATTGGATAGGATTTATTTTAATCGTTTCAGAAATGTGATGCTTCTTTCAGTACAAGGACTCAAACACAGATATTGCCAAATGGAACAGTCTTTCACTTGCAACCATCCACAGAGAAAGAAGGAACAGCCACTGAGATGAATGGATAATACTTCAAGGATGAGACCTCTGGAAGAAAATCACTAAATATTTTCATTGGAGCATAGTTAGAGTTATGCCTCCTGAAGTTCCTGGTGAAACCCTGAATAGCATGTAAATTTAGTGAAGTTTATTATTAATTCCTTCATATTAAGTACTGCTATAAAGGATTACATTTACGTGTGTGTATATATATATCAGTATTATTATCTTTCCTGTGTTTCTGGAGAGGAAAAATGAGTAAGTCCTTGTTTGGTTTTTCATTTGAAGAAGTAACCTTTAATGGCACAGGTTCATTCTGCTTGTCAACAGTATTATTATTTACGTGAAATCCTCAACACATTTTTGGGGTCTGAAAAGCTGTTTTAAATTTAGATACATGCAAGCCTGTGAAGCCTATGAATACTAAGCTTTAAAAATTCATTGTCTTTTCTTCTGCAGGAAACTTTCATTAATTCTTCCCGGTACCTCATATTTGCCACTGAATTTTCTAATGTTCATGTTGATACACTATGTGACATTTACTGCTTAAGTTACAAGATGGTTGCATCGGTTTTCTGAGAAGTAAAGACCATTTATCTGAGAAGACCATTTGTGATGCACATATTGTGCTGATGCTATTTCCAGCCATCCCCATTACAGAGGCATGCAGGCCACTTACTTTGTGAAAAATAGGTGCCTGGTGTTACAATGTCTCTATTTATATACATCTCTCTTATAGGTGCTTTGGTTCCATCTCCTCATTAGCTTGTTCCCCCCTTTCTTCTTGTTTCTTGCCTTTTTCCAAGTTGGCAGACTAGTTTTTGCAAATGTCTATGCATGGGCTTCACTTTATTTAGTGATACTGAAGGTAACAGGAATACAAATATAAGGAAAGTTTAAAAAAACGCTGAAATATTTTGCTGCATCTGACTTCATTTCACAATAAATGTGTCAATGTAAAATCTGGGCAAGCAATTTTGGGAAAGAAATTTTTTTTGTAGTCAGTGACCATAAATGCTTCTGAAAACTGCTGAGTGTTCAGCTGCTCATAGAATTACATTCATTTCCTATTAAATATTCTGAAGTTTCATATTGCTAATTTCAAAAGAAATGTCATAAATCATCTTAAAGTCTTCTGCTTTGTGATCAAGTGTTTTAGCCTTTCATGAAAAAAAATTCTGTAGCAGAGCATGCAAAAGATAATTAATATAAAGCATCGGTATGTATCAATGTAAATAGTAATGAGCATGGCTCCTCCTTGATTAAAAACTGGGCAGTTTTCCAACTTTTTTAAATTCATAGATATAGAGTAATTTTCTAAATTGAAGATGTTTTCTAAATTACATGGTCCATAACTCCATACACATTGGCACCCTAGAAAACAAGAAAAGAACCAGTAAGCCAGTCAACAGCTTTAATCAAAATACATAATGCCCTCAGTTCCTGTCTCTGATGTATCACTGGGAAAAAAAACCAAAATACCAAAACAGATCAAGGATCTGTAATTTCTACAGAAAAGCAATATATTTAGAGCAAGCGCCAGCACAACTGATCACTTATTTTGTTTCTTCTGAACATTTCAGGACAAAGGCAGCTCATATTTGCAGCCAGACGTACATGTTCCTGAGTTGAGCACATCAGTTCAAAATTAGCAGATGTAACCTTTTGGGAGGAGAAACCATGAAGCAGCAGCCCGTGTGTTGAGGCACTCTACCACCAGCCAGGCTGTATTTCTTATAAAAGTCCTAAGGAATAGCTGAAGGTCAAATTAATCCTCATTAGTAATCAAAAGATAGAAACTTAATAGGATTCAAGGATCCTTCAGGACACAAGTGAGAATGTGTGCATGACACTGAGGAAATATAGTTAGAGGAGGGGAAGTGGTGAGCAAAGTGTGATGGATGGTCGGACGACTGACTGCTTCTTGCCCGGCATGCTGGGCTTTCAGCTGCCGAGCTATCTTAACTCATAGTTTAGCAACCCTAACTCAGTGTTAGCCGTTTCTTTTTGGTGATATTTATTGCAAAAGCATTTTCTTTTTTTCTTTGCTTTCTGTCAAGGTTACTATATTATCTAGGTTTATGGAATCAGTGCAGCCAGTTGTAAATGTTACATGAAATAATAGAAAAAAAATACTGCCAAATGCACAGAGGAAGCTTTCCAACGACTGTTGAACTACATTACCTTCATCGCTGTTACACAAACACATAGGATATGGCCAAAACGCAGGTTACCATTCCCAGAAATGGGATAAAGAATCTAACACAAAAATAGTTGCATGACATTTTAATACTTTCAAATTCATCGATACTTTTTGGGATTTTTTTCTGTCTGCCTTCTCTAGATGCCTATCCAAGAGTACTAAAATTATTTAGCTGAAGGTTTTTGAACTAGAGATAAGACTGTCATAGAATGCTCAGTATTTTGACTTAGACCTGCTTGAGAAAAGCAGCATATTTTTAAAGCATTTTTCAACTTAATGAACAGGTTTTAAACATGATCAGAATCAATTTTGAGTTGCTTTTCCTCTGGGTGCCAGAGATGACATTCCAACAGCAGTACTAAGTACTTGCTTAAAGTGTTTGTGGTTGAAGGAGCTGTTTTAAAGTGAAAGATAAGGCTCTACTTTAGCAAAATATTGGGGATTCTTTGCCAAAAAAAGCAAATCAGCTGCTGCAAGTGGATTTTATATTTTGTAAAAAAAAATGAAAAAGGAAAAGGAAAAGAAAAAAGGAAAACAAAAAGAAAAAGAAAAAAAGAAAAAGAAAGAAAAAAGAAAAAAGAGAAGAAAAGAAGAAAAAAGAAAAGAAGAAGAAAAAGAAAAAAGAAGAAAAAAGAAGAAAGGAAAAACAGAAGAAAGAAAAAAAAGAAGAAAGAAAAAAAGAAGTCGGACTGATATTAACAAATAGTTTATCCTAATGTTAATTCTTGGAGCTCCTCGGGCTTTTCCAGCCTTGTAGGAAACAGAAATAAAAAATAAAGCCAGACTGGAAAAAGATAGCTGCATTGTCTCTGCAGAGCAGATGGCTAAAAATGTACTTGTGTTTAGATCACTTGACTTGACAGGATGCAATCTACAATATTGCATTAGTGCAACTTGAAATATTATTATTGCATTTATTTTCAACTTTTTTCAGCAATTCCCTTTATTTAAATAAATGTCATATTGTTTAGACTGAGTCATTTCAGGTTGCTTTGTATCAATGACACTATGAACACTGTGTGACATTGTCAATGAATGTTTAAAAAATTACCTCTATATCAGGAAGGTTCACCTCTAGTTCCATGCTAAAAATAGTGCAGGTAGCAAAATAAAAAGCATAAATGCACTGGCTGTATGTGAAACAAATTACAGATGTGGATGATCTTTAATTACATCATTGTACTATAGCAGTGAAAAATCAAACCAGGACAAATAAATTAAATACTAAAACCTAGATTATATACTTTTTAAAGAAACTTTCGTTCCTACAGTGAATATAAATATGGAATAGACCCAAAGATGATGTCTTTATGGACATAAAAGACAATTATGGCAGCTTGATACTGCTACAAACCAATCCCTACTATTGCAACCATTCTGGCTAGTTATTACACATTTAAGTTGCAGAACATTTTGTCATCCCTCACAGAAAGTGGTGTCTATTTACGGGAGAACTGTCTAGAGTAAATATATTCTTTTTCATTTTGGTAAGAGAAAAACTGATGGAAAAGAGAAAAGGCAGCAAGAATTCTAGTGTCCTAGATTCTCTTCCTTTTATAAATTAATGGAGTGTACCTAATACGTTTGGACTTATAAATGTTATTCGACCTGAAAGCTGAGCAAGATACAGATTTTATGTCAAATAAATCTTCCTTTATTCTATTTCATGGCCTTAAAACTGATCTGCCTCTACTATTATTACCTCAACGTATTATGAAATGGAAATATTGTTATCATCTGGTTTGCATCCTTTAAGCTTTTAGAGACACTAGATATAAAGTTGTTGCACTGTCTCCAGAGTCAGATCATTTTTTGAAGTGTATATTTTCTTACAGCTGAAAAAAGCGAATAAATGGATAGATGTGTGTACATAAGTGTGTGTATCTCTGAAAGTGTAACTATGTGAGAAAGAATATTAAATGTATAGTGCATAGTCTGAGCCCTCTATTCATTTCTACAAAAATACCAAGCAGTACATTTCTTTAAAAAGAAACTTTAATGTTCGAGTTATGTTTAAACTGTATTAGCACAATAAGCATCTTTTAAGGGGAAAAAAAGTGATTATTTCTTCAAACATCTGCTTTTTAAATCTACTTATTATTCAGTTATGTAATCTTTTTTATTGCTTTTCATTTACAACAGCTTGGCTTAGCAGAAGAAGGAAGATTTAAATGGTGATTGAAAAGTTAAACTTGGAAGTGAGAGGCAAATATGGATAATTGATACCTTTGTTATTATGCGAAATAATTAATCTCCTTTGTAAGCAATATATTTCTTCCGAGAGGTCTTGGTATTCACTGAAGACCAGCTTTGTCCTCACATTTTGCACAATACAGATGTGCAAGTGAACGTTCTGCTGAGCCCTCAAAACAGAGCGTGGGTGTCACATTATTATAGGCTTTGTATCAAATATCATAAACAGCTCCCAAATGCATGAACCAGTCTCTGCTCACATAGCTGAAATGGCTTTTGCCATCTTGCCCTTGACATATGACAAAGAATGTGAAAAGCTGCTGTTTTTTCTTGTCTTCTAAAGCATTTGTGTCCTGCTGCACAGCCCTTCCTGAAAGGGTTCTTCAGTGGCACCGGTTACAGTCGCTCTCTTATTCCTGCTCACACTCTGGTCATTTGCCTCAAACAGAAGGATATAATCCAAAAATACAGCCAGGAGATTGTTAGCATATTATGATAGTGGTCTTAAATTTGGTTTAGGGAATGTATAGTCTTTTGTGGCTGATGGTTTGTAGGTGCTAAGGGAGAGATCGGAGTAAATATTCTTGTGGGCTTCCTGACTTAACATCTGTTACATAGTTACTTCAGGAAAGTAGACTCAGGGATCCAGCAGTCCTTCAGTGCATTAACGTGCATTAATGTATAGCATGATTTTGGCCGGGTTACAGTACTTAAACAGCTTAATCTTCCTTCTGCTAAAAAGAAAAAATATGCAAGGAATATAGGTACCTGCTGGCATGTAAGCATTACTTAAATAATTATAGAAGCTGTTAGATGTGAAAAGACATTTGTGCATGGCTAAAAAATGTATGATGGCAGGCAAGCAGCTGGAATTTATGTAGATTCTTATATGTTAAGGTATGAATATGCATTATTTTATGAGACTCCAAAACCAAGTATATACGCAGATGTCACAAGAAAATGTTTAACCGGCTGATCAGATTGGAAGGGTTCCTAGGTAACTTAGGGAGTAAGCTTAAACTAACTTTATGGCTTATAGTACAATTAATATTTCCCACATGCACAAATTTTAAATCAAAATACTGGAATATACTAAAAGAAAACCCCAAATTAAATGGAGCTGTGGTGGTAAATACACATCATTAACTTAAGCAAAACATCTCAAAGAGAAAATTATGTTTAAAGGAATTTTAAATTCATAATACATTCCAGATTGAGGTCATTCAAAAGTACAGAGCTCAGACCCGTGAGACAGCTTTGTCTTTCCTCTGGTGTCTTCATCCACTGCCTACCTAAATTAATACATCCATATTTGACCTCAGCTAACAGGTCTCTTAGGGGAGGCTAACACTGCATGCTTTGATCTGCAAAGCTGTAACTTGGCTTAAGTGCTACCGTTAAGACCTGCAGAGATGCAGTTTTCTTGGTCCTGGTAAGGAACTGTCTGCAAAATGAGTTCCCTCAAAGGAGAGGGAAACTTGCCATTTCTGGACAACCCCCAGAAAACGTGACCAACCACCCACTAAAAAGAAACCTCTTCCCCACACCCCTAAACGAGGAAGAATCTGGCTCGTTTTCCTGTCCTACAGGAGAAGGAAGGAAGGATTGATGGAACAGTATTAAAGAATATTGTAGTCAGTACTCTTTGGGAGTGAATATTACAGCAGAGCTCATCTTTGTCCTTGATTATGGTTGGAAAACCTTGTCAGTGCTGTGCAATGCAGTCTTTTTGATCTATAATTTTATTAAAAATGCTAACAATATAGCAATATTGCACAAAAATCTTTTTTAATGCCATTCCTCCCTTTTCAGCACTTGATAGTCTGCTATGTGTGGATTTACCTCATCTTTTTCATTTGGTCTCACACCTATCCTTCTGGCTTTTCACACTGTCTTTGTTTAATGAGAAAAGAAACATTGCTAACAGGTCTATCTCCATCATAACTGAAGTATTTATCTAAGGGTAAAATTCAAGGTGCTGCCTGTAGTGAATAAATCTGTAAAGAGTGTGGTCAAATATTTCCCTGCTATGATGCCTCTTTCCTACTTTTTTTTCTAAGGATCAGCAAAGGAATATTTTCAGTAAGGCTATGGCAAGGCAACGTTTATTACAGCAGTAATTTGGGGGTAGGTCAGAATGTTGACAAATACTAACCAAATTTTTCATTTACAGTTTTGTAAATACTTCCATTTCATCACAGGAAAAAGAACTTGAAAATAATTTTAAATATCATTATTTTGATATCTCTGAAGTGAAATACTGGTATTGCGTTTAGCAATGGTAACAATTTTTTTTTTTTCCAGAAAATTGCCTTAGATTTAATTTATTTTCAAAAGTATAAATATTACTTGATATTGAGATGAAACTTTTTGCTTTGAGTTAAACAAAGAGTTCCAGTTAAAAGGAACTTTTTGACCCAGAGAAAATATTTGTATTGTTCACGTATTTCAAAAGGGCTTTCTTTCTAATTCAAACATGAGTCAAACTACTGATTGTCCAAACATAGCTCTATAAATAAAAAAATCGTGATTGAAGTTATGCTTCAGCAGAGTTATGAGAACACAAGTTTATTAAGACAGGAGAAATAAGCATGATATATTTGGAAAGTGCTTGGAGTGTAATTTGTCCATCCTTCATGTTTCACTGCTTGCTCCATATGGCCTCAAAGGACAAAGCCCACCACGCCACTGTTCTGCTCAGTGGTCCCCCCCAAATGGAAATAAAGAAGCATTAGATATCTCATAATACAAGCTGTCGGTGAAATGTCTTAGTGCTTCATAGGTGATTTAAAGTCTTTTAATGAATCTCTGGGCTATTGTATATTTGGTGGGCCATTCCGTGCTGGGGATGTTGGTTTCAATATCCAGTTATGCTCAAGCTGCAGCTCAGTGAGCAGCAGAGCCTGACCTCCTGTGCTTATGTGTGTGTAAGACGAGCCCTAATGCCTTCACTCTGAGCATCCTTTACCTTCGCAGTAAAATTGCCACCCTGTTTCTCCTCTGTGCCCCCACCTACGTGAAACGGTACAGCTGCCTGCGCAAGAAGATAGATTGCTTTTACTGGTGAAAAGCTGAGTGTAATGGTCAGTGTCTGTGCTGCCCGGACAAGGAGCCTTCTAGGAGCTTCCCCGGGCTCCTTGGGACCCAAGCTGTTTAATGAATGCACAAGCCGTAAGATCTAAACATCACTCAAATCTTTGTCCTTCAGTCAAGTTATTTTCAAACTGACCTCTGCATTCACAAGCTATTAGAAAAGACGAGCAGGCACAGGGCAACACTGTTGTAAAAGCTTATTTCCGTAAGGAACTAAGCTCAAAATTGATCGTTTGGCATATGCTTAAGGCTTTTGTTGTTGATATGCAAGTAGTAATTAACATTTACAATAGATCCCTAATAATACTTTAAACATTCAAGGTAATTCAAACAGTGGAGTCTAAAATAACACTGTACCTATGAAAATACACTTTTAAATTGGGTTATATTTGGCTTTTTCATGGAGTTTCTGGCATTTCTTCCTTTAGATATTTATAAAAAGAGACGTAAAACTGTCACCAGTACAGTGAATGATTTGCAGTGAAATCAGATGCAGAGCTTGGCATCCCACTTTATGCCATGTGCCGGCTTTATCTTGAGTTTGAAATGTATTGCTTTTTATTATGGTTTTTTTATTATTTTATTTTTTAATTGGATAAGTTTAGTTATTGCAAAAACAAGACTATTCGTAATGGTTTGGGCCAAATATAGTGCAGTCAGATGGCATGCAGGTTTACCTAAAGAGATTTGACAACCTCTTAATCTTGATATGTAGCACACCATCTATTCTAGTCACGGTCGTTTAAAAACCATATAATGCATGTCATGCTAAATTGCACACTAGCTGTTTGTTTAGTATGGACGTAATTACACCATAAATTGAATTGCGGTTGGAACTGAAAAACAGACCTGTAACAATATTTTCAAAGTTTAATAGGTCTTTTTGCTAAACCGCATCTTAGATTTTCCCAGACAACCTATAGTCATCTTACTGCCCATTAACGCTCCTTTCTGCATGAGGTAAGGGAAAACGAGCCTCAGGGGCCAGCGATTTACATTCTGATTTGACAATATTTTTAAGTCTATGTGTAGTTTTAAGTAGGAGTCCAGGACATGCTACGGTACTAAGGTCAGTTATTAGTTTGCTTGTCTGGAGATTCCTCCTGCTCTGTGGAGTTTTGATATCTGTCTCATACTTGAAATTCTTCGGTCCTTGCACTTTCGAAACTTCCATTGACTGATCTCAGTATTGATTGCTTGTGAACTGTAACAATCCCTCTTGCTTGTCTGATGTCTTTAATCTTTTTATCCGTCTCCATGACTAATCAATATTTATATTGTCATGGAGGCAATATATCCACATCCAGGCTCATGTGTCTGCAAACTCACAGAGTGTGTTTGTAAGACAAATTGGTATAGAAACAGCTAAACGATTTCTGGGATGGAAGAGGAAAGCGTTCCAACATATCCTAAATACAAAGACATGCGTGATGGAGTTACCTGTTACCTGTTAATGCGTTTTCTTTCTACCAACAGGTCCCATAAGCAGCATTTTGGTGAATAAGTATGGTAGCCGGCCTGTGATGATAGCAGGAGGTATCCTGTGTTCATTTGGAATGATTGCTTCTTCTTTCTGCAATAGTGTCCTGGAACTTTATCTATGTATTGGTGTTGTTGGAGGTAAGAGTCCTGTTTAAAAGGTATTATTATATGATATGATATGATATGATATGATATGATATTATTCTATATTATTCTATATTATCTTATTTCTAATACTGTTCTACCAATGAGCCTTACTGATCAAGAACCCACTGTGCAAGGCATTGTACAAATGTAAACCAAGAAGGTAGCAAGATCAGTTCATTTCAGCTACCCGAACTATCTAATCCTTTAAATTAGCTGGTATGATGTTAAATTATTTCTTAGGATAATTCAGGAACAACTGATGATTTTATTCAATAGATGCTGTATGTATGTTGTGTTCCACACTGCACCGTAATTATGGTATAAAAATTGATTGGCTTGTGACAGCACTTATTACAGTCATTTGTGTAGAATTTCATATTCATTCTTTTAGCTTTCAATCATGTTGCACTTCAAACGGGGTGGCAGAGGCTAGCAGAACTCTAGTAAAAATGCGAAAGCTAGTACCAGCTTTCTGTAGGTTTGTAGATACATATACTCTCACAGAAAAGTATAACAACTTCCAGCTCAATAGCTTTCTGTTTAAAATTCCCCAGGGTCAATCCCCAAATAAAATTATTCATATATCATCAAAGGCAGGGATATATCCTAAGGCAATGAACAACAATGATCATAAAGCCAGTAAATTAAATAACCTGCTTATCAAAAGTTGTGAGGTTTTTTTTAAACTACCTCCTCAGAATAAGGAAGGCAAGTGAGATGAAATATTTGTAGGTAATAAATGAATGGGGTAATACTTGTTCCTACATTCAAGCTCGTCTTGTTTTATGTTGGGACTAAAGGAATCCTTCTTTGTTCAGTGATTATTTCTTAAAGCTCTTATTTTTTACACCCTAAACTTGGGGCCCACTGAAAGGGTGGGTGGTCTGCTCCGATGCATGTCCTCTACAACACTTCCACCTTTAGTTATGACTTCCATACCTGGGGAAGTGGAGCTGAATGTGCTCCAAAATAATTAGCCATCTTAAGCTCCACTTTTGTATACAAGTTTGATCTTAAATAGAGCTGGAAATAAGAAATGAGGAGATTTATGCATTTAAATACACCCTGCATTCATTGTAGCTGAGGTGACATTTAATAACTCTTGTGAAATGAGCCAAGAGAGAATTGCATTATAGCTTAGTAAATATAAAAATGGTGAGTCAAGGCCCTGATACTGTCATTCCTCTGTGGATTCCCCTGTCTCTATCATTGCTGAAATACAAGGAGTTTGGGGTTTTATTGCAGTGTTATGGGGGGAAATGGCAGAATGCCACCACGACACAGTCTTGTGTTAACACACGTAGCCAGCAATGAAGCTGTATTTCATTCCCTGATGCTAGTTGGCTTCTGTCTTCGTTGGAAACCGCTGGATTAGATCTTGGTCATTTTAAAAATAACTTGAAAGAGGTGTGATATGTTTTTCAGTGCATGACCTGCAATAATACTGTCTTTTATGTGTTGTTTAGGTCTGGGTTTAGCTTTCAACTTACAGCCTGCCTTGACCATGATTGGCAAGTATTTCTATAAGAAGCGTCCCATTGCCAATGGATTGGCCATGGCTGGAAGTCCAGTGTTTCTGAGCACATTGGCACCTCTCAATCAATTCCTCTTTAATGCGTTTGGCTGGAAAGGAAGCTTTCTCATTCTGGGAGGACTTCTTTTGAACTGCTGTGTGGCTGGGTCACTTATGAGACCTGTTGGACCGAAAACAGTCCCTCCTGTGAAAAAAGATGTTGAAAAAGGCACAGGAGATTCTACCTTGCACAAAAACAACAAGAAGTCTTTTTGGCAAACTATGAATAAATATCTAGATCTGTCCCTCTTCAAACACAGAGGGTTTCTGATCTATTTGTCAGGAAATGTCATTATGTTTATCGGTTTCTTCGCTCCAATAGTATTCTTGGCTCCTTATGCCAAGCACAAGGGAATTGATGAATATTCTGCTGCTTTTTTGCTATCTATCTTAGCTTTTGTAGACATGTTTGCTAGGCCTTCAATGGGACTTGTAGCAAACTCCAAGTTTATCCGGCCAAAGATTCAGTACTTTTTTAGTTTTGCTGTCTTGTACAATGGCGTCTGTCATATCTTGTGCCCTCTGGCAACAAATTACACTGGCTTGGTGATATATGCTGTATTTTTTGGGTTTGCATTTGGAATGGTTAGCAGCGTTCTTTTTGAGACATTGATGGACCTCGTTGGGGCTGCCAGATTTTCCAGTGCGGTTGGACTTGTCACCATCGTGGAATGTTGCCCTGTGCTCATAGGCCCTCCTCTAGGAGGTAAGAATCTCTTTTATTCTATTTTTTCAGACATTACAGCATAATCATGCGATTTAGCATTGAATGAATATAAACACTGTTCTTAATGTTTAATGTTTTCGCTGTGACTGTAGCAGCAGTGCTCTGCATCAGTTATCTTTGGGCTTTACATCTGCAGATCCACACGAGAATCTAAAGGCATACATTGTGTGCTTGTGCAATAGATAGATTAAGAGCATTCTCTACTGGCCCATCAATCCAGGTGATAAATGTGTGTTTTCCTGATAGCACGTAGTGCTAACTTTGCAACCTTGATTTACGTGTATTCAGCTCCAATTTGCTCTTTGCCAACACCGTTCTTACTCTCTTGAATGGGTCAAATCCACCGGTCAGTTGTTGTGAAGATCTCACGGAGCGGCTTATAGTTTCTCTAACCTAGTGGCAGCAGGAGGAGCACTCTCTCTTAAAATTAAAATAGCAACTTTAGTTTGTCTAAATGGAGAGGACTGGCATTTCTAGAGAGAAGAAAGTGGCAGGGAGGTGCCAGACAGGACAGGGGCACACTCAGCAGCCTCAGCAGGGCGCACGCACGGTGGGATTCCAACGCGGTGCCGTGGAGCGTTGCGCCCTGGTGTGAGTTCACACCACCGCAGCCGGTCCTGTAGCCTCTTTCTAGAGCCAACACATACATGTAAGGCAATTCAGAGTGTGAACTGACTGAAAGATGGCAATGTTGCCAGCTTCACTCTTTTGAGTGTAACAGGAGCTTAAAGGGAGCCTGGGGGTATAGCTTGGACTATATTCATAACTTTTGGGCCTCCAGCACCCAAAACAATGAATCCTCTTGTCTAAAGTTTTTTTGTTTGCTTGATTTTTAGTCAGTACTTAGTAATGCTGTTAGTAAGTTTTATAATCTTAAGGTTTCTGATGATATAAGAGACTAAAGAAATAGATGCTCAAATCTTATTGAAAAGTATTGGTTACTTGTGTATGTGTCTATTGCAGTGTAAGCCCAACAGTATGAAAATAAAGATAGTGAGATTACTGGCCTTGTGAACATACACTATACCCACATAAACAGTGCCACAAAAGACAGCAAGATTACGTGTGTCCAAAACCATTTATACATATCAAAGTATTTTGAGGGCTAGTCAGTATTTCTATGAAAATAGCAATGTCGAGTGAAATTTTAAATATGCAAAAACAAATCCACTCACTTCAGTGCAATAATATTTGTCCAAGTGCATGTTTAAAAGTCCTCAAGATATTCCATATTTCCCTCAACTTGTAACATACAAATTGAATTTGGTAATGGCAGAACAGCATCTATTCTTCTCACACAGACTCTTCCTATGCCATCTAGTGGGGGGAGGGAGCCTGGGACCACCAGAGTCCAGCCTGTTCTGTTAGGTTCTGAAATGAGTATTAATATTAACTCTAAAGATAGTAAATCTAATATTTACGGAGCAATAGCAAATGCAACTCTATTTTTCAGTATATTTGCTTTGCAGAAGTTTTGAAAAGCATGTGTTTGTGCTATAAAAGTATGAATAATTGATTTATCTTGTTAAATAGAGACAGCAAAGGGGATGAACACGTGGAAAAGCTGAATTCCAGTTTTGACTAGTTCATATCCTTTAAAATATTATTCTGAAGTAATGCTAATGCGGAATTTCATTTTTAATCATCAGTTTTATGAGACTGCTCACTGATAAAAAACAGTAAATTGTACTGTTTACACTAATAGGTGAATTATGCGCTTGAAGTGCTATTTGAGTTTTTCCTAATACTAGGCTGGAGAAATAAAGAAAAAAGACTAAAACAATTTAATGGCTTGTAAATGTGTATTAGGTGAATAGGCTGGCATTATGGCTTCAACCCAGTAAAAGCATCTAAATACATACTAAATTGAAGCACGCAGGTTATCCTGTGAAATTCAATGACAGTGTAGCAGAGTTCAGAGCTAAATACTTGGATACGTACAAATGTTGATTTGGGAGTTGGGAAAATTTAGAAAGAATGGCTCATAAAGTGGAAGGACAGTTATATTTTATTTTCCTTGTCATGACCAAATTAATCTCAGAGGTGCGGATGAAATTTTTAGGGGCAGGCTTCATAGTTTAAAACTCAGCAGTTGAGCGTGAGAGCTGAAGGGACAAGCCTTTCTATCGCTTTCACCAGTCACAGGAAAGTAAAAGTGAAAAGCAAGCAGTTGATGCACAGTGACAGCAGCCTAAAAAGGCACATACCTCTTCATCCTATTATCTGTATGCAGCCTCCGTGAGTGTCAGACAGTCACTCCAAAACAATAGGAAACAAAATTAGGAGGTGAATAAAATAATAAGACTACGTAAGAATGAAAATGAAAGAACTAAAAAACTGTCTGTCATTATTCATTAAGCTTTACTTACTTTGTTCTTCAATATTTTATCATTGTCGGTGATTCCAATAACAATTGCTACCTTGACTAATCCAGATTTCGTTAGAGTTCCTTTATATGTGTTAGACAATTTGAACACGTTGAAAATGCTTTTCTGCTCCAACTTCAAAACCAGGCAATATATAGCTATTTCTCCGAGGGAAAGATCTAGATTGTATTGGGTATCCTATTCTAAAGATTCAGTTTCTCTGTTCTCGTCTTTGTATTTCAGGCTGGTTAGTGGATGTTACCGGTGAATACCAGTACATGTATTTTGTCTGCGGAGTGATTGTGATTGTGGCCAGTATCTGGCTGTTCATTGGCAATGCCATTAACTATAGGCTTTTGGCAAAAGAAAAGAAGTTAGAAGATGAGAAGCAGAAAGCACAGAAGAATGCTGACTCAAAGGAAGCGGAACCATTAACAAACAATGAGAATGAAGATGCTGCCAGCAGAGCTGATAAAGGTCTTGAAGATCCTTCAGAAAGAGAAACCAATATTTAATCTGCAATATAGCTCAGAAGGCAACATTTATGACTTCCATTAGAAATATGTCTTCAAGACAGAGGCCAGGTTTTGTGGTAATAATGATCAGTCACAATATTGGATGGGAACAGATTTTTGCCCCGTGGCAAGACTCTAAGTTAAATTACTATCTACCGTTTATTTATTTCAGTGATACAAAATTGAGATTACAGAGGTAGTGACTCCATGCAAATGAGTCCATCAAAGTATGACTCTGGACAATCAAGAGTCAGGTAAACCAGACTATAAAGCCTTCCAATGAAAACCAGTTTTGCGTCAAAAGTATATCTAATGCAAAAGTATCTCCTAGTCTTATTTGGGAAGATACTTTGTGTTCATCTTTAGAAAATTGTTAAAGTCTGTTGAAATAATCTGCCCAAACTGTACTTACCACTAATATTAAAAGGAATATAAGCTCAAACATTTGTTTCAAAAGAGACAGAGTACCTGAGTGAAGCACACTGAAACATTTTTTCTTTTGTATGCCCACTAGATCAAAAAGATACATTATGTCTGTATAAACAATTATAATATGGACGTAAAAGTTAAGGCTAGAAGATGAACAATTGGTGGGCACCATCTCTAAAATACAATAAACAGCTGAATTACAATATATTCCAGAAGTTGTTTCCTCCTGTGATAGCTGACTACATTGTACTTCAACATATACATTTGAACACAAAGTACATTCAGACCTCACTAATTCAAACTACACTAAAATCTGCCTGTACATAAGAAGATTTTAAACCAAGATTTACATCGCTAACAAGAGTGGCAAGTAGTTTGTTTGATTATGTAATCCTGTATGGCTGAAGGATCTGGGCTGTGAAGCCTTCTTCCTAAAGGGACTAGATTCAGAACCTGTTACGAAGTCAAAAGGATACTTACCCTTGGCTTTTGTGGCCTGAATCATTTTCGTGGCAATGACTTCAAAGTAGATGCTTGGGTTTATTGGCAAGTCATTAGTTGGTCCGCTGAGAGGAGGTTTAAGGTCTAACTTCAGGTCTTTGCAGACAGGTAACTTCATACCAGTTCTCACCTCCCTTTCCAAAGTATTTAGTGAAAAGCTACTTCTTTTTTGTAATGCCAGTTCAAGCAAAAATGCTGCAAGGCACATTGACAGTGCCAGTCTGGAACCTTTGTACTGACGTATCATTTTTGTGCAGGATATTTGGTCTTACGTCTACAATTTCACACAGACACTCATATAAATCAAAATGTACATAATTGTTCCTCTTCCTTTAGGCAAAAGAAAGCATAAATCTACAATTTTACTTTACAGAAATGATTTAGCATTGCACTTGAAAGGTAAAAGTGCAAGCTTCTGAAGGTATTCAGTGAAAATATTTCTGTTCTATTTGTAGGTGAGGAAAGGTGCTATTCGTTTTGGAGAGATGCATATAAATGCCTCAGAAGTTGTGAAAATTAAGGGTCTGATTCATAAAACATTTATGCACTGTTTATGCAGGATACACATACACTCAGTTCCAGGAAAAGAATATCATTCATTTTAGCCCTCTTTTAAATCTCAAAAAGTTGCAAATATATTGGACAGACAGCTAGCTGTGCTATATACACTTTGAAGCACCAATAACAAAAGAAAAAAAAATAATAAAATCTAGCAGATTTTAAGAAAGCCATTTCTTAAGAGTAGTGTTCAATATTATTATTTTCAATCTTCTAAAAATTTTGGTAGTGCTTGCTTCTATTTTGCTGGGTTATCGTCTTATATACTATGAAGTTCCACAGTAATGCTGAACTTTTTCATTATCTCAGCACTGTTTTGGGGGAGAAGCATCACAAATCTGCTCACAGCATGGTACAGAAACGAATACCTACTTTTTACGTAATTATATGCAGGAAAATCAAACATCTTCTACAAGTCCTGTAATTTTATAGGCACATCAGCAACAAAATACGTGCATTTCAGAGTTTTGGGAGAAAATATGGGTTAAATGCTCAGATTTGAGTGGTGAACTGTGTAAAGGAGAGTGATTTTGTCCCAGTAAAATTAGAGTTCCTCTCCTAGCCCCCAGCTTCAGAGAAGAAATAAATACACTGCTCCTCCTTCCAAATGTAGCCCTGCCAGCAGCCCACGAGGTAAAAGCATTGCTTTGTTTCTGGCTATACAAACATACAGGGTGAATTCCAGGATCTGTGAAGGCCCTACATGCCCAGAGCCAGAAAGTGATTAGGAGTTTCATAGACACTAAGCTTTCATACAGTGAGGAATAGCAGTTATAAATACTGGATTGTAAAAGATGAACTGAAATTTTAGCTAAAGAATAGTCATCAGGAACATCACTCTGCTCTTGACAGCAAGCGATAGAAAGGCAGAGGTTATTTGAAAAGAGATTAATATAGAGGCTGAGGCAAAATTCTAGGTGCTTATTATCTCTTTGCAAAAAACAGCGTCATTAAGAATACAGGGTAGAAGACAACAAGTGTCAACTTTTGACTTAAGTCTGCTGAAAGTTGCTGTTGAGTAAATAAAGGACTCAGGAAAAAGATGATAAAAAAGGGCTTTCAGGAAAAATGAAAGCAACTTACCAGTTTTATGCAGAATTGGAGAATACGATGCAACATGGCATAGGAAATAAGGGAAAAACAAGGTTCCTCGAGCCATAGACACACCTGACCACCAGGAACAAAAATTATGTTGCTATCTCAGCAGAAATAAAAATTTGAATAAACACAAACCTCTGCAGAGATACTACTCTTTCATCTCTGGTCAATTATGTTAAAAAATAATGGGAATAAAAGAGCTGCTTTATCACCACTCACAAAGTGCAATTTTTAATCCCAGAAGGTAAAATGATGTAGCAGGGAACTGGAGCAATATAAAGTAGGAACTGAGTCAAGTGAAACATTTCCTTACACCTCCTTCATTACTTTTCCTCTTATTACTAGCAGCAAAATAAAAACCATCAGAATACTCTTGATATTACTGAATATTAAAGAAGTTAAAATCCAGAGATGAATGAAGAAAATTGGAACCATATCTATGCAAAAACTGCCTGGAATTAAAAAACTGTGTCTTCCAAATAACAGGTCCTAAAGGGGCAATTGCCTTGTATAGGTAGCTCTTATTTCTAAAAGTAGTAATAATAAAAAATTGCATTGAATCACCTCTATACTGAGCAGTAAAGTAGCAAAATGAATATAACTTGCCTTCAAACCCCTGAATATCACTCTTACTGAGCTGTAATTTATACTGCAAATCATTTCATCATTTCGTTTCTGCTTTCAGGATAAGACCCAGGTATATACCATCCCTCTAAATTCCCCTGGTTTCTTTTAATTACCTCACCCCCAGTCCGGACCACTGCACGGTCAGAACTAGGAGATGCCCCAGCCCTATGATGAAGAACTGTACTCTCAAACTTCAAGACTTGCCACATGCATCTGTTACACGCTATGGAGTCTGTAGTCTCCATCAGTCAGCACAAGGAAATCCTTAATTGGTCTTAATCTCATACTCGTGTATACTTCATCCTTTTCATTTCTCTGCCACAATATCACTGAGCCTAATTACCATCTTGCTCTTATTTGAGCAATCAAGAAAAATAATGCCAAAATTTTAAAATTAGTAGGAAAGGGGATAACATCAATAATATTTTTCCTATTTAACATCAAGGTTAAATTTCAAGTAGTTTCAGAGTACACATCCAGATACTTTTACCTCTTTAGGGGTTTTTGACATCATACTCTCTAGTAGCTGGAGAGTTCTTCTGTATTGCCCTTTCCAACTCCAGGAAATGGCCTCAAGTTGAGGCAAGGGAGATTTAGGTTAGATATTAGGAAAAATTTTTTTACTGAGAGGGTTGTCAAACATTGAAATGGGCTGCCCAGGGAAGTGGTTGGGTCACCATCCCTGGAGGTATTCAAAAAGCAAGTGGACAGGGTACTCTAGGGCATGGTTTAGGGGGCATGGTTAATGGTTGGACTCGATGATCTCAAAGCTCTTTTCCAACCGAAATGATTCTATGATTCTATGATTCTGTGAAAGACTTCTCACTGATAATTCTCAGTACTTTTTCAAGAACATATCAAAATTCCACCCCTCCCACCTCTCCCTATTGAACTGTGGTTGCAACTGTTGCCAGTTCTGTATTTCCATTAAGTTCACAAAAGCATCTTTTTATATGAAATCCTATAGCATAAGTAGTCAGACTACAATCCTTTTATTTCAGGAGTGTGATTTGTGAACTGTTTTGACAGAGTTAGGAAAAGTCTTATTTTATCTTCAAAGAGATTTTTTTTTTTTTTAAATTGTGCTGTCCTTATAAGAGGAAGTTCAACTTATTGCTGAAGTGAATGGCAGCAGTTTCACTGACATCATGATTCAAAATTCACATGAATTTTAATGGTCTTCTCGCAAATCAGCATCCAGTGTGCTTAGAAAACATTTGGCAGTGTGTACCTAATTGTTACTCCCAGAGAACTCTCGTTCCTCTTGAAGGTTCCCCACCCCCACCCCCAACCCCATTCTCCATTTTGATGTACCACAAAGAATTTGGACCTGGAATGTAGTGACTTTTTTCTTAAATGCTTTCTTGTCATTCTCTTTCCTCAAATGCCTAAGCAACATTTTTCACACGCTATTTTCAGGTCTGGATGGTTGTGACTGTTAGTGGGGAGATATTATTCAGATGGATGATAAGCTACAGATACCACATACAGCCAGATTTGGGGCAGCCATCAGGATTTCACTAAACAAAGCCAGTGACCAGTTTTATAGGTGAACATGCTGTAACTGATAGTGACAATTTTGCCTATAACAAAATTGAATCAAGGCGACTTTTGTTAGTTTCTCTATAGATGACTATTTTTCTACTCACAGAGAGGAATATAAAGGAAATTTTTAAATAATTATTTTCAGAGATGGCATATCAATTTTAACAAGGCTCTCTGGATTTTTTGGGGGGAGGGTGCTTTTCTGATATTTGTGCATATATATATTGAAAGTGTTTGCATGTATTATCACATTTTTGATCACAATTTGCATAAGCATTGCTATGTAATTTCAACATAATTTGCATGTTGTTGTTTTGCAGTTCAAATTTTTCTCGTCATCTACCTCTCAGTTGAAGTTTGGAGACTTGCACGACCCTGGAAGAATACAGTTAACAAAAAGTATAATGATAAAACCTGTACAGACTATTAGAAAGTCTCCCAAATATTTGAAGCTACCTACAGTTCTATTTCTAAGGCAGTGCATATTTATGACCAAATTCTTTGTATCAATTGCCATAGCTTTATTAAGTCTAAAGACTTAATCCATACTGGTGTAGTTTTTACATCACTGAACTGCTATAAAAACTCAACGTGTCATTTAGATATCCAAAGTCTACTGCCCTTTCTGTGAGATACTGGCCTTCCTTTTTTGGTTTTTTTGTTTGTTTGTTTGTTTTCTTTCCATTTCTGAGTTAGTGGAATTAAATGGAAACACTACTTAGTTGATATATCAAAGCAGTTTTAAAAAGTATTACAGAACACTTTGCAATTTGCATCCCTGAAAAAAATGTTTCTTTGGTTTAGAAATAACACAGAGTTCTAGCTTGCTTTCCCTTTTGTGGGGCAATTGAGGGAGATGGTCACAAAATGTTGGATCAGGGACAAGGTATAATGATTGTTCTTCATATGCTCTTTACAAAACCAGAGATGATGATTGTTTATTCAAAGATATTCTTTTTAGTCTGCAAACCATTCCTGCCTTCTAGGACCTAGTACAAAGTCTACCAAAGCCAACATAAAAAAACTATCAGAGTCAAAGAGCTTTATCAGACATTGGAGGTGATGTGCCTTCAGTGGAGGCTTCAGCCTTATTTTCTCCATATCAGATCTCAGGAGTATCAGATATAACACAGCAAATGCAGGATTTGTTGCAACTGGCAAATTTAGCTACACCTGCATAATATTCCTAATTAACGCACAATATGTATTATTTTTATAGTCTATGTAAATAAAAAAACCAAACACCATAAACTCTGAAAGTAGATTATAAAATATAGAGGATATATTTAAAAAAATATCTGAACAAATCTGTTTAACCCCAAAGGAAATTATCTATTTCCTTTCAAGCCTTCCTTCAGCAGTTTATATTCTTCATTTTTCTTATTTCCAGAGAAAATGGTTTATGTCTTTTGGGAATGTATATATAAACATATATATATGAGGGAATATATATTCATATGTGTGTATGTGTGTATATATGTATTCCCCTATATAAAAAGCTCTAATTTATATATATTATATATATTTATGTATATATAAAATATATATAATGTTTTAGAGTAAGTTGCATACTGTACCTGATAAATGAAACATATTTGTAAGCAAATAAAAGACTTCAGCAAATGACAGAAAAATTTAAAGGTTTTCTGTAAGAGTGTATTTTATTATTTTTCAGTTTCTGCTGGTTTTATTTATAGTCTGAAATTCATTCAGAAAACCGCAATATTACATAACACTGGTATTTCAACCATGACTCAGTTCAAATTGGCCTAAGATCACTGAGAATTCTCCTTGTTGTTAGACTGTAAAACCTACGTTGTTGCTGAGGGGGTTGGTTGGGTGTTTTTGCTGGAGAAATACTAACTAGATGATCTCTGAACAGACTGCAACACACAGACTGAGTTTTCATCTATTGCAGTATGTATGACAAGATCATACGAAGTATTGATGGACATGATATTCTTGTAAAAAGTATGGAAAATGAGAATACTCAAGGCCCTGAAAACAATATTCCCGTTAAATTATTATGGGCAACTCTCCAGAACATGAGACACTAAAAATGCTGACAATTTTTCATACCTTTTCCAGGTTTGTTTGTTTTTTTTATTTTGGGTAGGCAACCCCATGAAAAGTCTACATTTGCCTCTGACTCTTTAAAAGTTCTACCTTAAAGTTATTGAGAGATTTTTCAGAGTGGTACATAAAGCACATGTATAAATACCCTTCCTGAAGTGTGACATAGGTGCATTTTCCAGTTATAGCCTACCTGGAAAGTTCACCGTATCTGCAGTCTACCGACAGAACTTGGTATTGCTATGCAATAATTAAACATGCAGTAGCCATTATTGTTGACTAACAATTTTTTTTTTCCTTTTTGTATTTTGCAATACTGTACGGTTTTTACTTGAATATATTGGCTAGATTTTTTTTTTTTTTTTGACAATCATTTATTAGCTAGAGGTGCTATTTATGTTCCAAAGAGATCTGGGTGAATGATAACATTCTCTTTCTAGATGCCAAATCCTTTTTTTGGCCTGACAAATTTCATTGTTCATAATGTATATTAACCCTGTAAAATGCTTATGCACTGCATTACATTGTATTTAAATGCAATTTTGCTCATTAACTTCTATTCCAGGCTTGTACTAGTGTCTAATATGTCAAGTTTGTCCATATATATTTATGGAAAATTACAATGAAAAATGTGTATGATAAGCAATTGAAAAAAAAAAAAGAAAAATGAAAATAAAATTTCCATGTAAAGTTTCTGAAAGGATGTAAATGGTGGTTTTTTTAGACTCTTTAATAATAACCTATTTACACTTTTGAAGTGTGCAAATATTAATAGATATATTAATTGATTCACTATTCAAATGTAGGTAAGATCTCAAAATCACTTCTCCATGCATACAGAAACAGAACTGGAAGATTTCCTGTGTAGGAAAGATACTACTAGCAGCAGAACGGGCTACCAGTCCCTTGCAATTCCTAATTCTACCATAATTATGATTTAATCTCATATGTTACTCAAATACCATCTGGACACCCAGGATTTTTCCCCATTACTCTGATTGGGATGTTTATCTATATTCCATGTACATGCTATATCATTCATTTGTCACTAATAGTTGTTTTCATACAGAAGAGGAATTTATCCATATGGCTTGAAATAGTGGATGGAGGTAACTCTATTTCATCTCATCTTTCTAAGCATTCCCAGATCCTATGTATTTGTCAGTTGACTTAAGGTTATGATTGCTTGCCCTGGTTAAATTGGTGTTTATTTATAGAACGTGATTGGATAATTAAAATTAGAGATATTAAGGAGATATTAGAGATAATATTAATATTAGAGATACTAACGTCCTTTGCATGCTGTCTACACACCTTTTACACAGAAGCACAATAAGCTACTAGGAAACAAAGGTGTAAAAGATGAACTATTGAATAAGAAAGAAATTGTCTATGAAAGCAAATAGTCTCTATTTTTCTCTTTCTAATACCTGTAAAATCTATTTTCAAAGAATGTTATCTATATGTTATCTATAATCTTCTTGATATGGACGTGTTGATTCACCTACCAGAGTATGTTTAGATTTTCTTTAGATTCTCGCCCTTTGTAATATTTCCATATTTGAGTATTTGTAATATTCATAAATAATCCATTTTCAGGCATCGACCAAACAAAAAATAAAAATAAAGTTAAAAATACGTAGTGGTAAAGCTGTACCTTTGGCACGATGAACCAGGTATGATATTTAACCCTGCTCAAAGACATTGTTGATATCACTTGCATGCCCAAAGATATTTTGCCTCACAGAACTGATTGCATGACTAAAATACATTGCTGAGTAATAACCGCTGAATTCAGAAAAATCATACCTATTCCTGAGGTTTTGTATTTTGATAGTTCAGTGGCAAGATAGATGGAGACCTCAATCTGTATTTTGTCTCTAAGGTCAGCTGTTACTCTTTTCCCACAAATGGTATTTTATTCTAGTAATGAGGCTTCTTAGCTCCACTGATTATCCCAAACTGAGTTAATAGGTTACATTTACCACTGCAGCTCAGCAGTAATCACTTCCACAGTTTTATTCCACTGATCCTTTACTGATTGCCATTCAGTAAAGTTCCTAATCCATAAGATGCATATACTTTAATACATACAATATAATTATATCCCTAATAGTATGTATGTGAACATTCATTTTTCCTCATGCCTCCTCTTTATAGACCCTGGTATGCATGCATTTGCCATAGCACGTTATGCTTCAGTTCATCTTCTTAAATTGAGATAAGACAATCCTCTAGAGATCAGAGATACAAAGTTTATTGTTTACATATAAAATCAGAATCGTAAGCCAAAGAAAAATAAGTGATATATATATAGTACATTAACAAGAGACATAACTGGTGATTGACATTCACTGGTTGAATAAGTAGTTCAATTTTCATTAAGTGACTTCTAATTTCCAGTGCCTGATGACACCAAACTGTAAGTATATTCCATGAGGTAGCAAATATTTGGTTAGAATATATCCACCCCTTTGAACAACTGTTTTTCTCATAGAAAAGTCCTGCAGGATCCTATTGTATAATATAATGATGTTTTCACCTCAAAATGGAGATGTAAAGACATGATTCTGTTGTTTCTTTGACTAGCATGAGACCTCAGTCTTGTAGTCTTTTCTGTGCAAAGGAACTCTTGACCTAATCCACAGTTACACTGTTTTTTCTCACGAGATATAAAAAAAAGATGATTTACCTGGAGAAAATCCAGAAACACTCAAGCAGAATGATATTTTAAGGACACTTAACACACTTTTTGTCCATTAGCACATATGGATCTTATAACACCTGGAACTGTACTTTCTTCATTTCAGTTTAAAATTTTGGAGTTGCAGATTCCAAGTATTATTTGCAAATTACCTCAAATCAATATTTCAAATTAGCATATCTCAAAGAAAAGTAGGTTGTCAAAGCTAATATTCATCTTAAATGATTTTCTTCTTAGAATTTTGTCAAAATTTAGAGTAAATAGGCCTGGAAGCTAATTAAATTACTTCCCCTCTTTCCTGTGCTCTTCTCATCCTACCTTTTTCACTCATACTGACCATGCTGAAAAAATATCCATCAAGTACAGTAATGCATTTTAGCTGCTAGACATGGATCTTCTTTTAAACAAATTACACCTGAACAACAACAACAACGGTAAGTAAAAAAAAAAAAAAAGAAAAAAAAAGTTATTTTCCAACTGTTTCGAAAAGCAAAAAATCTCAGATGTTATATGATAAAAAGCATCTCTGAGAAATTTCTTGGAAATGGCCAACTCTCCGTAAAGAAAAAAGTCAATTAAAATGCATGACTGGAGGAGATACTGTTCAGCATTTGTAGATATCATCCTAAAATCTTGCACCTATTATTTCAATTAAAGATAGAATTAGATGTTAATGCCTGGAAATTGACAATTTTGAGTGCTTTTAAGCATTAATATCTATGCAAGGGTTTCTTTTGTTTTGTTACAAATGCTATGATTTTTTTTTTCTTTTGATATGTCTATTTTTTTCTGAATTTAATTATATTTTTCCCCCTGGAAATTGTGTAACTGTAGTTAATCAAGCAATATGTATTTTCTGTATAAAACTTGCAGATTTATTATGATAGCAGAAGGGTTTTAGTGCCTTCTATACCAAACTATATACAGTCCCAGTCAGTCTTATGGCTGTTCCCCTTCCTGCTTCCCCTTCATATCATTCCTCATAAGCTGGAAATGTGCACAATCTATTTGAACACTTTAATGTCTATGAAATTGGAATGGGAAATTTGCTAACGCCATTTTCCTTGTTTCTTAATTTAAGAAGTTCATCAGCACAATCTATTTTGGTTTTATTGTCCTCGTCAAAGTTCATGGAGACCTACAAAAACCACAAGCATTTAATAAAGCTCTTTATATGGTATTTGAATTCTGAGCACAAAAGCCATATGAAATATTTAGGAAAACGTGTTATTCAAACATCTTAAAACTCTCAAAAGTTTCTGTTAAAATAAGTTTAAACTGAATACTAATAGAAAAGATTTGTCTTACATAATCTGGTTCAGATATCCATAACTTGTATGTGCTTGTATTTTCCACAAAATAAATATTTTAAGAAATGGTCCTGTAGAACCCTAAAGCTGTAGCTATGAACCAAAAGAAATGGCAAAGTGTTCTGGAATATCACACATGTATCAGTATTCACTGATGAAGAGTTTATTTTGGAGGAACAGTGATTCATTTTGCCAACCATCATAACATACTTTGATTAATAACTGCAATTCCAGTTTGGCCTGAATGATAGATGAGTAGCAGTTAGGCATGATAATTATTCAGTTCAATCACTGAACTGAATAATTGGGGAAAAATGGTTGAGGTTGAACTGAAGGGTTTTTTTCCTCTCACAAAAAAAGTGTTTCTTTGCCTTAATTACAAAACAAAGCTTTTCGATTCCATTTTGGGCCTTCTGAGTGGAAATAAAGGCAGAGTTGGAGACCATTTATGAAACAATAGGATTCGGCAATGATCACATTATTCATCAGACATACAGAGAGACAGATTCAGTTCTTTCTTCTGCCTGACATGAATGAAGCCATGATTCCCTCTTCTAAAGCTGCCGGGGATTCAGGAGCGCGTTGCTGTCCTGCTGATAATTTTTACTGCTGCAGAGACTGGCAATCTTTTGTTCCATTTCACATGGCAGCACTCTAGCACCTGGACTATATGTCTTCCAACAGCAAATATTTTATGCAAAGGGAAGGAGCACCAATAAAAGAAATTGCTCCTACCTGCATACCAGAAAAATCCTATGGAATTGTGTTTGGGGATTATCATACGAAATGCATCAGTTTGAAAAGATACATAGCTTTTGAAAGACTGAAATAAAGTAGATTGGAATTGATAATCTCCTCTTTCTTTTTACTCAGCTGATGTCCACTGCAAATAAAAGGTTTTCTTCTTGGGTATTAATAAAATCCGCAGTCAGCTGTTTTGCGTTTACATGGACACTGGATTTGTTGTATCAGAGGTACAGTCTGACTTGATTGAAAATGACTGCCTCACAGAACTAGATATTTATCTTCCCATCCTCAAACCTGGAGGCACGGAAGTTCCATCTGGATACAAAAAGTAACTGAAAATGGGTAATAATGCCCCAAAGTAGCAGTTATTTTCCAAGAGAGTCAATCTTTCTAGCAATATTTTTCCCACAAGTAACAGTGTCACTAAATGGTCTTAATTCTGGGTTCCACTCAGGTTTATTACAGCAAGATTTTGTCTTAAAATTAATCAAGTGAAAAGATATTAAAAACTCAGTCTTAAATTCTGCCTTAGCAACCGCAACAGCAGCAACCCGGAGATTCTGTGCAGCTGGCAGAGGGTGGCAAGTGGGCTGTTAACAGAAGTGTACAGTCTCAGGAGCTCAAAAGTGTGACATCCTTAGTTGCCCTCAAGAATTTGAGATTAACAGGAGTTTGCAGCCAGAGGACTGCTTTAAGTTCTACAGTTGGTGCAGGGCATCAACAACAAGCACGAAACACCCCAGAACCATTTACAACTCCGTTTTGTGTATCAGTTACTAACTTATTCCCCCACCTGTGTCCTCAGACTTGGCAATGTGTTTGCTGATTACCGAAGGGACAGTCACTGAGGGACCTCCACCATAACCTTTCTCTCACCTTCCTCCGAGTGCGGGGTGGAAATTGCTTGCCTCACACTTTTTGTACGTTTTCCAGATTACAGTTAAGCATCCACAACACATAACACCTGAGCGATGCCCTTGCTTCAGCGCTGCAAGGTGCTCAGTTCTGGGGCTCATCTCACTGGCTTATGGCAAGAAGGATCTGTTTTGAACGCAGTCCAGATTCTTCCTCACTCTGCCCCAAACCATGCCAAGGGATGACCACAAAACATTTAGGCTGAACAGTTTGTGTGGTTCTTTCTCTGGTATTTGTAAGCTTCAGTGTGGGTGGATATAATCCACAGGGAAAATGTAAAGTTTTTAATTTGGGGACTTCTGCTTCTGATGGATTTTGCCAAAAGCCTTAAGAACCTCACATGGAACCAATCAAAAATCTTTGTGAGTAGATTTTTCCACTTCAGGATGCCTGTCCTTAGAAGGGTTTCTCTGCCAAGCAATTTTCAGTCACTTTATGGAAAAAATACATTCTGGAATAATTTTTTTGACCAGCACATGTGACTGTGAAAATTCTAAGCAATCACATTCTGGAAGTACCTTAGGGTGGGTGAAAGGAGCACAAAAAACCTTCAAATATAAGGAGACTCAGGAATAACACATTCAGGAGTATTTCTTCCACTCCTGAAAAGCTATTCTCTTTTGATACGGACTTTATGGGAAAGCCCGTATATTTAGAAAGGTGTCCCTTTAAAATAGGGTCACAGTATAAATAAAAAGAAATTAAAATGCAAGATAACTGGAATTTGTTTCACATCTGTCCTATGGATTATTTTAGGATATTTCCAAGCAACTTTCTGGACTTGATTTGTCTCTATTTTCCTACATTTCTAAGCATACAAGAAATCATGTCTAGAAACCTTTGCAAAGAAAGGTGAAACCTATGAAGTCGAGGTGTAATATCAATGACTACTAATACTTTTATGTTCTCAGAACACATACGGTTTTCCTTGTCACCTTTGTAGCAGCAGCAGAACCACTTCCCCTTTTACAGATCTGCAGGCAATAAGTTCTCAGCATGAGGTTGCTAGCATCCCTGAAGAAAGAGTACCACACAGCTACTCACTTTCTAACACCTCTGGCCTAGAAATAACTTCAGAGTTGAGCAAAACTCAAAGCCGCATATTGAATTAAAGGCAACCGTTTCTCTACTCAGCTGCTTATTTCTAAGCGGGGTTTATTACGATAGGAAAGAATAGATATGGACATTTGTAACAGTGCTAATGCATTAGATGCTAAAGAACATATAATGCTCTGTGGAGGTAAAAATATAAATCAAGCACCAGAGTTTCAGGAACAGTATCTAATCTGTCTGAAAAGTCATCTAGCTCAGTCAGCAAACCTCCTTTTCTACTACAAAAACAAGTATCTGTAAGTCCAGCTGGTTAGCCCTACGCTGTATTAATTGGTTAATATCCTACAGCTCTGTGGACCTGCAGAAGATGCAGAGCAAAGGGAAGGTCCGTACAGCCTCCTGCTCCCCTGCACATTCCTAGCTGCTGTGTTGAAAGCCAGACAGCTCCTTTTTGTCACCAGTGGTTGAAGAGAAGGTCATATGCTGCCAAGCTGGTATAATGTGTTCTTTTCCTACTACATCTTTTCCTCCATTTCACAAGATAAGGCATGCTCTCATAGCTCCCAGTCTTGAGACAGGATGCAACAAAGGGGAAAGGCTCTGCTTTCCCCAAAACTTGTGAGTAGTGCCTACCTTCAAAGCTCGTGAGTGGGGTCTAGGAGCTGGTCCTTACCTGCCTAGCTCTTCTCTTACTTTTTCCTTTCACACAGGCTTTCCAAATGCACTGTTGTTTCTCCCAAAATGCTCTCTAACTGAAAATATACGTGATTGCTGCTGAGTAGAAATAATCTTACTGTAATATGGTTCTGCTACTGCATGACAGGTTGTGACATATTATGTTGTAGTCGTTCAGTGAAACATTTACGTCACAGTAGCCACTTGCTTCAAGATGGAGAAGTAGATTACTTATGTCTCTGCTACAATGTCATCCACATCATCTCTGTTCTGCTATCCTTAAGCCTGTCTGATCCACATCACCAAACAAACAGCTCTCTACACCACATCATATTTTGCTGTTTCCATCTACCTGAAAGCCACAACTCCCTGTACAAAGCTGAGCAACTTGGAACAGTGTGTGTGAGGAGTCCTCCCAGGCAGCATACGGCCTGATTGATGAGGAGCACTTCAAACCAGCTTCTGACTCTTCATCAGTAAGGCTACAAGGTGAAGGGAGAGAGTGGGGTGGTCTTCTAGTGCCACACGCTGTGATTGCTTCAGCTTTTCCAACCCACGTATGCCATGTAGCTGTGAGACAATCGTGAGTTGCCTGTTGGGACACTACAATGAAAAAGACAGTGTCTTCTCAGGACCAGGACATAAGCTGTTCTCCAAAGCCTTCATCTCAGCACAAAGACAAGGAGAAGGGAGGAAGGAAACAATGAGTGCAATCCACAAAGGACATGGTCATATCTGTTTGTTTCTCAGTTATTGTCTGATTTATGAAGTTTGAAGTGTAGCAGTCCCTTCGCTTGAATAGAATCATAGAATCATAGAATCATAGAATCATAGAATCATAGAATCATTTTGGTTGGAAAAGAGCTTTGAGATCATCGAGTCCAACCATTAACCATGCCCCCTAAACCATGCCCTGGAGTACCCTGTCCACTCGCTTTTTTAATACCTCCAGGGATGGTGACTCAACCACTTCCCTGGGCAGCCCATTCCAATGTTTGACAACCCTCTCAGTAAAAAAATTTTTCCTAATATCTAACCTAAATCTCCCTTGCCTCAGCTTGAGGCCATTTCCTCTTGTCCTATCTCCAGACACCTGACAGAAGAGACCAACACCCACCTCACTACAACCCCCTTTCAGGTAGTTGTAGAGAGCGATAAGGTCTCCCCTCAGCCTCCTCTTTTCTAGACTGAACAACCCCAGATCCCTCAGCCGCTCCTCATAAGACTTGTGCTCAAAGCCCCTCACCAACTTGGTTGCCCTTCTCTGGACACTCTCAAGCAGCTCAAGGTCTTTCCTGTAGTGAGGGGCCCAAAACTGAACACAGGACTCGAGGTGCGGCCTCACCAGTGCTGAGTACAGGGGAACAACCACCTCCCTGTTCCTGCTGGCCACACTGTTCCTGATACAGGCCAGGATGCGATTGGCCTTCTTGGCCACCCGGGCACACTGCTGGCTCATATTCAGCCGGCTGTCAACCAGCACGCCCAGGTCTTTCTCTGCCAGGCAGCTTTCCAGCCACTCTTCCCCAAGCCTGTAGCGCTGCATGGGGTTGCCGTGACCGGAGTGCAGGACCCGGCACTTGGCCGTGTTAAACTTCGTACAATTGGCCTCAGCCCATCGATCCAGCCTGTCCAGATCTCTTTGTAGAGCCTCCCTACCCTCAAGCAGATCGACCCTGCCTCCCAACTTGGTGTCGTCTGCAAACTTGCTGAGGGTGCACTCAATCCCCTCATCCAAATCATCAATAAAGATATTAAACAGAACAGGGCCCAACTCCGAGCCCTGGGGAACACCACTCGTGACCCACCGCCAACTGGATTTCACCCCATTCACCACAACCCTCTGGGCTCGGCCATCCAGCCAGTTTTTCACCCAGTGAATAGTGCACTTATCCAGGCCACAAGATGCCAGCTTCTCAAGGAGTATGCCATGAGAGAGAGTGTCAAAGGCCTTCCTGAAGTCTAGGAAAATAACATCGACAGCCTTTCCCTCATCCACTAGGCGGGTCACCTGGTCATAGAAGGAGATCAGGTTGGTCAAGCAGGACCTGCCTTTCGTAAACCCATGCTGACTGGGCCTGATCCCCCTCTTATCCTGGAGCTGCCGTATAGTGTTTCTGAAACTTTTTGTGAACTGATGAAAATCACGATTAGCCTCCTGGCTTCGGTTGCATTACATGACAGTGACTCATGGGTGCAATGCAGTGTTTCTGCCTGCTGTGCTGCAATTCTGAAGGGTGCTTTTTATTTAAAACATGATTTCCATTACATTATAGAACAGTTGAAACAAACCTCTAAGAAGCTAGTTTATGGCCCTCTACAGTTAACCTTCTAATACAGAGCAAGAATGAACATGCCTATTCAGATGTGCATCCAAACCTAGCATTGGATTTACAACTGAATTTCTGAATACATATGAGAACGTAGGGTCTTCATGGGGTTCTGCAAATTTCAGTCTTGTCCAACAGCCTGCTTGATTGCAACCTGTTTCAAATGAGTTGGTGATTCTCAGCCAGAAATGTCAGGAGCAGCTTTGAAAATACCAGCCATATGTTTCATTGGGTAAATCCTACCATTAAAATCTACCAGTTGGGTAGGCAGGTAGCAGTTCTGGAAACTGTGACTTCAGTGAGTTGCAATTTTAAATTAATCCCCAGGAATTTATCTATCTATCTATCTATTTATATTATAAATATAAATAGAAAAAATATGAATACATTTGTAAAAGTTGTTTCATCACATTTGTATACACATAGTATTTAATGTTCAATATCTTGTAAATGTCCCTAAAGACAAAAGAAAGAAAATAATTTGCTTCAGAAAGCAGATACTTCTACAGCTATTTACTTGGTCTCTTTTACATATAATGAAAATAGGGTTATAAAAAAAGGTCAGACAAGTTTTCACTCAGCACTAAAACAATTTTCTCATCCCAATCAAGTAATTTAAAATCCCAGTACTGAATACAGCTTTTATATCTCTTCACTTTCATTTTCCCTAGTATGTATGTGTGAAGGTCCATAGGAATCTGCTGTACTGAATATACACTTTCTGTGGAGCTCTCCAGGTAACTTTCAGCTGAATTTCCACTTGATTCATTTCCATTTCAGAATATTAATTATTAAAAAAATATTTCATATTTCAACTTTTAAAGCTTTCCTGCTCATAGGGAACGATCCTCATTTAATTCAGGCAGTTTTTCTATATTCATAATTAACTGTCTATTTTATATTTCATCTCCTTAAGCTCCTCTGTTAGGAAGATTATTAAAAAAAGAGTATATATGAAAGTGTCAGTCTGCTTGCACTGATCAGTAAATGAGATCTATCCTTATAATCTGAGTCATCAAGAGAATCTTCTCAGAAGATTAAAGGAATGGCCCTGAAATGTTCTGGTAATCGAAGTCACGTAAAGTCAAAAAGCATACTCACTGCTCTGTTCATGAAATCCATACTTTAACAAAAGAAATGAAAGGCATCCTTGGCCTTCTCAAACTTCAAGACTGCAGCTTAGAATTGAGCTGAGGAGAATAAAAGTTTTGGTTTAAGCCTTTAAAGAGTGATGCAAGTAAGAAATCCAGTTGGGGCTCTACATCTTTTAAAATAGTTTGAAAAGGCACAGTCAAGTACAACAAATTGTACCCACTGCAAAAAAAAATGATATTTAAAGCTCATCAAAGGCCAGGTTAATGTGCTAAAGAAGATCTTTCTGCAATGATCTGAGAATTTTCAATTTTATTGCCATCTACAGCTTTCTGACCCTTCAGCATGTCTCTGTTAACCTGATCTTCCAGTGTGCTGCCCATTGCACTGCAGTAAATACCTGTGCAAAGTCAGTAATCCTCCAGTTCCGATTCTTTTATTTCCATGGCATTATGGAAAACGTCACCATCATGACTGTCGTCTAGCAATAGCTTCCTTCCACCCCACTAGCATATGCTTTTCCATGAAATTTCTTGGTTTATTTCTACTAGATATTTGTATTCAGCACTGTGAGGGAAAAATAAATTGTTGACAGAATGCAAGAAATAGTTTAAAGAATAAGATTACTCTCCCAGAATTAAATGAGATTTGACTGGTATATAAAAGAGCTATGTCACCTGATATTGGATCATTTGAGGAGCTCACCATGCAAGTCATACATCATCTAGGGCATTCCAGGCCTGGTGCTAAGAGCTGTGAATTTGTTACAAATATTTTGGGGAAAAATGAGAGGATTTGATGTGTCACATGTCTAAACTGTGAAACTGATTGAATATATACAGAAAAGTGAAAGCATGTGTTAAGCAAAAGTAGATCCAAGTAAAACTGTATCCATAACACTTGATTAAATAATGTTTTTTAAGAACCTAGATCCTCGTCTGGTGTAAATCAGCACTATTACTATAATTTTGCACAGCACAAGGATAACATTTCTTTTTTTAAATTAGTTTTTTCCTACGTAATAATTACACTCAACTAACAAGAAGAGCAAAGGTTACACCACAGGTTTTATGAAGTTTGAAGAAGTCATAGTAGAAAGCATTCCAAGAAAATAAATGGAGCTCTTAGTGTCCATGAGCTCAATAACTAAATCCAACATTTTCACTAGAAATGCATTTGCTACATGATAGATCTGATTTTGTACCCCTGCTCACAATAAATCTAATGGTTATTTATGCATGTATTGTGCTATTGAACTAGTTTTACACTATTTGAAAATAACTCTCTACTAGTATACTGCTTGTATTTGACACCTCAGCCATTTGACACATCAAGTTACTTTTCCCTTTCTTGTCATTAATTCTAGAGGGGGATTTCTGCTGTCCTCACATCTCTAAGTAAGGTGAGATTAAGTACTTTTTAGAGATGCCTGTCTCTTCCTTCATGCTGTGACTATGGAATACCTCTCCCTCTCCCTCTCCCTTTCTCTCTCCCTCTCCCTCACTTCTTTTCTCCCTGTAAAATTTAATTTTTCTTCATAGTGTTCAGGTTTCACTGAAAAAATACAAAAAAATTGTTTTCATCCATCATTAACAACAAAACAACAAAACCCCTACCAAAGTGAAAAATCCTATAAAAAATAGTTTTTAGCAAGCAGTAAAATCCAGTATTATCATAAACCCAGTTTACCCCTGGGATAGAACTACATCAGGCTGAGGTTCATAAATTTATTTTTCACAGAAGCCTGATCCTCATGGTGTTTTGCACAGACCAGTCTTCCTGAACTGTTTTTACTCTCATCAGGAATGGTCTAATGGATTTTGGAGTACAGTGATCACCAGCACTAACGTGATAGCAAAAGTCTGGTCTAGGAGTCTTTTTCCCTATAACATTAGGGGTAAGCAGAGGAAATGATGTAATAACCTTCACATTGCTTCCGTTTCTTTTGAATATCATCATGTTTCAACCCTTAGTTTTTTCTTGGCCTTAACTAGATGCAATATTAATATTCACCAGGCTGAGAGGAAGTTCTGATATGATATGCTGACTTATTCCTGTTGAAATATTAAAATGAAGTTCTACTATTTTTTTGCAAGTTTACTATTCCCCATAACTTTAAAAGGGAAAGGGATGGCTGTAGATTCCTTACCTTATTACAAATAATTCTAAAATTCAAGATGACATAAATAGGACTACTGAAAAGTAATGACTACTGCACTTGCTTCTGTATTTTCACATTAATTAAAGTACATAGCTTTATACATAACAAAATATTGAAAGTAAAAACACAGAAATTAAAAACTTTCTAAAAAATAAATCAAGCTAGAATTCATTCATCTCTCTTATGTAGTAAGAGAAAAATATGTACATTTTCTGACAGTGTTGCTGGCCACATCTTAAATAAACAATACACAGTTTACAGAGAAAATTTCTGTTGATAAAACCAATTAAAGCAATCACAATTAGGAACATTTAGACCTGCACTTTGAGCTGACGCTCCACTGACTATGTCTTTGTCCTCTTTATGTTCTTTAAACTCGGCAACAGAAGATACAGCTGGACAGTCAGCCCACATATTCCAGCTATGCTGGGAACACTAATCAGGTTCCTCACATTTTTAAAAACTAAAGTAGCTGTAATTGAGCTAATGCATTGATAATCTAGAGACAAAGCCATTAGCACAGCTGTCCAAGGGTCAACAAATGAGAACTGCTGCATCCTGTGTGTTTTGAGACTAATCTGCCTAATTGGCTCATGGAGTCTCACTTCAAAGATGTACTTTTTAGTGATAAAAGACACGTAATTACTAAGTGTGAGATTGGGTCAGCCTTGGTGAGGAACAGAAAGAAAACCAAAACTGCTTGGCACCATATCTAGTCTCTTTGTCACTAAAGAAATGACTGAAATCTCTATGACTCTTTCAATCTTTTCCAATTTGTAAATATTCTTCCTTTTCTCCCAGTCATGTTGCTGTGCTTGCCTATCTCTTTTTTTTTCCTTTATTTTTGCACCTCATCTCCCCAAATCCACAACGTGTGCTGTTCTTTACAATAATACCTCAGAGATGAAAGGTAAACAATGGTTTCCTCCTGATCATCAGTAAGAATAAGATTCTGCTGAACCAAGTATAAGTCAGTAATCAAAAAAATCTAAAATAATACAGGAATCAACTCATATAGATGTCTTCAAATCAGAATCAGACTTAAGATCTTTAATTTTCTAGTAACTAATTTTTTTCTCAGTTTATTCTTATGCATCTTCTACTACAGAGTTCTTTCCAGATCTCCTATCCCACTGAAATTATTTTCTCAGAAGTCAGTGATGTTTTATAGGGTGTGGAGGTACTGGGTTTCTTTTTTGTTTGTTTGTTTGTTTGTTTGTTCTTCTTTTCCTTGAGCTGGGAAAAAAAAATGGATAAAAGGTAACTGTATCAGAATTTTGGTGGAAACAAAGTATCCTATCATGAAGCAAAATGGCATATTTCTCTACCTCAGAGATACAGGCTATGCCTTGTGGAAGCACCTTTCTTGGGCAGTAGAGCATGGATACAGGATGAGCTAATGCTCACAGCAGGAAGACTGAAGTGCTGGCTGATTTGTTGAACTTACTTACATTTATTTAATAACAGGTGCTTAAATTTGTCCATTATTTAATTTGAGAAGAATAACATACCTAGGCCCGATTAAAACTTCACTTTGAATGGGACATCATAAAAGCCAAATCACAGAATCCACTTAAGCCATTTTTACATATTCAAAGGGGAAAAAAAAGCTTTTCTTTTCACTTGTTCCTAATTCTTTCTCACTTGTCACTTACAGATGTAAATGACTGCAGATTGGGCAAGAGTTGAGGGTTTGGGGAAGATAGTGCAAGGATAACTCCCATCTGTGTACTGTGCTCTCTTTCCCATCACTGGCCTTTGAGTCACCCCTCATAATTTATCTAATTCAACCCCCAAAATAAGTCATAAATTAATCCTTACACCTCTTAAGGGAATATGTGCTTACAAAATACAATTTCCTGTCCTTTTGTAATAATCAGAAAGAAGTATATTTGAAATTATTGTGGAATAGCATGTGAATGTACTACACTGTTTATTTAAAAAGAGGTAAGTCTTCCTAAATAACCCCTTTGGAGATGACATTTGTTTTTGATTAGTATGAATAATGGAACGCTATCTTGGATGTGGTTCTCAACAAAATCCTAAGGAACATCCGTTACACAAAAATACTTTTAGTAGAAAATCCCTTTTATTAGCTAATTAATGAATAAGGGAACAACCAACTCAGATGTGATGAGGTTACTTCTTTAATTTTAGTGAACTATACATATACAAAAATGGCTATTGCTTTGTGCTTCACCTTCTCTCACCTATTTGCTTAATTTTAAGTCTATAACTTTATTTGAAGATATTTTTTCTTTTTACCTCTTTTGTAGAGTTTTCCACTGATCTTTTTTTTTAATTATTATTATTATTATTGACTCTAATCAGCCTCTGATATAAAGGAATCTGAAAGCTTTTGCCTTTAATTGTTAGTAAGAGCAGAATACACTTACAGGATAAATCATGGCATACAGGTAAATATATAAGCCAGAAGTGAAAAGTTTATTATCAAAATTTCTATAAACTAAAAAAAAAAAAGCAAATACTGAAAAAAAATAAGTCCTAGCTAGAAAAGCTATAGAGAATATATGTTCTTATCTGACACTTCAAGCAATGGGCAAATGTAAATAAAGGAAAAAAAGAATGTTAATATTTCTAGGAGCATTCTTTTATGTCCCAGGGGCATTCCATACAGACTGTCAAATGTAAGATCTTGATTTACTTTGGGAAATGCAGTATCACCAGTTGCATTTGATGGGGTTGAGAAAATCACTTTCAAGACAGGACAAGAATATTACATTTGCAAACTGTATTTCTTCTTTTAACCAATCTAAGAAAACTGCGTGTAAAGGGTAAAGCGCAGATACTCCTGTATTTGTTAGCCAACTTAATTTGTCGAATGCTGAAGAGATCTCAAATCTGTTTAAAAAAAGGGTCCTATATGAGACACCTTTACAGGTTCACAGGTACTTGGAATTGTCTCAGTTTGGAAGAGTGGAAGAAAAACGGAGGTTTCATGCCACCATTCTCCGGGTGCTTCTGCAGCCCCTGCCTGTGTTCCCTGCAGTCTGATCTCATGGGGTGCTGAAAGGCTCATCCTCACAGCCACAAAGGAGCAGGGAGGTGTGATGGCAGGGGGGACCCCAATCCCCCCGTCAGAGATAGGAGACCCCACTCCAGCCCCAGGGCTGTCCCAGGGCAGCCCCAGCCCCATGGACCAGGGGACACCCAGCCCCAGGAGTCAGTGAGGAGGCTCTCTGGGTCGCCCCACAGATGGGGGGCATTGCCCGGGGTGCAGGGTTCCCCGTGGGCCGCAGGGAAGAGCGCTTGGGGTCTGTGCAGGACTTGCTGTAGGATGTTTGGGGGAGGCAACGAAGGTGGGGAAAGGGATGGGACACACTGGTTTGGGGAGGAGCAAGCGTGGGAAAACAGCGGGAGAAGGGGAAAAAAGGAGCCAGTCCTGTGCAAACGGGTGCTGGGATGGACGCCCGTCTGTCCGTGCCTGCACCTGAGCAGCTCGGTCTGTCCCGGCTTCTCACTAGACCCCATGTCGAGCGATTTTCCTGGGTGGGGGGCTCTCTGGGCTGTGTCCCTCTTTGGGTGCCAGTGTCAGGGGTGGACTGCTAGTGGGATGCCTGTGGTGCCAGCACCTGGAGAGACTGGGGGGGGGGGGTGTTGTGTGGGGGTGCATGTGTCAGGGTGCGTATGGCAGCTGGAAATCAGAGTGACCACCAGTCTAGGCTAGATACTGGAAAGACAAGGGGTCTGTGCCATGGCTACTGGAGCAACCGTGAGGTCCAAGCCAGCTCCTGGAGAGTCCGTGGGGTCTGGGGTTTGAGTGAGAGACCTGTGTGTGTGTGTGTGTGTGTGTGTGTGCACCCACATGTGCTGGAGGCAACTGGGGAGAGTGAGGATGCAGGCCCAGCTACTGGACAAACTGAGCATCTGAGCCCATTTCTGGAGGATGCACGGCGTGTGTGTGTCTGCGTGTGCGTGTGTCTGCACCAGCAGCTGTAGTAGGACTGTGGCCCTGGGAGCTCATCTGTCCCCAGCATCTGTGCCAGCAGCTGGGTCTGTCGCTGGGCAGATTGGGTGTCTGAGCCCAGGGGCTGGAGGGGTCCATTTTGTATAACATCAATGTATTTCACAGCGATGGACCTTAATCTTGATCAGCCAGAGAGGGGAACAGGGTGAGGCCATTGGTGCTGTCTGCGTTCACATGAAGGCTGAGTGTGTCTGTGCTGATCTGTGTGGTTGGCCACTTGTGTATGTATGCATGTTGTATACGTGTGTTTGTGTGCATGTGCCTCTTGAGAGTATACATTTATCTTTGCTACCTGTTGGATGTGCAGGCATGGAGCT
Organism: Harpia harpyja; assembly: GCF_026419915.1. Classification (NCBI taxonomy): domain Eukaryota; kingdom Metazoa; phylum Chordata; class Aves; order Accipitriformes; family Accipitridae; genus Harpia; species Harpia harpyja. The sequence goes on along the minus strand of NC_068945.1, from coordinate 34,479,068 downwards.
GTGGCAGCCTCTTCTCTGTCAGGCTACTGGATTTGGCAACCCCCTAACATTGCACGCTTCCAGTCTGCTCCAACACTGCTCCCAGTCTGACTGATCAGTGACTTGCACATTCTTGGCTTCAGCAAAATATCTTTTAATCAGTGATGGAAATTAGGAGTCTCTTTTAAGGGATATATTCTTAGATATGTCTTCTGTTTCCAAGAATCTTTTATGACAATTTTTCAGTTGATCCTTAGGAATGAATTCACCATTAATAAAAACAATAGCTGTGTACAAGCTTTCCCTGTGCAAAGCACGTGTCTCCCACCTTCACCTCACTAGATGCTCTATGTAGATGAAAATGCAATTTCAGTAAATGTCACAGAAGGAAAGTCAAGATCATATCCTCTTACATCCCTCACATACAGAAGAAAGAGGTTATTGATAATGTAACAATAAATGAAACTGGTCATAAGCAGGTTATTAGTCTAGAAATAATAAGTTATGTAGGCATACTGGGTATCTGTAGTTTTGTGATATACATGAATTCATCATCTCTCCACGCTCGCTATTTAGGAAACATAGAGAAAAGTATAAATTAACCTGACCATGCAATAGTGAGACTCCCAGAGGCATTCCAGAGTAGAGGTGCAGTTTGTCCTGACAGTAGTAAGAGCTGTTAGCACTGGGGATAGTGTGACTCAGCCAGTTTCTAAAGACATGTTTGCTTGTTTTTCCACTTGGAGAGAATATTAGTAGGTTCCATCATGTGAATGGAGCCTCATTTAGTGCTATGGAGCATCTGCAGACTCTTCTGACTTGCATTTGTAAAATTCAGTGTTATTACAAAAGAAATAACTTTCCTTTAGTAGATGCTAAATATTTATTTACGTGCCCTTTGGACATATCTGGACTGTGATCCTGTCAGATCTTATAAATGATGTGTGGAAAGAAGGAAAGGTGAAGGCATTCAATCTGGATTGGAGACCCTCAAGGAAAATATCCATGATGCAGGAATTAGTAGTGGTGGTTATTAAATAACAGCTTTCCTTTGCGTCAGAACATGAAATAACCTCTACTTGGTGCTGGATTAAATGGAAAAGAAAAATCTTTTTCTTGAAATAGTAAGGGATAATAACTTGAGTAACCTATCAGTTAAGGTAGTACCAATTTTTGTTCTGCATTGTTTGTCCCTTTTACGTTTAAGCAGAGCTGGTTCCATATTAGAAGATAGTCCTGCAAATATCTTCTTAGACTAGATCGAGGTAAGTGCTTAGGTGCCTTTAGGTTAAACAGGGCAGATATTATGCCTTTAAACTACTCCTCCTTTTCAGAGTTTATCATCAGACTCAAGGTACTGAGCAGTACTCAGTACTGTACATCAAGTATAAAATCTACTGCTTAGAAACTGGAGCCTGAAATTCATTCTGAGGATTGTTAATCAGAATTTAGCTGAATTAATTGTTTTTCTGATGGCAGTGGTACAAGAAGCTTGCCTTTTTTTTTATACTGTTATCTAAAGGATTATATAAGGAGAGCGATACCTTGGTTCAGTGTTCCAGGGGAAACTGGGAATCAAAGCTATGCTTCCTAGGAAAGCTCCTTAACTTCCAGCAGAAGGACTGTCTGTGGACTGAGAATGTTTTATCTCTCTCCTGTGTAATTCTTGTGATGCTGAATCCTTGTCCTGTAGACAGAAGATGAGAAAAAAAGAATGTGATTCCATAGTTCTATATTAAGCATTCCCTACCAAAGAGAGTCTTGGATTTTGGTCAGCCAGTATTTTTGTTGTTGTTGTTGTTTCATTCAATAGCAATGTAATGCAAATTACAGGTGTGCTTGAGGGGCTTATGTCTAGTAGCACTGAAGACAGTTAGTAGCCTATGCATCAAACTGCAGTTTTTCACACTATTTCCAGAGGAGGAGGCTATCCAGCTTACTAAAGATTTTGTAGGAAATGAGAGGGAGAAATACAATTTAGAACTCTCTATTTCAAGTAGGGAAGTAAATACATACTTACTACTTTGAGGCTGTGTAGGGTAGGTAGTAGTGAGAACCTGTGCCCTCCATTCACGAATGCTTCAGTGTCATTAGACATGTGGAAAAGTTGTCTATAGATCAACTTAAGTGACCTTTGAGTTATTCCTGTAGTCTTTAGAATTCAGTGATGCTTAGGCAAAAGCCAAGTCCAAACCTGTGGGTGCAAGCACCATAGCCAGATGTGCAGAAGTCAGGGGAACTCCCAGATCAAAAAGCATCCACAAAAACACCTTTACATGTAAGCAGCTACTGTATACAGTTTCATTTCAGTGGTAATTTTGGACTTTGGTAAGTCATCTAACTAATCTTGTTGTTCCTTTCCTATAAATATTAATATGATGTACATGTCAAGTAGACACCCTGTTATAACCACAGGATCATCCTTTCTTTTTTCTTTTCTTTTTTTTAGATAATGACCTGGGATTGCATGCATGAATTGCAATTCACCTGCTTGAAAGTTACACTTTAAAGCTGAAAGCAAAACAAAAAAAATCCTGGAATTTTCATCTTAGTAATTATGGTTTTCAATAATTCAGAAAATTGTGGTAAATATTCCTTTACTACTCTTTGTAGATTGCAGGTTATTGTTAATGCCATGTAACAGTTGTTTTCTTTTATTTTGAAAGATTTATATAGAATTCATCCTGCATTTTTTCATCAACTTAATTTGACATCACAAATTGTAAGGTGTAGATAGTCAAGATCAGTGCTGAAAATTAAATCTGTCATTTTTTTGTTAATTTGACAGGCTTCTGAAACAGTGTGGGTACTCAAAATTATTATTAGGCCAAAACATATAATTTCTTTTTGTGAGCAGATTTATTTTCATTGGACCTTAGACCCTAGCACTTTTAATCAGAATATATTTCAAGATACAGCTTTGTAGATTACTAAGCAGGAAAAAAAAAAAAAAGTTTCTAACTGGCAAAAAATAGCTCCTCATAAAAGCAACAGCAGCACAACAGACCTTAAACTGAAATAAATTATTAAGCAGTTACCTTCTCAATTTTTGTCATTGCTGATAGAAATCTAATCTGATTTTTTTATCAAAGTAATCCATAATTTGAATAAACCCTGGAAAAGACATCTAATTGTTTTTACTAACTACATAAATTTTAAATATTAAACCTTCATCAACAGATTCAAATATTATAAATTGATGTAGAATATACAGTTGGAGTAGGTGGAAATCAATATAGCATGCAGATAAATTCAGGAAAGAACTGATAACTACTGTACATGCTATGCTGATAAAAACAATTAATCAATTGTAAATTGATATGCAATTATTGTAGAAATTGAATGTAATAGGAAAAGAAAAAGTCCCACCTATATTTTTACATTCATATAGAGAAATGCAAGAACTCACCACCTATGTCCCTCCCTGTCCAGTAGACCACATAGCCATGCGTAAATATTTGTAGGCCCAGCACAACCAACAGGGCTTTTGAAAGAAGCTTTGTTTAATGGAAGACTAAAAAATATAAAAAAGGGTTATATGCATTTCTTGCATATAAAGTCAAAAAGTCATTCTTAAGAAAGGTGGATATTAGTCACAAACATTCCTTGTTGGTAAGCACCTCAAGGAAAAAGAGAAATACTTTGAGCAAGCAAAAATTGTTAGAGAAAGTAAATACATCTCCTGTCAGTTAGACTCATGGACTTCCTTGTAAAATTGATTCTAAGTGTACGACATGTAAATCAACAACTTGGTAATGCAGTTAACAGCCGTTCAGCTTCTAGCAAGTTATGCTGCAGTCACCACTGATTTCCCACTTCTTCCTGAAAAAGCTTCCATTTTCACACCTGCCACCACCACGTTCTTCCCTGGAAAATGAAGTAATATTTTGCTTTCAAAGTATCCCCACGGTCCTGACTGAAATCATGGGAGCACCTAAAATCATCTGCTGAAACAACAGATGTTTCTGCATGTAATCTTGCTAAACAATTTTTGTGAACATATCCAGACTTTATTCAAGTACCTTAAGACAGAGATTACACCAAAAAAAAGAGAAAAATAAAATGTCTCAAATATTAGCAAATAACAGAGACTTAATTTCCTCTCCTCCAGTGACATGAGGACACCGCAATGACTAAACCATACATCTAAAGCCTATAGCTGATACAAAAAACCAGAAGAAATTACTGTATTTTCTTTTTACAAAAGGTTGTTATTCTGACTTTCTTTCCTCTCATCATAGCATCAGGCAGATAATGCAATACAAATTTATATGCAGAATGATCCAATCACTTTCCCAATACAGTTCCTATATCTGCCAGTGTAAATCCAAGGTACATTAAATGACTGAAGTTTCTCTGTGTTTCAACCAGTCAAAAGGGATCAGTTACAATAGGTTGGCTGGGTTTTAATGATGCGGAATGCATTAACATCTTTTATATTGCTGATTTTCTTATGTTTCTTTGTGAAACTGAATGGTATTATGGGTAATTTCACGGGAGAAACATACAGAAACACAAGAACAGCTGCCATAGTCAGACCACATATCCATATTTCCCAATATTCTTTCTGACCATTGTCAAATGTATATTTTCAGCTAGCTTTTCCAGTATATGTCAGGTTTATTGAACTATAATTTCTGAGAAGCCCCCTGAATGCTTTTATAATTAACATCACTTTTTATTGATTCCCATTCTTTCATACTGAAGCCAACTTAATGAACTGAGTATACACACGACTAGCTACAAAATGACTGTTAGTAGTTTGACAATGAATTCTTTTGGCTTTTTGTGGCAAAAAATCTGGTTGTAGTGATTGCTACTATTAATGCCACTGATTTAAAACATATTACAATTTGAAACAGATCCCCCACTCACCACATAAAAATATATTCCATGAAGGCTTTATTCTTATTTTCCTTGAACAGTCTTTGTTTTCCTGAGTACTATATCTTGATCATCTATTGGCTCTTCAGTCTCTGTTGTAAGACTTTTAATGTCTCTCAAAAAATTTTTACTTGCTTTCGATGTTGTTATTAAATTGTTCATAAATAGCCTTTTAGATTCATTTATTATGGTTTTTCATTTAACTTTTTATAACCTGTGTACTTTTGTAGTTCTAGACAGAAATTCCAGTCTTTGTAGGCAGTCATTTTAGTTTTAGGATCCTCATTTACACTTCTTTTTACACATGCTGCCTTTATTTGTGGTCTTGTTAAAGATGGTTTAGATTATTTTTGGAGGGTTTGGTGTCATTAAACAGTCTCAGTATTGCATGCAAACACTTTACTTGTTTTGATGCTCCTTTAAAACTCTTCCTCATTTTCCCATAATTATTTTCTTAGGAGTTAATCAATAATAGAGTAGATATTTTTGTTTGCTTTTCATTTTTATGCAGCTAACTGTATTTTGTAAATTGTGTTCACTAAATGGTTATAAACCAGTTTTCAACCAGTTTCAGTGTATAGATTCAGGCTTTGTGATTAATTGCTTCAAGCAACAGTCTAAAATTTTATTGTTGAACTAAATTTTATGTTATTTATCCATATGAATAACTAGATATTCCAATTATTATGAGGAATTTTGTACTTTAAGCTTGCCAGATGCACATTCACTTGGCTAATAATATTACATTTCCTACTTATCTTTGGAAATGTACTCCATGCTAGGTTTTAATACAAATATAATGCATTCATTATATTTGACTAGGGTCTCTAAGTGGCAGCACTGCCTCTCCACTAGTAGGTCTGTTCTGTTATTCCTATGCATTTTGTGCAGTGGCAGTATGGTATTTTGCCATTTGTGTTACCGCCATTCGAACAGGTTATGGTCAATATACCCTGCTTAAAGTGACTTCATTGGCTGAGCCTGTTCTTTGATTATTAAAAGTTACAAAGTTCAGTCTTTAAATATTTCTTTTTCTTTTCTGTTTGCTTGCATTTCTTTTAGGAAAAAGAGATTTTATGCTGCCATTCCCCAGGTCTCAGAGTCATATAATAATTCAGATTGAAAGGTCAGTAGTCCAATCTCGGGCTCAAAGCAGGGTTGGTGTCCGGACCCTGAGGGTACCTACAGCCCTGACGCCCCTGCCCAGTCCCTGGGGCTCCTTCCCACCCTGCCCATGTCCCACTCAGGTTGTGAAAACTTCAAAGGCTGGAGACCTAATAGCCTGTTCGGCCCACCGGCTCTATTGCCTGCCTGTGCTCACGGTGAAAAATGTTTTCCTGGATCCAGTCCCAAGCTCTCTTGTTTCAACTTGCGCTCATTGTCCGTCATTCTCCTGCCATGCACCACCGTGAAGACCTCAGCTCTGTCATCTTCAACATCTCCTTATAGGCTGTAAGGGACAGAGGGTCCCGTCTCTGATGGGGGCATTGTGTTCCCCCCCACCATCACACCTCTGTGCTCCTTTGGGGCCATGGGGATCAGCCTTGCACGGGCTGATTGATCCTGTGGGGCACTTGGAGGGACTGGGCAGGGGGGGACTGGGGTTCCCCCAACTGTGGTGTTCCACTGCGCTCCCTTGTGTGCGTCTTGGGGGGTGAGGGGGGCGGCTTTTGTCACGTTACCTGATGGGGAACGCTTCGTGGTAAGGGTGGGCAGCATTAGACACACGCACTTCTCAGTACAGAACCGTGGGTATGATAGTATTGTCACAAATCTGTGACAGGAAAAATCCCATCGAGGTCAAAAACACTTTCCCATTCTCACATAGAGCTATGGAAGTCAAACTTTCTTTAGTTAATTTACCAGCGGTTGACAGATGCAACAGTGCTCTAATTCCATTGATTTACATATTTTTACTATAAAATTCTGCATTTTTCTGGGCAGAAATATATTCTTCAAATGCAGACATGTGCAATGCCAAGGACTAATGACCCTGTCAGTCAATACATCTTATTTCATCTCCAAAAGCCTTTGTTCACATGCTGTCTTGGTTTACAAATGAAAATGAGAGAGATTAGTGTTTCCAACTTAATCATTCCTCACAGCTACATCAAAAGACCCTGAGAAGACATTTGTGACTGTTAGCCTTTCAGTGTGTGTCCCACAGATGAATGACAACCCAGTTCCCGTGGCGGACTCCTGTGGTTACCTTCAGCAGTGCTTGCACTCTGTGGCAATGTGCATTGCCAAACTTGTTGAAATTCAATTTTATTTCCAGGAATATTCAATCCACTGACGTTATAAGTTATAACAGTAAAATGGTATGATTTTTTTTTTTTTCTGCAGCCTCACTTCATTAAAAACTAATAGTTTCTTGATTCAATGTGATGAAATGTGGCTTAATGCCTTGTTGTGGAATTTTAAGAGATACAGACTACACCAAAGGTAAAAGTTCCTGAGAGTCGTGGCACTGAAGTCGAATAAGCGAAGTTATTTTATTGAAAAATGGTAGCTTGACATGTCTGTAAAATTTATAGGAATGGAAACCTCTGAGGAGTTGGAGAAGGAAATTGCATTTGATATAATGGGAAACATTTGCGAATTTTTAATGCAAGGCAATGTATTCTACATGCTTGCTATCAAGAAACTTTTTCAATCTCCTCCTGCCTTTGGGATGACTCTTCTGATGACTTTTAAAATGAGAGAAGAAGGCTTCTATTGGGGACACTGGAAATACTTGTATGCTTGTGATGGAAATCTGCTGTCTGTTATGAAGTTTTACTGGGAAGCTCATTAGAAAGTTTCCTTACGTATAATGTTTTACACAATTACAGAAAACAATTTGATTTTGATCAAATCACGTTTATATGTGATAGTGTCACCAATAGGTAAGTATGAAAAAATAAGAATGAAAATTACATATTTGTAACAGATTTTTCCCTCCCAAGGATTTTGTGGTTTTTTTTATTTATTTTTTTATTTAATACACTGTACCTTGGAGTGGAGTGAAATGAGTACATTTTGCTACGGAGTCCTCTTGCATGTAGATCAAATGTTTTGTGGGCCCATAGAGATATAACCTTTGACTGCCATATTTATGACCTTAAATTGCTCCTGAAAATGAGTTATGAATGCAAAACTCAGATTTACCTTTGGGTGTTGATAATATTTTTTTTTAAAAAGATGTACATGTTTGCATAATAAATGCATTTTATTTTTTTCTCTATATTTGAAATGTTTCTTTACTATGAAATAATGAAACCTATATATGATTCTGCTAACCTTTGTAAGAGGCTCACTGAATCTGAACATAAAAATGCAGATAATACTCCATTTAGATTATATCTGAGTGTTGATAGTTATGGTCATTTTTTCTAAGCACTTCCAGATGAAAATGTAGAAGAGAAAAAGGAAGTTAAAAGAAGATGGGGTCATAAAGTTTCCTTGTTCATTTCCATAGGAAGTTGTAATACTGGTATCTATCCATGAATTGAGGCAGAGTAAGGCTAAAACTCATCATTAATCACACGTTCAATTGCTAATGAATCTCTCTGGAAACTTTGCATCCAGAGAACATCTACTACACCGAAGAATGGTTTCCAAAGGTAAGAATGACAGGTCCTGTTCATGCAATATACTGTACTGAAGTTGGTTTCTCATTTTAAATCTTACCCAGGGGCAGAGCTAGTGCAACTAAGAGAGCTGTCCTGAAAATTGTGTTAACAAGAATAAAGCACAAACTCTGTTTTATTTATCAAATTTTCATTGTTGTTGGGGTTTTTTTTGTTTGTTTGTGGACTCCCTCACAGTTTTAACACCACAGAAATAATTAAGATATCATAATGTATTAACATTTTACTGTTCATTTTTTGCTGCCCTCCTGAAAAGATTCTGAAATTTCATAGTTGTTAATTTCATTAGTGCTTCATTCCATCACTAAACTTAGGTTAAAGACCTAGAAAAAGTTTAGGGTAGTCTTTTCCATTTAGCACCAAATGTGGGGGGGAAATCACCTCCTGAGCTGATCTCACAGATTTAAACATTTGAAAACAATCACCTTCTTTTCTTAAATTTTTAATGCCTACAGATCCAAGCCTGACTAATATTTAGAGACAGAGTTATGAGATGAGTTCCCATCATTAACATTTAATAAATACAATATAAATCATACTAAATAAAAATAATACCACAATAAACTGGTGGATGAGGGAGCTTACCCTACCATATCCAGGTACTAAAAGGGCTATAAATAAAAAGCAATTTATTTTTATCACCTTCTCTGTTAATTCACCTTTACATTCTTTTTCTCTGATAAAATTTAGTCTATCCTAAATTACTAGGTATGTTTTTTGTTAACTTAAAAAAAAAAAAATCTGTGAAAAGGATATTGGAATAGGTCTTTGTTTTCTCTCATGAAATAAATCAGGGCCAGGGCTAAGAGACAGGTCCGCTCATGGCAGGGTCTGAGAGTTTTCTTTTAGAGAGAGAGAGGCTCCCTGTATCATATAGGGATGAAAATAAAAGATTCAGAACTTCATTTGTCACCATGTGAGCAACTCATGAGGGTTGCTTCTGGTGAACTACTAGGAAATGGCGTGAACTACCAGTGTATGAATATATTTGGATTCATGCCCCTTTCCATGGCACAGGCAGCATGGGAAGGGCCTTCACTGACTTCTTGCCACATTCTCTGTGAACTTACCCTTTAAGGGGCAGAGTTTAGACTTTATTCTCCCCAACCCTTCTTGACATTTGCTGCTTATTTGACTGATGCTTCTGATTTTTCCGTTTTGGCTCCTTTGAGCACTGCAGACAGGGGACCAGTTCCATGTGGGCCAGCAGGTAAGAGAAAAGCAGATGCTAAAAATTCTTGGAAATACTAGATTTAATTTTCCATTGGGTTATTGCACTATCAGTCAACTTCCACCTGTGAACAACTTAATATACCCGCACAGACTTCTGGAATATTCCATTTCTTTCCACTCTTGGGTTGTTTAATTACCTCAGTTACTAAAAGAACACCATCTGCAGCTTTTTGGGCCACTTCTTCGTCCCTGCGCCAAGGCTGTTCAGTTCTGATGTTAAGGCAGGAATGCCAGCTGAGTCGCAGCTACAGCATCAGCATGAACTCCTCACACATCTGCCGTTTGCCTTGGACTTGCCCTCATCCAGGCACCAAGCCTCGATGGAGATCATGGCTCCAACTACAGTCTACAGCTACTTGGCTACTAGCTGCTCTTTTAGAAGAGTGGGTAATGACAGTAAGATCTAATATATATTTTTCTTTGCCCCTATACAAGGGATCAGCCATGGCAAATTTTACACAGTAGGAAGGTTTGACTGGTGCACTTCAGCACAAAATTGCATCCAAAGCAAGAAATGAATGAAATGAAATAATATAGTAAATTTGTCTGGGTTTGTTGGGGGGGTGTGGGTGTGGGTTTGGGTTTTTTTGTGTGGGGGGTTGCTTTTTTAGGTTTTTTTGTGTGTGTGCACTAATGCTGCTACAAATCCAACAAGGGTTCTGAGCACAAATGCCTGCACTCCTACTGATTTTATTTCATTTGATAATGGCAGGCTTTTGAAGCTTTCTTTACCTAAAAAGTGGCATCTTTCAAACAGAGAATTGAGACACCAGACAGAAGCACTCGTTAATGTTTACTATTCATTTTTCATAGCAAGAAAAAAGAGCACAGAGGAGTTTTAACACTATCATCTGTACAAGAAGATACATTATTGGAAAATGCAACTTGCTGTTATTGCTGGTATTATCATGAACAATGTATCCATTATCACTTTGTAGAGGGCTTCTTTTCCTGTTATCGTGCTTTGAGTCTTGCAAAGTGTACTTATTGTGGAGGGCTTGCTTATTACTCAACTTGTAGTATACTCCTGCTTTTTTTTCGGTCTTTCATCTGAAGGAAACAACAAAAATGCTTTTTTTGGTTGAGGGGCAAAGGGCTTGTGTTATTCTTTATTTATTTATTTTCTCAAGTGGTTTATTATTGCAATGAGTTCAAAGATGAAAAAATAAATCTGATGCGAGGTAAAAAAAAAGGTGTTTTAAGGGGATCTTATCTCATGCCCACCTTGCTGCAGAATTCAGGGTTTTTTTTGTGTCATGGAAAGGATCAGAAGCTTGTTTTAGCTGTCAGCACTGCTCTACCTATTTCAGCCTGTTGCCCTGCTCTCCAAATGTATTTATTCTCACAGAAAAGCCATTATCTCTATTTCACAGTTGACCAGCTAAGGAACAGCATACTTTGGGACAAACTTAGACAAGTAAGTGTTAGTGTAAATGATTTTATGCAGGCTTCCTAATGATCAAGTCCTTTATCATAGAATCATAGAACTGTTTGGGTTGGAAAGGACCTTTAAGATTATCTAGTCCAACCATACTGCCATGGGCAGGGACATCTTTCACTAGATTGGGTTGCTCAAAGCCGCAGCCTTGAACACTTCCAAATTTGCCCATTTGCATTGCACGGACTGATGATGAAGTCCTTCTTATCAGTGTATACCCTGTCTTCTACACATACACAACAATCCTCTCCTCAAACAGTTACTCACTCCTGTTTACCTCATTATTCATGGAAAGAGAACAAATGTTGTTGGGAGAGGATGTACAGCTGAAGCAAAGCAGGGTTCAAGGTTTCACATGTCTTGCTGTCAATAAGCTTCTGCTTCTGCAAAGCATGCTTGGTTTATTTTATTTAGTTAATTACATGAGTTACCAGAGGTGGAGCTCAGATGCTGTACCAGCAAACCCATTACATTTGGACATTATACTAATTGCTGAGGTATGCCAGATATAAGGGTTCAGTGTATCAGGTTGCTAGAAAGTAGGCTGGAATCATCATGCTCATTTTACTTGTAAAAATCCAAGCTGGCAAGAAGCCGAAGCAGCACAGTTAATGAAAGGCAGTTGCCTAATTAGCTTAGCAACAGAATTTCACTAATTTATTTAAAATTAAAAAAAAAATAAAATTAAATGTCCTAAGTTGTGAATCATGAGCATTAAGCACTTTCCAATTAGCAATTCATTTAAGGGAAGTGCTTTTATAGGACTTTGTATATGTCTATACAAAAAATGTTTTTTTCTGTGAAGAATATTTTAAAATTCTGTCAGCATCCTTTGAGGCAAAATATTCAGAGCAATGTTATTTCTATGCAGCAGTGTGGTGTGGGCCAGATTTGCAACTCAGGCTTTCTGCATCATTGAAGAATCATAGGGGGGTCATAGGACAGCAAGGAAGGTGCAAGAGAAATTTCTGCTAGCATGGAAATTCTTAAGTGTTACAATTTAGGGGCAGCGCCCTGTTTATGTTCAGCCACAGAAAGATCCAGGCTGCTCTGAACAGCACAGGGGGCTCTGGTCTGTCCCAGGAATCAGGAGGCAAAGCACGAGCTCGGAGCTCCGTATCGTGGCAGCTTTGCAATTACACCCCCGGGGCACCTTCTATCCCCAGTGCCTTGAGGCACTTTACCTGGTACATCACGCCACACCACTGCCACTTCCAAGCAGCTTCCTAAGCCTTGCCACGGGCAGCATATTTTGCGGACCTCCTGGTGGGGAATGCCATGTGGGCACAACATTTCCTTCCCTCCGAGGAGTGGGGGCTGTGACCCACACAGGCCAGGACCACCAGCTGAGGGAACAGTCCCCTCTCAGCACTCAGACTAGCTGACTGACTTTTAGTCTGCTCGCCAATGGGTATTTTAAGGACATGGGCAATGGAAGAAGAGTGAGAAACTATTCCAATTTACTGTGTGACTGACCTAAAAGTGCAAGCAGAGTGACACATGGTGTGTGACTTTAATACCAAAGGCTACAGGACACAATATTTCCTAAGCTTCTATACTTATTTCAAAGTAAGTAAAGATGTGGTTGAGATTGAGCTGATGTTGTCTCTTGCCAGAGAAGAGTCCAGATTCCACATTATTTCTCAGGTTCTTGTTCTGGTTTTTTGTTTATTCATTTGGGTTTTTTCTTTTAGGTCAGAACCTTTTTTTCTGTCCCCCCCTTCTTTTTTCATCAGCTTCTTAGTTATGCAAAAACAGCTTTCCATGTCCAGCTGAAGCTTTGCAACACCCACCACAGCATCTACTTCATCCTTCTTGTGGCTGTGACTACCGCAGCACCTGATTTTTATTCCTACCTTTGCATGGTTTTTTGTGTCTGTACGCACACACACGCTACTTTGGTCTATGTTAGTAGTAGTATAGATTGAATAAAAGCCACAGGTTACATATTCCCTATTACAGAATCAGCTTTTCTTTTTAGTTCCTATTCTGACAGGTGTCTGGACAGGTTATTTTTGGACATACATATAATCTCGACTTCATGGCTGCATCTAACTGATTTAGCGGATAGAAAAGATGTTTGCCTAAAGACACCTAAAGGGACAACAGAAAAGACAGTATTTCTTTGCCTTTCTGTGCTTGCAATGGTGGGTATTCACAGCTCTCTGAAAATACATTGTAAGTGTTGTCGTTCTAACTTAAAAAATTTGTTAAAAAGTTAGAAACATTGGTTTCTAAATTACTGTTTGGGAATTAAATGAGCTGCCCTTCAGAAGGCGAGATGCTAATGAGAACACAGTAGGGCAGTATGATAAAGTATTCAGCAGCCTTTATATCATTGGAAAGGCATTACACAAGTCAGAAGAAGTAGTGTTAGACTGTTTCTGTGACTCCCTTTCCTCTTTTCTTTCTGGTTCTGCCCTTCTTCCTGAACAAAGAACTGTGTGTGCTATTTCTCCTTTCTCAGCTCTTTGACTAGTCAGACTAGTCAGGAAGCCCACACTCCATTACCTTGTGTCTGCACAAGTGCAGTTATGCAGAGTGCATGTGGTGCAATGTCTAATCTTTCAACTTGTCTTATTATCCAGCTACATGGCGGACTCCTTGTTTGAAGAACAAATGCTCTCTAGCAAAGGGCCCTTGTGTGCAAAGGATACTCCTCATATTCCTCCTCCTTCTTACTCATTTTAATTGATTGCTCGGTGGCTTGGAAAACTAACTTCCTCCTCTTGTTGTAACACATGCATTTCAGACCACCCGAGGCAGGTATACACTGACAAAACCAGTGTTTGTACTGTGACACGTACAAATTGCAGATAAAAATCTCTTCTTTGGATATTCTTGCAAACAAACAAAGTAACCACAAAAACACATGGCATAAATGCCAGTGGGATAACTATCAATCTCACAAACACAGGTGAATTAAAATAAGGAGGTACTCATCAATAATTTGTGTAAATCTCACAATATCCCTACAGCTTCTTACATTTCACTGACCTTAAAAAGAGAAGCATTGGGTACTTGGTTCATCAAAAAATATTAGGATAAATTTGGGTTGTTTTCAATTTTTTTTTTCCTTCTCAATTTATAAGTTTATGCTACCAGAAAATTAAATCCCTGTTTTCCTGTCCCCCACATTAAGACAGCACCAAACTTTGCTTCTCCTTAATTGGCTGAAGAATGATGTCTATAAAATAATCAAACTTTCCTTGAATCATCAGGTTTCTCAATTTGCTTGCTGCATGGGTGAATAAGACTTTAATGATTCCAGCCAAATGATTCCGTTCAACAACTGAGTGGAACACTTTACATTGCTTCATCTCTTGCCACAACAGTTTTCTCTGTGGGAAAAGTAATGAATCACTTTCAGGTCAGCTTCACAGAGATTATTTTTTTTTTCCTTTAATTCTTTTTAAAATCTTTTTTATTATGGGAACTTTAAGGATTGGGAGGTGTGGGGGGACATTTCTTTTCAACCTGAAATAGAGGGGCTCTGCAAGAATTCTAATAGTTCCACTCTTCAGAATTAAATTACTAGACCAGAAGTTTTGAGCCTTTTAATGTTTTGAGACAATGAACATGAAAATTTAGGAATGGACTGAGATCCAAAATTGCACCCTCAGTCAAGCATTAGAACTTTGTGAAATAAAGTACATAATTTCTAACAACCCCATCTCAACCTCCAAAACACATGTGGACATCAAGTCTTCAGCATCATGTGATTTGTTCTTGAAGATACACTTCTGTTAATCCTGTGACTTGCTAATGTAGACAGAGCTGGAGATGGTTAAGGTCCCCCAGGAGGATCTTAAGTAAAAACTTGCCTGCAGTATTATTCCAAGTGCCGATTTCGTAGCAGTAAAGTTTCATTCTTGGATTCTAACTATTCTGCAAGTGTTTCAATTGAAAACAGGGACTCTTCTGATTAAAAAAAGAGGGGTGTGTGTAGAATCAGGGAAAGCAACATAAACTGCACTCTGCAAATCACTGCTTCTGTGGAAGGCTGCCTGTTGCTTATTAGCACTATGAATTAAGTCTAATGTAGTTTTGCGCTCATCATAAGCCGGTCTGTCACATTAAATACAGTAAAATTTTTTTAATTTTTCTTTTTAATGCTTCATTGTCAAGGTGGCTGTGTGCCATCAAGAGAAAGGAAAACAGAATCTGAGCCCCTATATACTGATTAAGCCAGATGGATGCTTATCCTAGAACAGATATGATCAAGTATTAGTCATTGGGGAAGCTACAACTGCCTGGAGTTTCTTTCTTGGAGTCAGTCCACACGCATTGTTTTGAGTACACCAAAAATCAACAGGACAGATTAAATAGAAAAAAAGCTTTTAACTGCAAAAATAAATACTTTGTTATGCTATTTGCACTAATTACCTACCTGGAATGCATGACCTCAGGAGATCTAGATGCTGTCTCTGGATCTGACTTCATTTCATGACCTTGCATTAAGAGACAGCATGGCCTCAGATATCTGAGTCTCAGTCCTCTGACAGACAGCAGAATCTTCAAAGAGTGATTTGACGTTCTTGTAGGTTTGGCAGGGAGCAGCTACAACCAGCCAAAGAGAAAGAGTGGGCAAAGAACATGTCCGAGGTGATCTCTGATGCCTTGATTAAGGGCTGCTCATTAGGAATCTCTTAACTGGGCTTCAGAATAGGCATAGGAAATTTGAAAAGAAAAATACCCTGCTTTTGAGTACTTGAAAAAACAGAGAGACTGCCATTAGATAAGGGTGATGGGGACTCCATTGGTCAGAGAGAATTCAAACCCTCAATTCCAGTATTATTCTCCAGTTATGGGTGAGACGACTGTAACAGGTTGCTTTTTCCCTGCCAAAGGCACTTCTGCAAGCTCTGCGAGATTTATGGGGCAAAAATAACAATAAGCAAAATTTAGGTTTGATTGTATGCCAGTGGCCTGAAGACTCCCTGAGTTCTGGTCTCTTGGAAATCCTTACATGCATTGCATTGAAGAAAAATATGCATACACTACCCTGGACACAGGGACAAGAAGTTACTCTTGAAACCATTCAGTGAAACTATTAGTTATGCTGTCTCTTCTGGTTGTTACACACTTGAATGAAACCACCATGACTGTGAAATCCTGGACAACTGTGCTTTAGAATGAATTCAGCCCCTTTTCAGTGGTCTTTGCCTAAGTGGGGACATAATCAGTGCTTGTATACTTCTCCCAACCTATCTTTGAATTTTGATGTTGTTTACAAAGAGACTAAGTGGTTAGATGGTCATATGCAATGGAGTGTTTGGGAGCCAGTGGATAGGGAAGTTTGGGATCCAAAATTGGAGTCGTTTTTTACTTAGAGTGTTACCAGGGTTGGAGAGTATACTGTCTGAATTTGTCTCAATTTAAGCAGATTTTGGACTGTCTAAATTTTACCCTTTGCTTGTTCCAACTCCAGTATGGAAAATTCTGTAGCCATGTCTATTGGCTGTTTATAATGTTGATTACTGAATGCTATAATAACCTTAGCTTGAGCTTCTGAGTTTTACTATAATACAAATAATAAATGATCATAACCGGGGTGTTTGAACTGCATAGTATTCCCTGCCTTCTCCTGTCCTGGGCCTGGAAGCATTAAGAAGGTTCACAGGCAGAAAATTCAACACTGCAATGGCTCTAACTCAGAGGGGCACTCCTAATTTCTGTTAGTTAAACTGAATGACTGAGCTGGATTTGGGACTTAATCTATCTCGCAGAGGTAAACGCTAACACATCATTCATATAAAGCAACCGCCCATGGGTCAGAGACGTAGGGGCGAACCTGAGAGCTTTTATGCATATGAGTAGCCCCACCACAGGCCTTACTCAAGGAGCTTTTTCTCACATTCTTAACTTGAGTTTTACACCTTGAGCTTTACAGGTACTGATAATATGCCCTTGCAAACATAAGTTGTTTCAAATGAGCAAAACTGGAGTTTCTTGCTACATGACTAATTAGCATAAGCAATCTCTTGTCTCATAGCAACCTAGATCTGATGATGAACACCTGCCAGCCCAGATGGTTTGGGGAGGAATTTTCTAGTTTAATAGAATAAAGTACTGTTGCTGAGCTGCCTCAAACTATTATTTAACAGGAATTTTGCAAGAAGTTTGAAAAGTGATTATTGTGAAATCTTAACAAATAAGCATCTCTAAAATTGTCACATTCAACTGTCATCACTTGTCAAGGCATGGCTTTTAAATAATGCATGGCTGTTACATCTTATTCTGTCTGGGTGTGCTAACAATAGTACCGAATAGGCACAAACTCAGGAATACTGCAAAACCAATAGGACCTGCAAAGTTACAAAACCTGTTCTCTCATTATAAGATTTTCTTGTATTAATTGCAGTCTATAGTTCCAAAAAGCTGTACGAACAAACTTAATGAGTTCTAGTAGAAGATTTTTGTAAAATTTCAGACAAATGTTCAAATACGTTAACTCTTAACTATTTATTGAATTGAGTCTTTTAACTTATGGCAATGGTTCAGTACAGGTATGTGGAGAACTCCAAAATATATCTGTGTGCTAGAGATATTGTTGCAGCAACCTCATAACTTACTGCTGAAATTCTGATCTCACTGATGTCAAAACTACCAAGATTTCAGCCAGCAAACATGGGGAACCTTAAAAATGTCAACAATTTTTTTTAATCTACAAATTTTTAGAGAAGATAAACTTTTCTTAAGCCCTTTCCTTAATCCTATTTCTTAAACTTTGAAGAGATTAAGAAATCTCTCTGAAGAGAGCAACATTATTAGTTTCAGTGTGAACTCTGTATCATGGTCCCTTCTGCATTTTAAAATCTAACACCAGATTTGACTCAAATTAACAGATTGACTTTTCTGTGGCTACATGCTTTGCTCCAGTTTTAATATCATACCTAGAAAACTGAATATTTAATAATATAGAGAGGAAGAAAATTCCTCTTGGAAATTTTGTGTACTCTGTATTTTGTTTTAGGTTTCTTTATATGAGAGTAAGTAATCAATATTGGTGCTTAATTTTAGAGATGGTGAGGCAGACTGATGATAAAAGTGCTTAGGGTTAATAAAACTTCTTAATGATTGTCCCACTTGCCCCTGTATCTCCCCTTCTTTTTGTAAAACCATTCAATATGAAATATGAAGAGCTTATTTGAAAAGACTAGTTTACTCTGAAGCTCCAGAAACAACTTTGGAAAGCACTACCTATGCTAATATATTCCCAAACTGGAATTTAGCAGTTCTAGTGATCCGTGAGTCAGAAAAAAAAATCAGTTTCAGTTTGTGATTCAAGTATTGACTTTGCAGCATTAACAATAAAGCCTTGTTTTTTCTCAATAGTCTAAACAGAGGTCCTTGAGAAAATATGTAAGGTGCATAAAGGTTTATACACCAATTTACATTCCCTTCCCTGATGGAATCCATACTTTAAATTATAGGTAAGATTTGAAATGAGGGTATTTCACCACTCACTTACCATTCATTGCAGATCTAGTGTACAATTTAATCTCCTAACACATTCCAGAGGTGTACTTGCTAACAGTCTTCAGCTGAGAAAGCAAAATAGACTATATCATTGGCCACTTAGGACTGGAAGAACAATATCTTCGTAATATCGAAAAGAAATGCATATTCTCCCCAAAACACCAGCAAACCACAAGGCAAAAGAAAGAGCTACACTGACAAAAAAAGGTACAGGGAAAGCTGGGATGTGTCAGGCTGCAAGAATAGCTCAAAGCATTTCTATTGGAACATAGAATACATATCTTGGTTAAATTGCAGCAACTTTCACTCATCAGCTTATTAAAGTACCACAATTTACATTACAGCATTTTGCTTAGGAATATTTCCTCTTTTTTTCCCCTCTCTCTTTTGTTCTTATTTTTCTTTACAGGAGAGAGAATGAACAGAACTGTATTATTTTAAAAGATTCTCTCCTCTTCATTTGTTTTTACAAAAATAGCAGGTGTGATCTTATGATTCAGAAGTGATAAGTACGGAATTCAAGCCTCTGAGATACAATATCTGAGGCACTGCTTTGCTCTTTAATTAATAAATCAAGAACCCTGATTGTTCTGTAACACACATCCTGGTTCTTTCTTTAAAATAAGTATGATAAATTTAGAAAATACTGCATGTAACTGCTTATTAATAATGTTGAGATCAAACTCACAATAGTGAGCAAATTACAAAAGTACCATTGACTCAATTCCCCCAGATCAGTTATTTAAAAAAAAAAAAAAAAGTATTGAAGATTCAAGACTAAAGGTTAGATTAAAACAGCGAGAGCATTATACTCATAAGGATTCTGAACAGGAGCTGACAGGGAGATCTTTTATTTCCCACTTTCATGTTGGATGTCTTGCTGCATACTACTTATCTCATTCTTAGACTATTTGATGACAAAGTTTTCTCAGGTTTCATTTAAATTGTGGCCTGAAGCACACAGGACAAAATAGATGATGTCATCAAAATCAAGCCTGACAGACATTTCTGAAGGGATGTGAGGAAAATAGCATAACTGTCATCCAAGTATTTCTTCAAACCAAAGTCCTTGGAAATGGCAGAAGCCCTCAGATATGCATGTATATGCGTGGGGGGTGTATACACATATATGCACATACATACACGTATGTGCGTACGTATTTAACACACAATAAGGGAGATTAAGATTAATGGGAGAATATTCAGAACAGGATGAGCCAGTTTATTTTGGATGGCAGAGGGCATTGTTTAGGTAGATAATGTGACCAATTGCTGAGATTTCTGAGCAGACCTCCATACCTGATCTATTTTCAGGTTCTGTATTAGGTTAAAAATTGAGCTAGAATGTGAATTTTCTCCTGAGATGAATGGATTGGCATAATACCATTATACTACTGTATGGGATTTCTTGTATAAATGACTAAATATATACAGACTCACATTCATGTTGTGGAACTGTAATGTATATATGAGTCAGGACTGCCAAGATCATGCTTTCCAGTTCAGTACAGCAAAGCTTAGAAATATCTTTCTCCAGGATAGTATGGAGAGGCCACTGTATTTCTAAGTAGCAACATATGAACCGGGAATGATTCTTTTAGAAAGTAAGACTGTCATGGATGCATTTGGGTAAATCAGAAGGTTTTTATTCTACTGTAATTTTTAATTGTGTTTCTCCTTCCTTCTTGATTCTTTATCACTTGTGAACATTTTTTTCTGTGCTATTCATCTCAGCAGTTGCTCAATGCTTCTGTTTGCTCCCTGTTCCAAGAACCGACAGTTGCCTCTGCTGATCATCAGCTCTTCAGAAATTGTTTCGCTTTTACTGCAGTACCATGATATTTTCAAATGTCTACTCTCTCAGATAAAGGGAGGAAACAAAGCAAAACAAAAAGCACCTGAGTGCTTTCAGAGCTACATTTAATTTCTACATTCCTGTCTGGTCTGCTTGGGACTTGTTAATTCTATAAATAGAGGCAGCAAGGCAATTTGAAGTAAGAGATTGAATTGCACTGTGTCTAGCTGCACGAGACATAAAGGTATGCATCTAGTGTCCTTGTGGGGGAATTATGAACCATTGATTTGAATTCTTCAGCTAATGGTCAAACCCCCAGAACAGCATGATTTGTAACAGCAGTAAGAATTCATACTCATGAGTCAGTCTAAAAAAAACACTGAAGCCATTTCATTCTGTATCCAGTTCCTTGCCATTTTCATAACAGCAATTTCTCTGTAAATATGGAGTGTCACTTCTAAAAGATTATATCAGAAATTGCATTTAATGCTTCCTGTGTCATATATTCCATCCTTCAATTAATCAGCAATATAATCAACATGCAAAAAAAGGCCTATCTATGATTCATTCAAGGTACTCTATATTCTCTTTCACATGAGATCATAAAACCAAATTCTGAGTGAACACAGTTGAAGTAAAACCTAATCTACCTAGGATCTTTCAAAAAGAAGTTGCAACAACCTAACAGACTTTATTTCATATTATTTGAAAAAAGTTTATTAGAACAGAAGGAAAAAACCTAAAAAATACACCTGTGAAGAAATTCAGTTCTCAGTACTAGAACATGGTGTTATACCATACCTATACAACCACATTATTAAGTCCAAAAATCTATGCAGCTGTTGTCTGTCTGTTCTACAGCTTCAGAATGATTTACCAGGGCCATTTGTCAGAACAATCTCCTTCTTTTCAAGTTTATTTAAAGTTGTTACCGTGCAATGCAAGCTGAAAGGTGTGGCCACAAGATGCAAGATAATCACTTTTTTCTAGCTTGGTCTCCTTCCCCACTGTAGGATCAAGTTCTGTCCAGGATCAATATCAGTTCTTAATATTAAAAAGAATATGGTGAACAATACAAAGTCTCTTAGGAACATTCTTTGGAACGATAAACTAATCCATTTGGCCAAGTTCCAAGGTTTTTTATACTTGCTTTCCATAAACATTGGAGAAATGCAGTTTACGGGCATGAACGCTATGGAAAGCAGTGTTAAATTACCTTTAATATTTGTGCTGAAGGGGTTTGATCTCTCATCCAATCAAGGAACAGAAATAATTCATAGAATCATAGAATACCATGTTGGAAGGGACCTCAGGGATCATCTGGTCCAACCTTTCTTGGCAAAAGCACGGTCTAGACAAGATGGCCCAGCGCCCTGTCCAGCTGAATCTTAAAAGTGTCCAATGTTGGGGAATCCACCACTTCCCTGGGGAGATTATTGCAATAGCTGATTGTTCTCATTGTGTAAAATTCTTTGCAATTTAAATGGTTTCACTGCAATATGAAAATCATAATAGTGTAATTGAATTTAGAATCTTAATTGATCCAGTGAGTGCGAAACATCATTATTGGATAGATACATTCATAACAACAAGACAAGGAGAAAACACAGGTTCATTCAGTGAAATGTGTTAGTTAAATTATCTGTTCTGCTATGGAGATATGAAAGTCTGCTTTCTGAAGCTTTCTTAACATGGGAATGGAGCAATAACTTAGCCAAGGAATAGGGAATGAAATTTTATGGATATGTTGTCTGACTCTGTAAATGAAGGCAACAAATCAGAACAAAATAAAAATGATAGAAATTCAGATTCACTAGTTGTTCCAATTATTGTTTGTTTAAGCACTTCCTGTGCTTTGCCTAACATGCCGGTCCCTTCTGAGAGCCAGCATAACAGTTACCTTTCAAAAGAATCAAATTAAAATATACATTACAAGCACTATCTCTCTAACTTGATTGAATGTGGATGACAGCAAGAGATGTCAGGAAACTGTCATAGGAAGGTTACAAGGAAAGGGTCTGAAAAATCAGGAATGCTGATTGGATGAAATTCAAAGGCATTGAAATTGTAATCTGAAGGACAAAATCTACATTTCATCTCATATGCATATCTATGCTCTGAGCTTTTTTGTTCTGCAATCAAATAAAAATGCCATGAAAGTACAGACTTGGCTGGTCTTCCAGTGTTCCCATTACTGGTAGAACTAGAAATAGAAAGTTAGTCGAGCTTTTATTTCTTGTAGGATTTTTCAAGCAGGAAAAAGTCTGACAGCTGTTGAAATCTTTCGGCTGACTATTCTGCAGCCACAATGAAATGAAAGGATAGAATCTTCTTCCTCTCCTTCCTCTTCATAACTTCTGAATATGAAGGTGGTACTGAATGGCTGCCATCTGTGAGATCTAGATTTCTAAATAGTCCTCCTGGATTAATAATTGTATGTCACTTGGAAATATGCAAACTGAGGTCTAGATGCACTGCATAAAGTCATGTCAAAGCTCCTCAAAAGAAGTGGACCAAAGTGCCTTGGCTGCTTCTACCTGAGTTTTGGATTCAATCAGTATTCACTGTAGCGATACAACTATAATTTTTCCTCTTCATTTTCACTGATTACAGATGGATCTGTACTGCAGTCTCAGGACATCTGTCTAAGCTCGTAACTTCAAGCCTAATGATATCTGTTGGCTTAGAGACTCTGCAATGATTTATTCTGGTCCTGCTTCAGTGTGACTGCTGAATAGAGCCTGGATCTGAGAAATCTTACAAGGTAGCAGGATGCGCAGTCTTTGCAGTGGAAGATATCCAAACTGAGTGAAGACTGTAGAGATCAATTAGTCATATTTGTTCTAGGCCAGAGCTCCTGGGCATAGTCAAGCTACATATATTAATTACTAGAAATAATCTTTGAAATGTTTACATTAAACATCCATTGGCAGCAGTGAATGACTGTACCCTTCATGCTGTTGAAAAAACTTTCTACTATAAGCATAAAGAGTGCTTAAAACATTAATGGGGAGTCCAGCAGTCCTGCAACCAAAGAAGCCAAAATGCAATATTACCTATATTTTTAATGATAGATAAATGGGAGGAGAGAAGCCTGTTTCCAAACACAAAACCACTTTTCAGACCTCACTTATATACAATAAATGGTCTAAACATGCACATATTGATTTGATTTCCAGTCACCATTCATAAGTCAATACTGTTTAATAAAATATACTTTCTTCTACCCTAAACAGTGTACAATGTACTTACACCTAACCACTGTATGTGCAACTGTTCTACAGGAAGGGAAATAAGTATTAAGAACTAAAGCCAAATTCCAAACTCCTACTCAGTCAGTGAATGAATCAGGATGCAGAAGTTACCCACACAGAATCCACAATAAACTAATGTTAATTACCAAAATCCTTCCACTTGCTCCTCACTGACATGAAAGAAACCTTCCTTCTTAAATGGTACTTAAATGATTTGCAAAACTTATGCAAGAGTCCTGGACCTTGATTGGATTGAAGTTAACATTGCTACCTCATTCACTACTACATAATCACAGGAAAAACTGTATTCCTTTACTTGCTTCTTCTCACAGGATTGCCTCCTACTTCTCCGTTTTGTAAATAAAATAAATGTACCTAAAGATTTTCAATTCTACCCTAACATACCCATTATTTTTCTCAAATTGTGACAAAACCACTTTCTAACTACCCAAGAATATGCCATAAAAAGCACTATATACTTAATTGAAATGTATCTTTGGTAATGCAGCATGATTGGAAATGGAAAATTATTAGGGAATGGAATATTGCATTTCATGTTTTAAGTAAAAACAAATTTCAAGGGAAGCTAGTAAAAAAAAAAATCACAATATTCCTCATAAAATCAATTTCTAAGTAATTGAGTACTGTTTTACAGTACATTTTTTTTACTTTGAATATGTTTGCCTCTGCATATTTTCTGGCTGTTGCTGGTTCGAATCTAGAAAGTCTCTTTGAAATTTAATGGAAATCAAAGTTATAATGTTGCAACTGCTTCCATGCACAATATTTATCATAACTGATTTTTCTGAATTATCCAGAAGTATATCTCATAAATTCTTCTTAGGCGAGGAGCTCTGAACTCTTTTTGTCCATAAAGTGCTAGGGACCATCACCATTGAAACATTAAAAGATGAAGTGACAAGAGCACTGGTGACAATAGCAAGACATGCCGAGCCCGGAAGGAAGTTTGTCTTGAGCTGCAGAAATGAAGGTATTCCAGGGCTGCTCTTATAAAACAATTGTAAAGCTAGCACAACTTCAGAATTTGGAGATGGAGCATATTGGGGATATTTGGGCATTGGGAATTATGATTTCAAAAGGAAGGTATAATTTGCAAGCTGTAAATAAATATATGTGGCATAATACATCAAAGTAAAACTCCAGCAATTCAGTGCCACTGAGCTCAAGTCATTCGCTAGATACATATACTCAAGGAAATGAACAGTAAGCAGCAAAAATGGAGAGGATGCCAAAATCTAGAGACAAAGTGACAGGACAGGGAACACTAAGCAATGCTTAAATGTTGTGTTGCGTATTGTTACACAAACAATTTCATACACTAGAAAACATCTCAGCAAAAATATAGTTGGTCTGGAGATGTATGATCATTTTATTTTTAGGCCAATGTATTATCATCAGCAATTGGTATCCAGCAGAACCAGCACTCAGGAAGCAAGCAAGTTAGAAGAAACTAGATAGGAAATAATATGAAAAAAATGAAGTCACTAACTGAAGCAATGGACAAGTGCATTGCAGTAAGATCATTTGCTATCACTATAATAAGGACAAAGAGGAGGGAAATTTATCTGAAGATCCCTGTATTTGAAGAAATTTAAATTCATAGAACTTCAGTATAAGAAGTTATACTAATAAATATCCTATCTTGTACATACGTTTGTTGGAGGCTGCATACTAGTAACTACTGGAGGCTGCAACAATTAAATGTTTTCTCAGCTATAATGACAATTTCAGTTATTAAAGAGATGCAGCCTGGCTGTGACTGGGAAGGAGGAAAAAGGCTATATTTTGAAGGCACTTATAAACCATCAATCTGTTTGCATTGAAACTCGTCACAATTCCAACATGTCTGTAAATGTTGATCTTACTAAAGAAATTATTTAATCTAAAAGCAAAGAACCACGTATGGAGGCCTTTTCTCCTTTTACTTGCCTTCCAGTATGTGAAGCTGCACATGACTCCTAGGCCAGAGGACTTACCAGCAAGGGCCCATCCCAAAGTACCCAAGCAAGGCAGCAGGACAGACCTGGAGACCATGGTCAGGTCCAACCAAGAGTCCAGACCAAAAGGCAATTTTGTGGTGATGAGGCAGGTCCAAGGTCAAGCCATTAAGTTAGCCTGAAGGTTAGGGTTAGGATGAGACACAGCAATTGCCAGACAGATATACTGTGATAAGGCAGGGCTAAGAAATCAGTCTATCGGTCAGGATCAGTATCAACAGGACCCAGTATAGCTGAGCTGGAGACTACCACTTTTCTGGTATGGCTCAGGCAAGGACTGAATGCCCCAGGCTGAACTTAAATGCAGTTCCTGGGATGTCTGGTGTGGGTGGAGGCTCCACGTGAGGTTGGTCAGGGCCCTGAAAGTAATATTGGTGAAACTCCAGGTGAGTAAGCTCTTTTATGGTGGAGATATATTCAGAGAGTGGTTTTTGGTATGAGAAGTGCAGCTGGACAAAGTACTGGAATAGAGCAGGCAGAAAACCTAGGTGAGAATTTTTTTTCTTTCAGTAGAACAGATCTAAGGTATTCAGAAGATGATTAAAACATCAGTAGAGGGGTGTCAAACTTTATTTGGACTTTCCTTAGGAGTGAGAAAGTTTGGCTGTTTATTATAGGTTTGTGTGACAGGTTTTTTTTGGTAGTGGGGGAGAGTGAGACAAGGGGAGTCAAAAGAATCTCAGTAGACATAATAAGGGGGGATGAAGGATGATGTTTAGCGCTTACATTGTTGAAATTAGCTGAGGCAAAGACAGTCTTTGATAAGAAGAGCTGGTCCCAAGAACCAGCCAATGAGGTAAAGACAGCTCCTGATAAGAAGCAGGAGCAGGCCCCAAGAGCCAGCTAAGACTGGTCCTGCGGCTTGGGTGAATACCAAGAAATCACTGAGCCTGTGCAAGAAAAAAGGTTACTAGCGGTGACGAAGAGGAGTCATCTATCTTCATCTCTGCGACCACCAGATGACCACCATAAAGAGGCACTGCGCAAGCGCAGTTGAGAGGAGACTATGGAAATGACCTCTCGGAGCTAATTTTAATATGGAGCGGGGATAGGTCATGCATATGTATAGGTGTATTGTGAATATGTAACACTTGACTGTATAAACTTGAGACAAACTGCCGAGTGCGGCGCGCACGACTTTGGTGGGACTACCCCCCGTGCGGCCCAGCGCTGAATAAACATACCTACTTTACAATCTCACTGATTGTGGAGTCTGTTTTCCGCACGTCAGTTTGGCGAGCCAGCCAGGAGACTCTCTGCTCGGCTGCAGGACCGACTGCGGAGCGGACGCCCCTCGGCGCGCCCCGAGCACTTTCCTCGGAGGAGCCTCCGCTGCCAGCCGCTCACCACGGGAGCAGACAACAACCTCCTGAAGCCGCGGACTAAACGGTATGTTTACAAAGGTAGCCTGTAGAAATACGGGCCGGGGGAGCTGGTAAATCGCGCAGAGACGTCTGGCGTGCAGCGTAGTCCCCGTATGGGAGGAGGGTACCTTGTATGGTAAGGGGGGATTTGCTGACCGATAGAGCGGCCGCTAGCGATCTTGGGGGTAGATCGAGCAAATCCGGGGTGACTGCTGTATCCCGGTATCGGGAGCCAGGACGGACCTGTCGATGACTGGTATATAAGAGGCAGGAGAAGGGTAGGCGCACCCCCTCGCAATTGCGCTTGGTTTACTTTTGCAGCTGCTGGAAGGTTGTCAAATGGAGCGATGATTGTATGATGTGAATGTTTGGAAATTTATGTTAAAGATTTTGTGGGGGGTTTGTGGAAATGATATGTTGAAATCTATAGGTGTATGTATGTTTGTGTGAATGTCTTTACGTATTAATAGCGGTGATCCCCTGCTTTGTATGTGGGCTTGTAACTGGACTATATAGTAATTAGCATCCAGCTTGGCTTTTGTTGAAGTGTAAATCTTGTGGGAGAAGGTGGTACTGTAGCAGACGGAAACCAGACTGCCTTGAGTGTTTTCCCCAAATTCCACACTTTTATGATTGGGAAAGAGTTCACTAAGCGAAATAGTGAGATTGGTGTGTAAAGGAAAATTTAATTCCAGAAAATTGGGATGTGTGGGAGGGAAACGGAGGGAAGACTATAAAGAAGTGTAAGGAACGATTTTCATGGAAGCTTATTAAAAGGAGAAGCCAAAATCCAACTTAAGAATTATTAGGAAGAGTATTAAAATGGGAAACAAACAAGGAGGAGTATTGAGGAAGAGTCCTCTGGGTTGTGTAATTGCCCACTGGAAAGATATTGTTGGGACCGGAGGTACGGAAAGTAAAAAGAACCTTATTAAATACTGCAATCAGTGGCGGCCGTTGTATAAGTTAGAAGGTGATGCTAAGTGGCCGCTTAATGGGTCAATAGATTATAATACTTTATTACAACTAATGCTGTTTTTAAGGAGAGAAGGAAAATGGGATGAGGTTTCGTATACAGACATGTTTTTCACCCTCCGAAATCATCCAGAGTGGCAAAGGGACTGTGGAATGGTACCCCCACAGGACCCCATGGTGCTTGCACTTGAGCGAGAGAACAACAAGGAGTTTAGAGGTAAACTGAGGCGGTGTTGTTCGGCATGTAGTATTGGACAAAGATGTACAAAGACAAATAAAATCCATCAGGCACCAGAACAAGATCTAACTGATTTGTTTAAGCCTCCCCCTCGACCACAGGAACAGGATGCAGACTCGGATAGAACTCCAACCCCCCCGAGCAGCCCTGTATCTTCCCGTACTAGGAAGAAAACTACCTCAACAGCTTTATAAGCACCTCTCCGAGAGGCGGTGGGGCCAGATGGTGGGACGATGTTAATCAAAGTACCCTTTTCTACTGCTGACCTAGGGGAATGGAAAAAGGTTGCAAAAGATTATAGGAGAGATCCGATAGGTGTAACTAAGCATTTCCAATTTATTGTAAAACAGCATAACCCCGATTGGAAGGATATACAGCTATTATTGGAATATATGACTGAGACAGAAAAACAGCTGATTTTAAAAATAGCAGGGAACCTTGCTGAAGATCATTATAAGATTACAGGAGGGGACATTAAGGAATATTTCCCTCTCCAAGACCCAAAGTGGGATGTTAATAGATCTGCACATATGGAAAGATTGCAGGGGTATCAGGAATGGATTACAAAAGGAATAGAGAGAGCAATCCCTAAATCTATAAATTGGTCAGCTTTATATGCAGTTAAACAGAGTCCTTCCGAGTCTCCATCCAAATTCCTGGATCGATTGAGGGATGTAATGCGCCGCAGCACACCGCTGGATCCTGGGTCAGAGGTAGGAATACAACAATTAGTCTCCCTGTTTTGGGGGCAATCTACAAGGGATATAAGGCGCAAACTTCAGAAATTACGGCCTACAGAGAGTAGGAATTTAGAAATATTGTTGGATGAGGCATGGAGAGTATTTAGTAACAGAGAGGAAGGATATAGGCAGGGGCAAAGGAAATTAATGGCTGTTATCCAGGAAGAAAGAGGAAGAGGGCCTAGACGATACTTGCCGCGACTGGGCAAGAATCAATGCGCTTTGTGTAAGAAATTCGGTCATTGGAAAAAGGAATGCCCAAGGAACAAGGAGGATCAGAGGGCTCAAACAGGAGGAACGGTAGCCCATGTGAAGGGAGATTGACGGGAACCTGGGGAATCTACCCTAGCGGATCCACTGGTTATAATTAAGCTAGGGAAAACACAACAAGAGGTAGAATTTTTGGTAGATACAGGAGCAACATACTCGGTTCTGAATCAAGCTTTGATGCCCCTGGGAGATGATTATGTCATGGTGAAAGGAGCAACTGGCCAAAGTGAAAAGGCATATTTTTGTAAACCTTTAGAATATAAATTAGGAAAACAGTGGGGCATTCATAAATTTTTATATATGCCCAACTCCCCAAAGGCACTTTTGGGAAGGGACTTGTTGGAACAATTGGGAGCAAAAATTGTATTCAAAAAGGGAGAAATTACTCTGGAGGTAAAAGATCAGCAATATATTCAAATATTGAGCCTAACTAACCAGTCTCCCCCTAGAAAGAAGCATTAACGAGGACATCTTAAACCAAGTGTACCCAGGGGTATGGGCTACCGATGCACCTGGAAGAGCGAAAAGTGCTCCACCTGTTGAAGTTAGGATCAAGGAAGGCCAAAAGCTGGGAAGAATTAAACAATATCCCCTAAAGAAGGAAGATAGAGAAGGAATCCGGCCGGTGATAGAAAAATTTTTGCAGCTGGGATTATTAAAAGAGTGTGAGTCTGAATTCAATACCCCTATATTACCTGTTCGGAAGCCCGATGGTTCATATCGGGTGGTCCAAGACTTACAGGCGGTGAATAAGATAACTGAAGATCTTTACCCAGTAGTGGCGAACCCATATACCCTGTTGACCATATTAACACCTGAATTGACTTGGTTTACTGTTTTAGATTTGAAGGATGCCTTCTTTTGCCTCCCTCTCCATGAAGCCAGCCAAAACTTATTTGCATTTGAATGGGAAAACCCCAAGAGTGGTCGAAAGACCCAGCTCACTTGGACGGTGTTGCCACAAGGATTTAAGAATAGTCCTACCATTTTTGGCAATCAGCTTGCGAAAGACTTAGAATCCTGGGAAGCCCCGTCTGAGGAGGGGAAGCTGTTGCAGTATGTGGATGATATCCTGATCGCCACCAAAACAGAGAAAGATTGTATGACATGGACAGTGAGTCTGTTGAATTTCCTGGGACTCCAGGGGTACCGGGTATCCAAGAAAAAGGCACAGGTAATGCAATGCAAAGTGAATTATTTGGGCTATGAAATTAGTGCGGGACAAAGAACTTTGGGACAGGCCCGTAAAGAGGCAATATGCCAAACTCGGAGACATCAGACAGTAAAAGAGTTACGGACTTTTCTTGGAATGACGGGGTGGTGCCGATTGTGGATCTATAATTATGGATTGCTTGTTAAACCACTGTATGCGTTGACAGCCACTGAGCAGAAACACCTTGAGTGGAACAAGGAGACCAAACGAGCCTTTGAGCTACTGAAAAAGGCTTTGATGTTGGCCCCTGCCTTAGGACTCCCAGATGTGAGTAAGCCGTTTCTTCTTTACTCCCACGAGAAGCAGGGCATTGCCCTGGGAATATTAGCACAAAACCTGGGTCCATATCGACGGGCAGTTGCCTACCTCTCTAAGCAGTTAGACACGACTGCAAAAGGTTGGCCTGGATGCCTGCGGGCGGTTGCGGCTGTGATATTGAATATACAGGAAGCCCGAAAGTTTACTCTGGGCCAGAAAATGACTGTTTTGGTGTCTCACACAGTATCAGCAGTACTGGAAGCGAAAGGTGGACATTGGCTCTCTCCGCAAAGATTCCTGAGATATCAGGCTATATTGGTAGAGCAGGATGATGTGGAGATTGTAGTCACTAACATTGTCAACCCAGCTTCTTTTCTCAGTGGGAACACAGGAGAACCGGTACATCATGACTGTTTGGAAACCATCGAAGCAACATACGCCAGTCGCCCAGACCTGAAAGACAGCCCCATGGAAAACGGGGAAACTTGGTTCACAGACGGAAGCAGTTATGTCCTAAATGGTAATCGACATGCGGGATACGCCGTCACCACCAGCCAAGAGGTAATAGAATCAGGGGCTTTGCCTATGAACATGTCCGCACAGAAGGCAGAAATAATTGCTCTAACCCGTGCCCTGGAATTGGCCCAGGGCAAAGTTGTGAACATTTATACAGACTCAAAATATGCCTTTGGAGTTGTACATGCACATGGAGCAATTTGGAAGGAGAGAGGACTATTGAGTTTTCAAGGGAAAAATATCAAACACGCAGAAGAAATTCTGAAGTTACTGGAAGCTGTCCAGCTCCCTAAGAAAGTAGCAATTATGCATATTAAGGCACACCAGAAAGTGAGCTCAGATTTGGAAAGAGGGAATGAGCTGGCGGACAGAGAGGCAAAACAAGTGGCCAAAACAAAGGTAAAAACAGAAGGGGCCTTAATACCTGATAGGCAGATTTCCCTAGAAGGTAAGCCAGAATACACCAAGGAAGATCAGAAGCTCATTACAGATTTAGAAGGGTCATATAATGAAGAGGGGTGGGCTCATACGCCACAAGGAAAGTTAATCATTCCCTCTTGCTTATTATGGCATTTGATACGGGAGGAACATAGGAAAAGACATTGGGGAACAGAGGCTCTGTATAATCATTTGATAAGAGAAATTGTGGCTAGAAATTTATACACCACGGTGAGACAGGTGACTCAACAGTGTGATCTTTGCCTCCAGACTAATCCTAAGAATACCCCCAAGGTGGAAATGGGCCACATTGGAAAAGGGAACGGTCCTGGACAACAATGGCAAATTGATTTTACAGAACTTCCAAGAAAAGGGGGGTATCGATATTTATTGGTATTAACTGATACCTTTTCAGGTTGGCCAGAAGCATTCCCAACAAGAACGGCTAAAGCTCGAGAGGTAACTAAAATATTGGTGCAAGAGATAATACCACGTTTTGGGGTTCCAGCAACCATATCCTCTGACAGAGGACCACATTTTGTCTCAAAAATAGTACAACAAATTAGCCACCATTTGGGTATAGATTGGCAGCTTCATACTCCATATCACCCCCAGTCGAGTGGTCAAGTGGAAAAAATGAACCACTCAATCAAACAGCAAATTATGAAATTAGGACAAGAAGCAAATTTGACATGGCCTCAGTCTCTCCCTTTAGCCCTTCTGCGTATACGAACAAGACCAAGGGCAAAAGAAGGACTGAGCCCCTTTGAAATTCTGTATGGACAACCCTATGGGATACAGAGAGGGGTGTCTGTACAAGCGGGGGATGAAATTATGACTTCTTACATGGTAGCATTAGGTAAACAACTTAATAAAATCAGGAAGCATGTGGTAGGGACTCGAGGGAGAGGTTTGGATGGGCCTGTACATAATATACAACCAGGAGATTATGTGTATATAAAGTCTCTTACAGAAAAAACTCTGGAGCCGCAGTGGGAAGGACCATTTCAAGTATTACTTACCTCCTTCACCGCGATTAGGATCAAGGAACGGAACGCTTGGATTCATCACACCAGAGTGAAAAGACACCCAAAACTCCATGGAAAGTCACCACAAAATCTGATGGACACTTAGTTTTTACGCGGTAATATGGGCAACTATGGGGACAAGGAGTGTAGCATGGGATGGGAACGTGTTTGTTCAACTCCTCGAGAGTATCGCAAAAATAGTGAATCAAACTGATTGCTGGATATGTTCACGTTTTCCTAAGGGTCTCGGACAGGGCTACCCCGTAATTGCTACAGTTTTTTCTAACACCTCGGTGATAGCAGCAGCTTTTAATAACATGTCCCTCACAATGTACACTGAAATACCCTCTGAGAACCTTCAATGGCAAACAGATCTGAGCGAATTGTGGAATGAAACCGTGTGTTCAAAGATGCCATCTGAAAAATACAACTAAGAATTCTGGAGGTAATAGCACGGACCCTAGATGTGGATCAGTCAAGGTGTTTGTTGGGAGTTACCCCAATTGTACTGAATATATTAAATATGGTAGCGCAAACATGTGGAACTTCAATCAAACCCGGATTGCAAGAACCCGGGGGCATAATTCTACTAGACCCAGGGGATGGCCCACTCCAGTAGGAGTAGGATGGTATTGGATTTGTGGACAGACAGGATATAAAGTGCTGCCTCTAGGCTGGACTGGCCAATGTGCCGTAGGAACCATAGTCCCTAATACCATTGTGGTTAAAAATTTGACTGACAATGATTCAAAAAAATTTTTACGGACTTATATGAAACCAGTAATAAGGCAAAAACGCACCAGCAATCCCCTAGTGGAAAGACCAACTAGATTTCATAGTTTTGTACGATGGCTCATTCCATCATTGGGAGTTAGTGAGTTAGAGAAAGCTCTGCTAAATCTTTCTGCCACTATGGAAATTATTAATAATGCCACAATCGATGCTATAAAGACCCTACAGGAAGAAACCACTTCCCTAGGAAAAATGGTGCTCCAGAATCAACTAGGTCTAGATATGCTCTTCGCTGAACAAGGGGGCCTGTGTACTGTAATTAATGAACGCTGCTGCACCTATGTTAACCAAAAAAAGACGAATAGAAACAGATCTCTCTCAAATTTGGAAACAAACCCAGCTTTTACATTTAATGTCACAAGATGACACTTCATGGGAATTCACTGAGATATGGGAAAAATTAACCTCCTGGTTGCCAAATTTGGCATGGTTGAAGCAATTGTTTGTCACTATAATAATCATTATTCTCTCGTCTGTGGTCCTTTGCATAATGGTTCGGTGTGGCTTCTTGTGCTGTAAGAGTACAGGAGACTCTTACAGTGAATGGAAAAAGAATCAGTTACGACGAAAACTCGAGACCAACAAATACTTTGAGAGGATGCTAGATAGGGAAACAATGTATTAGAAGTACTAGGATTAGATATAGTAAAAGAATTTACTATTTTCTAGAAAAGGGGGGACTGAGACAAGGGGAGTCAAAAGAATCTCAGTAGACATAATAAGGGGGGATGAAGGATGATGTTTAGCGCTTACATTGTTGAAATTAGCTGAGGCAAAGACAGTCTTTGATAAGAAGAGCTGGTCCCAAGAACCAGCCAATGAGGTAAAGACAGCTCCTGATAAGAAGCAGGAGCAGGCCCCAAGAGCCAGCTAAGACTGGTCCTGCGGCTTGGGTGAATACCAAGAAATCACTGAGCCTGCGCAAGAAAAAAGGTTACTAGCGGTGACGAAGAGGAGTCATCTATCTTCATCTCTGCGACCACCAGATGACCACCATAAAGAGGCACTGCGCAAGCGCAGTTGAGAGGAGACTATGGAAATGACCTCTCAGAGCTAATTTTAATATGGAGCGGGGATAGGTCATGCATATGTATAGGTGTATTGTGAATATGTAACACTTGACTGTATAAACTTGAGACAAACTGCCGAGTGCGGCGCGCACGACTTTGGTGGGACTACCCCCTGTGCAGCCCAGCGCTGAATAAACATACCTACTTTACAATCTCACTGATTGTGGAGTCTGTTTTCCGCACGTCAAGAGGGCCGCGGGGCTCGAAGCTCGAAGCTGCTGGAAGCTCCCCCGGCTGGGAGCTGGACCTGCCGCTGGCCCAGGCCGAGCACCTCAGCGACGGCGGTAGCGCCTCTGGGAGAACAGATTTCGGAACGGGAACCTGCAGTGAGTGGGGGATTGGGATGTGAGAGGAACCCCTCTGCGGGTACCGAGGTCGGGGAAAGAGGAGGAGGAGGAGGAGGGGATGCCCCCTCAGCCTGCGGTGAGGCGGCAGGCTGTCCCCCCCAGCCCATGGAGGGGAGCGGAGGCCGCCCAAGATGGTTGGGACTCCGTGGGAAAGCCCGCGCTGGAGCAGTCTGTGCCTGAAGGACTGCAGCCCGTGGAAGGGACCCGCACTGGAGCAGTTGGTGAGGAACTGCGGCCTGCCGAAAGGACCCACGCTAGAGCAGTTGGTGAAGGGCTGCCTCCCGCGGGAGACACCCCACGGCGGAGCAGGGGCCGAGCGCGGAGTCCTCCTCCCCCTGAGGAGGAAGGAGCGGCAGAGACAAGGGGTGAGGAACCGACCCCAGCCCCCGTCCCCTGGGGAGAGAGAACCGGGAGTGAGGCTGAGGCGGGAGGGCGGGGGGGTGGGGGGAAGCTGTTCTCAGGTTGGGTTTTACTTCTCATTATCCTGTTTTGATTTGATTGGTAGTCAATTAAATTGATTTTGTTTCTTCCCCAAGTCTAGTCTGTCTTTTGCCCATTACCATAAGTGGGGAGTGATCCCTCCCTGTCCTCGTCTTGATCCACAAGCTTTTCTTTACATTTTCTCCTCATCCCGCGGGGGGTGGGGAGTGATCGAGCAGCTGCGTGGTGCTTTGTTATGGGCTGGTGTATTGGCTTTGTGTGGCAAGGTTTTGGTAGTGGGGGGGTTACGGGGGTGGCTTCTGTAAGAAGCTGCTGGAAGCTTCCCCTGTGTTCGAGAAAAGCCCATACCAGCCGGCTCTAAGACGGACCCGCCGCCGGCCAAGGCCGAGCCAATCAGCGATAGTGGTAACGCCTCTGGGATAACATTTTTAAGAAGGAAAAAAAGTTGAGACAGACGTAAATGGCAGCCAGAGAGAGGAGTGAGAACATGTAAGAGAAACAACCCTGCGGACACCAAGGTCAGTGAAGAAGGAGGGGGAGGAGATGCTCCAGGCGCCGGAGCAGAGATTCCCCTGCAGTCCATGGGGAAGACCATGGTGAGGCAGGCTGTCCCCCTGCAGCCCAGGGAGGTCCACGGTGGAGCAGATATCCACCTGCAGCCTGTGGAGGACCCCATGCCGGAGCAGGTGGGTGCCCGAAGGGGGCTGTGACCCCGTAGGAACCCCGTGCTGGAGCAGGCTCCTGGCAGGACCTGCGGATCTGTGGAGAGAGGAGCCCACGGAGCAGGTTTGCTGGCAGGACTTGTGACCCCGTGGGGGACCCACGCTGGAGCAGTCTGTGCCCGAAGGACTGCACACCGTGGAAAGGACCCATGCTGGAGCAGTTCGTGAAGAACTGCAGCCCATGGGAAGGACCCACGTTGGAGAAGTTCGTGGAGGACTGTCTCCCGTGGGTGGGACCCCACGGTGGAGCAGGGGAAGAGTGTGATGAGTCCTCCCTCTGAGGTGGATGAAGCGGCAGAAAATAACATGTGATGAACTGACCGTAAACCCCATCCCCATCCCCCTGTGCCGCTGGGGGGTTGGTAGAGAATCCGGGAGTGAAGTTGTGCCTAGGAAGAAGGGAGGGGTGGAGGGAAGGTGTTCTGAGATTTGGTTTTATTTCTCATTACCCTACTCTGGTTGATTTGTAATAAATTGAGTTAATTTTCCCCAAACTGAGTCTGTTTTGCCCATGACGGTAATTGGTGAGTGATCTTTCCTGTCCTTATCTCGACACACAAGCTCTTTGTTGTATTTTCTCTCCCCTGTCCAGCTGAGAAGGAGGGGGAGTGATAGAACGGCTCTGGTGGGCACCTGGCGTCCAGCCAGGGTTAACCCATCACAGCTAAGCTGAAACCACGACACTGTTCTACCAGCTGGGAATGAAATGAGGCAACAAGAGAGGTAGAAGTGGAACTTGTACACTGTCTGAGAACATATATTTGTAAACCTATTAGCAAAAGCTTTTTTCCTCACCTTTTCTATTTGACAGGTGCTACAGTGGTAAGTGCCTCCCTCAGAAGTGCATAGGTTAACTATTAGCTTAGTCAAACACACTGATCATATTTCAAGAAGAAATGCTGATAGGACCAGGACAAAGCTGAAATGAAATTATTTGCTAGCTGCAAAGCCAACATCTTTAAGGAATTGCCCAAAGTAAATTAAGTAAGAAAAACTTTTTTTGCATGAGGTAGAGCTGCAGACTCTCGGGCCTTTAGGCAAATAGATCAATCTTGGTACTTTTGCCAGAGGTTTGATGAATCAGTGGGACTGACCCTCTAGGAGGCCCTACTTTAAAGGGCAGCAAATCCAGAATTCCTGCTGGCATTTTCACCTGGTTTGCATTGTCCGTATTCTACTTCCTTGCATATCTTTCTTCTGTAGAAGAAGGTAGTATAAGTTTTTTGTCGAAACTGGATAAAGCTGTGAAGTTAGGATACTATTCCAATCAGGCTGGAGGAATTTTATGGATAGAAAATTCAAGGTATTGTAAGAATAGTAGGGGAGTGATAAGTAAACAGTGTTTTCAAGAGGCTATTTCAGCTTCTAAATTCTCTCAAGATATTTTCAAATAAAAGCAACTTATTGTGCCAAATTTTATAGCAGTGTTGTTCCATTTTCTTCCTCGCTCATTTCAGTTGAAGATGACAGGCTTGCTTTGACAGGGTTTTAATTAGTTTCCATATGTGATTTATTTGTACCATGTGGCTCTGAGATTTTCTTTGTGTATGGAAAAAAAGCAATTTAAGTAATTGCAATTATTTACCTGCATCAGTTCTAACATCCCCAAAACAGATGGCTTTGACAGTTTTTTATTCTGTGTGTAGGGGTATGGTGGATATATAAAAATATCTATTGTTGTTATTTATATTTAACAATACAAACATTTGTTACACACACATATATCTAAACCGAACACAATATACATACTGTTGTACATATACAACATATTGTTGTTATATATGTGTATATACATATGTGTGTGTATGCATGTGTACTGTTGCTGTCATTCCAGATTGTTTGGATAGACTTTTTGCTCTCTGAGAAATTGTATTAGAAGAAGAAACAAAGATAGACAGGAGGTCAGCTGAAGGATTTTCAGCTGTTAAACTCTATTACGAGCAATGACTGAAATGAATATAAAAATGTCTTTCCTGAAGGGTGAATGTACTCTAGTCTCCAATATCTGATGTGACAGTGCTTGGAAGCCCTTTCTGAGATGAACTGAGCTCTCCTTATTATTTTATTTGTTCAGGGAGGCGTGGAGCTTGTTTTGTTTTGGGTTTTCCTCTTGCATTCAGTTTGTTTCAGTTTTCATGGGTGCACTAAAAAAACCCCACTGACAAGTATACAATAACTTGCTGTATTCCCAAGATGAGCTATTCATCTGACAGGAGCAATTAATTTACAATACACAAAGCACAAAAAATGTTTTATTCAAAGAATTGCAACAAATTTAAACAGCAAAATGAAATGTCGGAGGACAATTTGGTATAAATTACAGGGAAAGAAATCCAACACCTATTCTCAAGGAAAAGTGATTGATTACTTTTTTTTTTAAACCATAAAATTCAAATAAAAGAAAGATGTTTTTCCTTTTCAAGTCCTTTCTCTGATTCAGAATATAGGTGCTGACATATTCCCAATTACATAATTATCTGCTCTGCACAGTCTCTGGGTTTGTAGACTGCTTCAGACTGCTCATTATATTCTTTTTAAGAAATCACAGTAAAAATATTTGCATGTCTCTACTCAATCCATAATTAAAAGTCTTTGGAATTACTTCTAAAAATGGTGTTTACTAGCTAGAATTAAGACCAAATGCATTGCTGGTAAGGATTATTTTTTATTTTTTTTTTAAATTCGCAGAGTAGTGTTCCCTTCTCTCAGGAATCTTCCACTTGTAACAAAAATAATTTAAAAACTTAGAACCTGGTAGAGAAAAGCACTTAAGCACAGACCTAAATCTGTCACAATTCAAGATAACATATTAGCAAGTTCATGTGTTTTGACCCTGGAAGCAACAATTAGACCATCCAGCCTGACACTTTATATAACAAAACTGGAAAATTTCATAGAATGGTTTGGGTTGGGAGGGACCTTAAAGATCATCTAGTTCCAACCCCCCTGCCATCGGCAGGGACACCTCCCACTAGACCAGGTTGCTCAAAGCCCCATCCAACCTGGCCTTGAACACTGCCAGGGATGGGGCAGCCACAGCCTCTCTGGGCAACTTGTTGCAGTGCCTCACCACCCTCACAGTGAAGAACTTCTTCCTTACATCTAATCTAAAGCTACCCTCTTTCAGTGTAAAGCCATTACCTCTTGTCCTATCACTACATGCCCTTGTAAAAAGTCCCTCTCTGGCTTTCCTGTAGGCCCCCTTTAGGTACTGGGAGGCTGCTATAAGGTCTCCCCGGAGCCTTCTCTTCTCCAGGCTGAACAACCCCAACTCTCTCAGCCTGTCCTCATAAGGGAACTGCTCCAGCCCTGGATCATCTTCGTGGCCCTCCTCCGGACTCACTCCAACAGGTCCATGTCCTTCTTTTACGTTGGGGGACCCAGAGCTGGACACGGTACTCCAGGTGGGGTCTTATGAGAGTGGAGTAGAAGGGCAGAATCCCCTCCCTCGACCTGCTGGCCACACTTCTTTTGATGCAGCCCAGGATACAGTTGGCTTTCTGGGCTGCAAATGCACATTGCCAGCTCATGTTGAGCTTCTCGTCAACCAATAGCCCCAAGTCCTTCTCCTCAGGGCTTCTCTCAATCCACTCATCACCCAGTCTGTATTTGTGCTTCGATTGCCCCAACCCATGTGCAGGACCTTGCACTTGGCCTTGTTGAACTTCATGAGGTTCACATGGGTCCACTTCTTGAGCTCATCCAGGTCCCTCTGGATGGCATTCCTTCCCTTCAGCATGGCTGCCACACCACACAGCTTAACGTTGTCAGCAAACTTGCTGAGGGTGCCCTCAATCCCAGTGTCCATGTCACCGACAAAGATGTTAAACAGCGCCCATCCCAATACCGACCCCTGAGGAGCACCACTCATCACTGGTCTCCACTTGGACATTGAGCTGTTGACTGCAACTCTTTGAGTGCAACCATCCAGCCAATTCCTTATCCACCGAGTGGTCCATCTGTCAAATCCATGTCACTTCACTTTAGAGGCAAGGATGTTGTGCAGGACAGTGTCAAACGCTTTGGGCAAAGCCAGGTAAAAGATGTCAGTCGCTCTTCCCTTATCCACCAATGCTGTAACCCTGTTGTAGAAACCCACCAAATTTGTCAGGCACGATTTACCCTTACTGAAGACACATTGGCTGTCACTAATTTAATGCACTTATTCCTGTAATAAGTTCTGTAAGTTATCTTTGACTAAAAAACATCTTCCAGAAATCTGATCCTGACTAGATAACTTCAGGTTATGGTGTGTTCATCAGTTGTGTGTTCTTACCCATAAATACTGCATGAAGGTAATCATTGATTTATGGGATTTAAATATATATTAAAAATTATGCAACTATTTTCTCTGAAGGAAAATCTTTTCCATATCAAAGCCCTACACATGGGCATCACTGAGGGATCTAGGTCATGCTAGTATTCAGCTATGTTGTTGTTCCTGTGCATGGCAAAAATCCTAGTTGTGTGAATAGGGGCAAACTGGATCCATAGTGAGTTCAGGAGGAGACTAATTTTGTAAGGCAGGATTAACCAAACTGGTAGTATTACGACCGAAGAGGAGCGTTAACACAATTCTGATGGAGACTTTCTAATTGTTCTTTAATAGTATGAAGATTTTTAAATGCATCTTATGATTTTTGCTAATCTGCCTTATGAATTTGACTTCTTGAGGTCTGACAAGGTATATTAAGTTGTCAGGAACATATTAAAAAAGGTTTTTTTATACATGTAACACTAGATCACATAATTACGGAAGAAAGAAGGTTGGATTCCAGATGTAATCATTCATCAAGAGCTAAAAACTGCAGACTTCTATACAATACAAAATGTTTATACAACAGAAGATGTTTTGTATGTATGATAGTGAACAATTCTGTGGTATTTTTTCTTCTTTAGGTTTTTTTTTTTCCCCAGAAGGCAAGGAAAAGACGTTTAACAGGAGCAACAGTTCTGGTCCTTTTCCAAGTAAGTTTGACAAGTTTTTTTTAATTGATGTCAGCCTTGCCCTCAGTCTGTTGAAATTTTTTGTCAATTTTTTTCACTTTTTTTAATGATGGTAGGAAGTCCTTAATAAGAGTGATTTTACCTCTGTGGTCATGCAATTCAGTGATAATAATAAACTGCAAAAGTCACAATACAATGTTTACAAGCTTGCCTGGGAACCTCAGGATGCAGTTTTTTTCTTCACTGCCCTAATTCTGTTCTAGGAGGATTTTTTTTCACTTGCATGTATGATTGTAAAATTCTTACACCCCCAAGGTTCCTATTTCACCAGCTTTTGGCCAATACAGCTGAGAAGACAAATATTACCCTAGGGATTCTCTGGAGCCGTAAACTGGAAAGAGTTCAAACTGTCAGAATATCCCACTTGCCTCATTGAAGGTATTCCAAAGGGATAGTGAGTTTAGATTTTATCTTGCAACAACCCATAACACAAAACAATGGAAGGTAAGAATGAATCTGTGGGGTTTTTTGTTTCTTTCCAAAACTCAGAATAGGAAATAACGGTACAATAATTTACATGACAGCAAACAAACCCCCATCAGAATCAAATCTAAACATCTACCTCCCTCTTTGTCCATTGGTCAAGCTGGACCTTCACTCAATCCTTGTATAACCTCGAACATGGGTTCCTAGTGTGCAGTGCCCTCTCAAGAAGTATTTTCTTGAGGTAGAACACTGGCTTTTTTCACCCACAACAATGTGGGGGGGCTTTGAGGATGGAGTTTACAATTTCAAGCTTTCTATTCCTGAAGGATTAGTTACCCTTATTACAGAGGCACTCTGAATCTTCTTAGAGAAGCCTATAAGCTGCTCTTCCCTTTTTAAAAGATCTGTTTATGGGACCTAACAGAAATACCTCATTTACTCAGCAGAACTACTAACAAGCACTTAATTCTTTCAAGTACAAAATGCTCTTTTCCACTTTATTCTATAAACTCCACTGTGATCCAACATTATGATTTCTCTGTTGGCAAAATGTTATTAAGAAGCAGCCTTCTTGCCAATTCTTTTCTGCTCCTTCCCTTTAACTAATCAATTACGCTTGTGCTGCTGTAGCTGCTAGTGAGGATCTAAGGCGAAAGAAAATATATGTCAAAATAGTAAAAAAACCCATTAATCAACCAACCAAAAAACCCCAACAACCCCTTCCCCCCACTTAAGGAATGGTTAGCAAACTCCAAAACTGACAGTCCTGCTAGAGATACCTGTGGTACCACCACCTGCTTGTGTGTGGGACCACTCCTTCCCAGGCTTTGACGATTTTCATGATATAAACAGGTATATCAGCAGTTCTACATTTTACAAAAATAGAAAATGGATTAGTGCCCACAGCTTATTACTGACTTCTCATGGAGATCAGACACAATGTTAATCACTCCTTTGAGGATGATAACGGAGTTGGGGTGACTATGTCAGCCCTGTGTTTGAGGAATACTGTGAAAACTAGACTAACACAATCAAAAGAGTAAGCACACTGAAAGCAATTAAGTTTTGAATTAAAAAT
This sequence comes from Harpia harpyja, assembly GCF_026419915.1. NCBI lineage: Eukaryota > Metazoa > Chordata > Aves > Accipitriformes > Accipitridae > Harpia > Harpia harpyja. The sequence continues at coordinate 34,436,430 of NC_068945.1, read as the reverse complement.
GAAATGCTAGCAAAAATAATAAGAAGAATTGCTTGGAGATTTGGAGGAGTTTTGGAAAATTCACCCAAAATGTACGGTTTCCATTTTTACTGTGTTCCTTGGGAGGCTCAGTGAAGATACAAGATAGGATTCTAAGCAGTCAATAAATGCAGAAGGATATGGTGCCTACTGCATTTTCAGGCTATAGTAACAACTACTTTTTGAGATGCCAAGAAAAGGGATGCAGTTAAATGTCAGTACGTTTCATCCTCCACTTTGTTGTGAAGCAGTGATATGAGGCTTGCAAATCCCAGGATGTCTGATACCGGCATTTGTTTAAAGCCCACTCCTTTTTGGCTGAAAATCCTTAAGGATACCAACTCATTCACCAGTTTCGGTAGAGATGTGTGTTGCTATGTCACCTTCCCATTCTCCTTCTTCAGCCTGCAGCTGGTATTCTGCTTCTCTTCACCCCAGTCTGGAGAGTTCCTGCTACCAGCCGTGGCTGGGGAAGAAAGCAGCCAAGAGACAGTGGGATTGCCCCACCAGTTTTATACACTGATGAGTTCCCTCACACAGCAATAATTCTCAAGCAATTCACCCACTGTTTCATTTTCACATTCTTCCACAAGAGCAGCATGAAATGAACGGATGGCCTGGAAACACAACCTGCATTCTTTATGTAGGTGCACTTTATGATAAATAGAAACAACTACATGAGTCAGCCTGTAGCTGTTGAACTTAAGTTGTTTAGGCAACTTCTTGTATTTCCTTACACAGCAGGGAAAAAAAAAAGCTGCTTTTATAACAGTTTTGAAGGTAATGGCCTCCGGTTCAAGAGGACACTAAGAACTGGAACAAAATAGATTATTTCTGAAGCATAAACTGGTAGCAAGATCACTGGTAAAACAATATTAGGCAATGTCTACTAAAAAAACTGTTAGATGTCTTTCTTATAAATATAAGTAAGTAAAAATATGTATATTAGTGTAAATATTATTAATAAAAAAGTGATAATTAATTTAGGCATCCTTATATTAGTTATTTCTAACAGAAAACTAGTATTTTTCTCACAAAATACTACTAGTTTTTCTCCTCCCCTACAAAACTGAAAAGGTTTTCTCCAGAGATAATAAATATGGCTTAACACAAATTGCTTTTTTTTTTTTTTTAATTTGAGGTTTTATTTTGTTTACTGTAGAGCTTTTGATTTGCTGCTGAAATTGGTAACATTTTTCTCTGGCAAATTAAGTCTCCCTGGGTGTTTTCTTCTTCTCTCTAGTGTGTCTGTGTAAAATTTAGAATGTCCTACCACTATGTGCATCAACTTTATTCATAAATAGAACAAAGGATGAAGAGATTCTTGCTTGCTTGCTTGCTTGTTTTTTTTTTCTTCTATGCAACCTTTTTTTTTTTTTTTCCTATGCAACTGCATGATTCACAGGCCATTCTAGCTTAAAAATAAAAAATAAAAAAATTATTCTTGACTTTAGAAAGTTTTCAAGAAGACCCAGGCTTCACAAAAGGTTCCTGTCTTATATCCAATGAAGAGATATCAGTGAACCCAACTACCTTATGAAAGCTCTGCTACTCTATAGCATTGCATTTCCATCTCTTAACTCTTCCAAACCATGTGTGGGAATTGAGAAAGAGGGGAACAGCACACAGGGCTGTGCAAAAGAGGGAAACTAGATTCCCAGTCAGTTTTTCAACCACTGATGTACTTCCCTCCGTGTTTTAGGTAGCTAATGTGAGGATACCTGATTCTGACCCATGTAAAACTAATTCAGTGTAGCAGTTCCTTTTATGAAGCATGTGATCCCCTGAAATCTATATGTTACCTTTGAGGGTTCTGTGTAAGAGAAATAAAAAAACCCCAACCAGTAGCCAGAAAGCTTAATATATTCAAGAGTATTAGGGACTAATTTCTAAGCTGAAAAATCAGAACGATTGAAGAACAGCTTTCATAAATGACTGAGGATTGGAAAGAATGGCTTTTTTTTTCCCCTCCTGATTAGGCTTCAGAGCCTTCTATAGCCTGAGAAAGTGAGCCAGACTTTCTGCCTTTCCCTAAAGAAAAAATATAGACAAGGAACAACACCCTACAAGCATTGTTTTCAGCACAGCTGCGTACTTGTAAATTAGTTGATCACTGGGAGCTATCTACAGAAACTTGATTTTAAACGCAGAACTTCAGGTAAAAATATCAAAATGACATGACTCCATTTACTCAGTGTTTTATGAAATCCCACCTGCAACCACAACTCTTTCATTGCATTTCTAATATTTTTATATGACTTATATAGCTCATGGTCCCTTTTTGAGGCTTGAATCTTTTATGTTTTCAGTTGATATACAGTTTTTATCTCCAACAGTAAGGGCTTATGCTTTAATATTCTGAAGTTCTGAGCAATTGTGAGAAATATAAAATGACAACAATCCATGCAATGCTGCCAGTGAAGAGCTGTATTCTGTAAGGGAAAGTGTTTCTTACACCTTCAAGGAATAATGAAAAGATGGTTTTTTTGAAAAAATTGTTCAATATATTGAGGAAAAAGCAAATTATTAAAGAATAACAAGCCTAATGTATTCTGTAGTATACTATAGCCATGAAGTACTTTTTTTTCCCTTAAAAGGTAGAAGTGATTAATAGATTTTTTCTATAATTTGGGCATATCTGATTATATGTTTTTCTAAAACAAAGCATTAGCTTAACTGCTTTGTAAGTAAATTACATCAACTTTTTCTAGGTCTATAATTTTAAATATTACAACTTCACAGTCTCTTTTTTGACCTATTTATTTCAGCACCCTCTACTGTAGACCTCAGCATGTTATAATTCATCCTCTAAATAGAGTCATGCTTCCATTTATTGTTTGCCATTAAACTGTAGATATTCAGATACAAAACAAGCAAGCTTTGAAGGCAGAGGTAGCTGAACCCTGGCAGCTAATAATGGTAGAAGTCTGATTTAGGAGTTACCTTGCTTATCCCTAACAGAGAAGTTAATATCTCATTTTGATGCTCGATGTTCTTTTTTCTGATTTATGTGCAGTGCATTCCACCCTCATTTGTTTGAGAAATGTCCTTCAGAACTAGAACAGAGGTTATTTATTTATAGTGCTCTGGTGGTGGGTTTTTTGTAAAAAAGACTTGTGGTTAGCAGGGCATCAAGGGATAGAAGAAACAGCAAAACTGATTCTGAATACTCCACTTCCAGTACCCAGAGAAAACCCAGTAGAGAGCATGTTGATTTTAATCATTCTTGCTGCCTATCATTGTTTATTGAGAACTTAGCACCATACAGATAAATAGCGTTGTGTAACTAATTCTCATTTGTCCATTTGTATTCTTTCCTTATGATACATATGTGTATACATACAATGAATGCACGAATACAAGGCAGATGAGCAAAATTTGTTTTCTTACTTCAATGCAGAAGAAAAATGTGGACCCAGACACAAAATGTTGGCATGCAGGAATGATGGGGTTTGTATTCAATTGAATGTAACAATAGACAACTCAAGCTGAATTCCCAAATCTGGGTCAGGGCTCCAATTGTGATTTCAACAAAATTCCTGGATAGCAGTTAAAAATAAGCTTCAATAAACAAAAACTGCAGAGTTAAACTTTTCAGAAGTGACTAGCAACATATTTTTCAATAAGAATCAGATAATAGATGGTGCATTTTGCCAAAAAGTTCAGCCTTTTGTTTTGCTCCCAAATCCTGATTGGTCCCCGGATAGTCCACCCTGCACATACATATATCACTTAATTCTCTTTTGCAATTAACTGTGCATTTCCCTTTGAGTCAAAGCCCAGATGCAACTGCTGGCGTAGCATGCTCCAGGGACCACAGACCATGCACGGTGTAAGCAGAGGAAGGCAGAGCTACTTCGCCATTCCTTGTTCTCCAGGATTATTCCCAAGGGCCTTTGAGAACTTCCACTCCCCTTAATACCATGGCCCAGGCCTGGTGTGATACCATGATTATAACAGCATTCATGTGGGCAGCAACACAATCCTCTCATCATTTCAGGAATTTCAAACTTCAGCAATCTAAACGACAGGTAATTATGTTTTAGGGCCACAGAAGTGTCACGGAAAACCCAGAGGACACCCAGGCCAGAGTGCTGTGTAGTGTGGGCACAGTTGACCTGCTCCAGAGGGGCAGCCGGCAAGACCACGAGCACAGGTTTTCCCTTTCCCCTTGGCCTGGAGATCACTCCCGTTGGTGGAGGATTTTTTCAGATTAGATGTAGTCATTGCTATTTATAGAAGCAGCCTCAGTAATCCTTCAAAATGTCCTAGGTAGATGAACCAAACCTTTTTAGCAGGAATCTATAAAAAAAGATGTTTTTAAACTGTCCTAGGCATTTAGACAGTTCAGAGAGAGCAAAGAAAAACCCATAAGAAGAAAATGAACGCAGTACAAGGTCAGATGAAACCCCCAGCCAGTCTGGTGTGGAGCTTCCCACCATGCCTGGTAGCAGATACTATGTGAAAGTTGTCCTTGTTTTCTTGACTGAACAGTATCAGGAATAAAAAGCATCCATGGCCAGGCTGTGCTGTAGCCTACGAAGGGATCACTTCACCAAATATTCACCTTCCAGAGCAAGACAGGCATTGAATTGTCTCTCTTTTGGTAAATCTCACCTGGAGGATGCACCTACACATTAGGGTTAATAGCCAGTACAGGCAGTTCTCTGCTCTCTTCTTAAATCCATTTGTACTTTTATGTACATCTGCTCACTTAGCATATGATCAAGAAAGATAAAAGATCAAGAAATCAATAACAATTAAACAGGCATAAAAATATTAGCTGTCACATCATCTCTCCCTTCAAAGCTGAAATTTTAACTTTCAGAAACTTATGCAAAGTGAGATGGCAGCTAATAGTGTTTCAAAACTAATGCCTAGCTGTAAAAGAAAGACGTTTTAAAAATGGAAGATCTCATAGGAGAGTATCTTTTTGAAATCACATTACGCAGAACTTACAGTATTTACAAACACTTCTTGGCTGCATTTACTAGTAAATTACGAATTACTAAAATTACACAAGCACATCAAAAATAAATGACCTCAGAACATGTTGTGATGCAATATTTTTTCAGTTTTCAGTGCTTATGTACTCAGTTTTTTAACTGGAAGGCATTCATTTTCTTCTAACTTAGGTGAATTAAGTAAGTTGCACTATACAGTTCTGTGCTATCCATCTTTGGTGGCAGAAAATTAGTCAAGATATGAACCAGACATTCATTTATTGTTAGAAGTCACACATATTTAAGTTAATTGATAAAATTTCTTTGGGACAAAGCCCTAATGTAATCTCTTGGCTTCATTCCAGAATGGGCTTTTATTTATACAGTTCACTTCTGTACAAAACCTCTGCCAGGACGGCAGGTCATCATTGTTCTTGTAGCTGGTGCAGATTTCTTTAATGTAAACAGGAACTATAGTGTGCTAGGTAAGCACAGAGGGTACTTCTCCACAGCCGACTACTGGAAAATGACAGCACCTGATGGGAAGTTAGAAACAACAGGCCCGAAGCAATATGTTGAAAGATAGAATTCAGACACACAAGGCTTAAGACTGTCATCATGCAGTGTGTCAAGCTAATAAAACAGAACCAAACTTGGCAGGCGATGAAGCTGGCAGCTCCAGGAGCATCCTCAGGGGACAACACGCCTGTGGAGAAGTCACCACTGTGCACAAATGGTGAATTTTTCAAATCCATCCTCAAGTCAGAATTATTTGGTTTTATGTGGCTGCTCTTCCTCTAATTTGGAGGCGTAGTAAAGAGACTCACAACAGAAGGGAAAGATGTATCTGTTACTTCTGGGGCTGTTAGACCTGCAATGCCTACTACCTCTGCTTCAGTTGTCTTGGCTGTGTTCTAAATATATAGAGCATACTTAGTTATCACTTCACATAGGAATCACCTGACTGCTGCAGGAACAGAATTTAAAAGCCTGAAAAGACTGTAACTAGGAATTTATAAATAAATATTCCTTTATTAAAGACTTAAGCTTTTAAACCTTTTTGGAGTAGTATAACACTTTTACATCTGTAGCTTATGACCTGGTTCAAATATGTATGCTGTTGCTCCTGTAAATTAACATAAAAATTTAGGAATGTATTGGGTTTGCGTGGCAAGGTTTTGGTAGCAGCGGGGCTACAGAGGTGGCTTCTGTGAGAAGCTGCTAGAAGCTTCCCCCATGTCTGACAGAGCCAATGACAGCCGGCTCCAAGACGGACCCGTCTCTGGCCCAGGCCGAGCCCATCAGCGACGGTGGTAGCGCCTCTGGGAGAACAGATTTAAGAAGGGAACAGAAACTGCAGCTGGAGAGAGGAGTGAGAAGACGTGAGAGGAACAGCCCTGCAGACCCCAAGGTCAGTGAGGAAGGAGGGGGAGGAGGTGCTCCAGGTGCCGGAGCAGAGATTCCCCTGCAGCCCGTGGGGAAGACCATGGTGAGGCAGGCTGTCCCCCTGCAGCCCAGGGAGGTCCACAGTGGAGCAGATCTCCACCTGCAGCCTGTGGAGGACCCCACACTGGAGCAGGGGGATGCCCGAAGGAGGCTGTGACCCCGTGGGAAGCCTGCACTGGAGCAGGCTCCTGGCAGGACCTGTGGATAGAGGAGCCCATGCTGGAGCAGGTTTTCTGGTAGGACTTGTGATCCTGCGGGGGACCCACGCTGGAGCAGTCTGTGCCTGAAGGACTGCAGCCCGTGGAAGGGACCCACACTGGAGCAGTTCGTGAAGAACTGCAGCCTGTGGGAAGGACTCACGTTGGAGAAGTTCGTGGAGGACTGTCTGCTGTGGGAGGGACCCCACGGTGGAGCAGGGGACGAGTGAGAAGTCCTCCTCCTGAGGAGGAAGGAGCAGCAGAGACAACATGTGATGAACTGACCCCAACCCCCATTCCCCGTCCCCCTGTGCTGCTGGTGGGGAGGAGGTGGAGAAAATCAGGAGTGGAGTTGAGCCGGGAAGGAGGGAAGGGTCGGGAGAAGGTGTTTTGAGGTTCAGTTTTATTTCTCACTACCCTACTCTGATTTCATTGGTAATAAATTAAGTTAATTTCCCCCAAGTCGAGTTGTTTTGCACATGACAGTAATTGGTGAGTGATCTCTCCCTGTCCTTATCTGAACCCAGGGGTCTTTTGTTATATTTTTTTCTCGCCTCTCTAGCTGAGGAGGGGAGTGATAGAGCAGCTTTGGTGGGCCCCTGCTGTCTCGCCAGGGTCAACCCACCACCATAAATAAAGCTAAATATTAGCAGAAGATATTTATTTCATCAAATAGTAACAAACAGTGGTAAAAGAATGTGTATGCCACCAAGAATAAAATATTGATTATTCAACTGTGGATTGCTATCTCCAGTAATGTAACTAGTTTATATATCGATTTACTGAGAAAGAGCGCATATTCATTCTATTTTATTCATTTTTCTCTAGTGCCAATTTGGAAAATTACACAAGAACAGGTTAATGAAATCATAAAAATAACTGAATAAAATTCATGTCAGGAAACTAAACACAATATGAAAAGGTATTTTTTCACAATGTTCTGTAAGATTAGGTCCAAATGGCCTAACTTCCTCCTCCATCCCTCAGCCTAGTGTGTCCTATTCTGATTCCAGGCATTGCCAAAGGCCCTACAATGAGCCACCAGGAATCATTTCTTTCAATAAAAACTAAAGAATGGGATGCAAGTACAAAATTAGGCAGGATACCCTATTACTTAGTTCTGCTTCCTACTAAAGCATTTCTACAAATATTTTATAATTAACTAAAATATTTTCAGATGTATTTTGTGTAATTACTTATATGGCAATAGGAAGTAACATTACTTTTACTTTAAAGAAATTTCTTAAGACTTCATGAATTTTCCCTTCAGCTTTGTCACTGAACCCTGTAACTGCACTCTCGTACAGCGTCCCATATGATAGCCATAAAAGTTGCTTCTAACTTAGTAAAGTGAAATCTTAGAGTGAAATCCTGTCTGTACAGTTTTATTAAAAAAAAAGGTCCTGCAAAATCCTTGGTGTCATGATGCTCACTTGCTTGTGGCTTTTATTTATTTACTGCTAAGATACCTACAGACTGCTGCCAAACCAAGCTTTTACTTCAATCTGTTATCTTAAATAAAAAGGAAAAAAAAAAAAATCAGTCAGTGACAAATTAACTATGAAAACTTCTTGGAAATATTGTTTCATGGTTCAAACAGTGCCATCAAAATGAGCAATATAATGGAATTAGATGAATGAGTTAAATTATTTGGAAGATAAGAACATTTGAAAAATAACCATGGAGCTCAATGTTTAGCTAGACATCAAGTTTCTAATAAAGCTTATGAAAGGACGTTTCTTCTTTTAATGAAGAATACTCAAGCAGACTTTTTTGCATTCATTATTACTATTTTCTTTTGCAGTAGCAATAAGGGGGCATAAGACAGAAGCTGTATCGATGACAGTCTAAAAATGGGTTGAAAGACAGTTCCTTTACCAAATTACTAATTATGTGAAACTTTGTGATGCACCTTGAGAAATGAGAATTATGTGATGGAATAAACAGAGGTATGAAAGAGTAGCACACCCACAGAGATTACAGAAAAGTGGTCACCACTTCTGTTTAGTAAAACCCATTTTTGATTCAATCAGTCAGCAATATTCATGATGTTTTCTGCTACCTGTGCTGAAAACTACGTTCAGGTATCTGAGATGCTGTTTGGGTTATACTGTATTCTTTTCAAGTTTTCTTTATTACAGCATTTTCAGTGTTCAGGTAAAAGCAGAAGGGATATATTTCATATTAAAAGAAAAGGCATATATGACTAGGTGTCATTTTATTACCTCCACATATTTTTTAACAAAATAACCGTGATAGTGGAAATAAGAAGTCCCATGTTTTAAACATTAAATGACTTGCTATTATTGTTTTAAGACAAGTCACTCTTTAAGACTCTGTTTTTACACTGTTCTGTTCTTAATTTGGAGTGGATGACTAGCAAAACAGAATTACTTAAAGAAAATAAATTATTTTTCAGTAATCCACCAAGAATTAGCTGATAGCAATCCAGATCACTGCATTTTTAGATCAAAACTCCAAATTAAAATTATTGCAGTATATGTCACATTATAGGGAGCTGTAAGGTATATACTTATTAAGCACTACCTGATACTGAACCTACATGCTCTCAGGTAATAGACTTCTGTAGTATATATTCATTTATAGTGTAGTAGCAGCAAAGGAACAGACCCACACATCTTTAACATTGTACTATAATCTCTCCCGGCATTGATTTGTTTGAGGGTGGAAGGACACCTGAGTTGATATGGAGAAATCTAGTAACTGGTTGTTGGTGAGCCAGACTCTTGGGCACAGGAATGCACCTGGGAAATCTTGATGTTATATTTCTTTATTAAGCATTCAGAAATTTGTTTCCTAAGGACAAGCAAATAACTGTGGTACAATATCACAACACACTTACTTGGTATGTGCAACACAGTTTTATCTAAAAAACTAATTCCTTTTTCACTCAAGTGAAGTTGGTAAATTCTATTGATCCCTTTAAAGGCACAGAACCTAAAAATTATGAAACAAACTCTGAATGTATGATTTAATTAAAAAAAAAAGAAAACTTATGAAAATTATCGGAAATTCATGACAAATGGGAACTCAGGAAGAAAATTATTGCATGCAGTCTGTTACTATTTGTTGCCATCATGAATATTTTCATGATTCTCTGTTGGCATTAACTGATGACAGGAGGTTTTGTATAGAAAGTGGAGAAAGCAAGTACAAGGGATTATCTTCTAAATTTGATTCTAACTGATACAGAGAAACTTCTCTCTCACATGAAAATGAGAAGCAGATCATGAGAGGGATCTTGAGATGGCAGGAGTTCATGATCATTAGGAAGGGAAAGAGAGATCACCAAAATGAAAACAATGAACTTCATGAGATCTCAGGTAGTAGGCAGGTGAGAGCTCAGGGAAGCAAGCCCAAGGAAAACTGTCTGTCCTTCAAAGTAATTCTAACAACAAAAATTAAGATTTACTACTATAGAGAGGAAAAATCATTGGCAGATAACATGAGGAAGATGCACCTTTCCAATGACTTACTGCTTAATTTTGACAAGAAAGAGAGCCTGTGAGTAGGAAACAGGTATAATTAATAAAAATCAAGGGGGAAAGGTCTCATCCTCGAATAGGTCATGCATGAAAACATTAGATGAGTGAGACTGTAAGGATATGTATGTCTTTCTGGTCTTCCTGAATTTCATCTTAAATGCTTTCTGAACTGGCTGAAGTGATCTCAGAATTTTTTAATGATCATTTTGAAAACCTTTGGTTTAGGTAAATGAAGAAAGAAAATGTTACTAGTCTTCTGAAAGGGGTAAAAATTACAGTTGCAGACCACACAGAATAATTTCAGTTCCTAGGAAAAAGTAACGGAAGAATTAATCTAAATGTTTATAAATACTGAAAATTAATTTTAAAAGATCATTATGATAATTTGCAATTTTTGAAACTGATCTAATTTCCTCAAAAAATGTATAACACTCGTGACAAGAAGTGAGATTTCTCTCTATGCTCATGGGAAGAAGAAATAAATGTCTAACACTATGATTTTCCTAAAGCTTTCAGCAAAGTCTCAAATGTTCTTTTCCTAATGAAGGTTAGCAAGTGGAGTCTATTTGAAAGAACTATGGTGTGACGGCAAAATCAGACTCCGTGACCAAGCCATTCCATCTCTATTTTTCTACATTTGGTAGGGTATATATCCTGAATGCCACAAAACATACATAGACTTTATTTTTGAGAGGTGTTATTATAAGCTATACAAGAGAGGATTTTCTGGAAATAGAGGGAATATAAGTATTATGCTTCTTGTTCCATTGTTATTTGAATTTATTAACTAAATCTATTTTTTGCCCAACATTGTAATCTAGTAGCTTCTTACTGAAAATAAATGTGGAATAAAAAGAACTATTTGACTTCCACATTCTACTTGTAGTGTTTCAGTAGGTTGGGAGCACTCTTAAGGAAAAAAACCACAGCATAATGAATACATTTCAGAAATATTAAAAATTTCATCTATGGTTCTTTAATTAGCAGCGTTGCAAAGCTGTAGAGAATAACTTGGGACTGACCATTAAAACCCTTTAAATATTTTGATTTATACCCCAGTGAAAAAATATCTAGCTGGTTACAGCTGGGAGTGGAAATAAGCAACAAATGATAGTTTGTAAACTGATTAGATCATTGTCATTTTCCTTGATAATCATGCCTCACTGCACCAAAACAGCGTGCTAAAAAAGTTGAAGTGATTCTCTTCAAATTTCTCCAAACAGCACATGTACGTATGATTTGAAATTGTTTTATGAATTCCACGCAGCTCTGCAACAGCACTTAAATGTGTAATGTGAGACTCGGTTCTACTTCAGACTGGCAGAAGAATCTTTTGGGACAAAGTCTCTAAGTTGGAAACTTAGGCGTTTAATGCTTTCTGAGGTGCCCCAACATATTGCACCATCCCTCCAGCTTTCAGATGAGAAGGATGTACATTTCCATAACGCCATGTTGTACCTGTCAGACACACAGGGAGGTCTTAAGTTCCCTGGGTCATCTCAAACGGCACTACACACCTCCGTTTAGGCATAGGTAACCTGAATCCCTTGTGCCCAATGCTTTGTTATTAAAGTTACCTTAAAAAATGTCTTCAACTCTCTCTGAAGAGTAATTCTTGTTTTCTGTTCTGAGCTGTAGGTTATATCGAACGTTATGGATCTGTGGGACAGGAACCTGCTAACTGTCAGCATAACACGTTTGTAGGGAATTTATTCCCATTGCTTCCCATATCCTAAGTGACTTTAAAAATAATTGGCCAAATAAAATGATGTCTTTTGCAGAATTCATGACATATCAATGTAACAGGCAGACTGAACCATCATGATCACCTAGTAATTTCAGTATGGGATTAGGAATCCAAATAGAATATGGTACTCCTCATCATGAAAGATTCTGGTATGGGGTTTTGTGGATGGCATTTTTAGACTTCTGTAATGCTTCTTGTGAGCTTTGGCTGTGCTCTTAGGTTAAGCCAAATTACGAAAGATTTATATGGTTCAGACTACCAATTCAAACTATTAAAATCTCTTGGATTCCTACATTTAGGGCAAACTTCAAGACTCATCTGTTTGGAATAGGTGTGGTACTATCACATAGGAGATGATAAGTGCTATGTTGCTCCTCGTATAGGAAACTAAAATAATTAGAAATCTGAAAAACTGTGCGAGAAACTTGTCAAGGGAATGAGATCACACTCAGATCAGATATATGAGTTGTAGGAAATGAAATAAATTAAACACTGTATTGGGAAATCTATAATGTGTTTTGCAAACATTAAAGAGGTTTATTAACAGGTGTATTTAAATTTAGAGAACATAACACCCATACAGAAGCTAATAGGATTTCCAGATTTAAATGTGAAATTAGTTTTTTTGTGAAAAACATTTTAATGGGCTTCAACTGAAGCAGGATTTTCCTGTAAAGTGGAGTTAATGCCAGCAACTCCTTCAATGGTTTAACAAACTGTGACAAGTCTCTCAGCACATAGTGTTTTAATTAGACATCATAGTAGCAGGCAAATTGATCTCCTCTTGCTCTTCCTCTCAAGTGTCAGTTACTTTAAGGTGAAGTCCCAGAATGATTTCAGCTAGTGAGAGTGGAATTAGAGCAGCAGCTCAGCCCTGGCCACAAACTGAGTTTGTGTGTCATTAAGCTGGTAAGCTTCCTTTCTCAAGTGTGTGCTCATGGAGCTGAATGGGTGAATGTCAGCAACCTCACGCTGAGGTCCTGCTTAGTAGAACAGAATATTAAATATGTGTATGGTCTGCTATTTTCTAGGTCAAACTAGCAGTCATCGAGCTGTATGCGGATTTGATTCTGAAGGTGCCAAATTGCTCCTCTGCTGGCATGAGAGGCAGGGCATAAACCAGCCCTCAGCCCCCCTTTCGTATGTCTTCGACGCATAATAAGATTGAGCCTGGAGTCATTTAAAAACCTGAAACTGCATCTGCCTCATATACAGTGCTTTGTATATGGTAGTGCTACTGAAGCTAAAACAACTGGTATGGAGCAATTTAAATAAGCCTGACAGCTACAGCGGTGCCACAGACACTGAGCAGACAGTGGCTTATCGCAAGCTGCTGCGGTCCGGTCTGGGTATTTATCTGTGCTGGGGGAAAAAGCAAAACAAGCAGCCACTCTGCTCTCCCTCTCTTTCATTCTTTTGCAGGATAAAGCAAAAACCACCAACAGAATCCACATCAAAGAGGAACACTATCCTTTTGTGGCTTTAGGTCCGCTTTTCAGTCCTGGCCCTTATTTTTGTCTTTATGCATTTAAAGAGCCAAGAGCCTTGTCACAAAATTGTTGGATGGTATATATGACTTTAGTGATGCTACCATATACTTTTTTCAATATACTCCAGTGGATAGAGCACCCTGGAAGTGGAAGTATGGGTTCATTTCCCTCCTCTCTGTGTAAAGATGCAAAGCCCTCACTTCCCAAAAGCATTCTCCAGTCACCAACCTATAAAATAAAATATTTCTGTAGGGTTCCTGAGGCTGCCCTATTGATCAGTGAGTATGTGCAAAGCCATTTTAAGTTGTAATGCTCACTTGCAACTGCCACAGAAACCAGGTAGGTGACAGGTATCTGTGCACACCTGTGTTTCCTGCACAATATGTTGTCAAAATATCGTTAAGATGCAGTTGATGTCAGGAAATTAGAAAATACTCCTCACACCACCATTTTTAAGTTACCTTAAAAAAATAGGAACATTTTAAGAGCACAAAGAAACAGCCTGATATTTGGCTGGGGGAGAGAAATTAGATTCTAGTATTATTCCCTATCATTTATATTTTTACTTTGTGATTTAGATGCTACTGGGACCAAGAACTGTGACACCCTGTCTGGTTTTCAAAACTAAAAGTTCTGAATATGGCTCCTAGTAACTGAAAGCATCTGGAAATGGCTAATTGAGGAGAAAAAAAGAGTATTTTACACTTGTTACTACCTAAGGAAATAACTGGGAGACGTAATATCATACTATATGGTAATGTCACTGTGGACTCTATCATCTTGCAGCATAGCTACTTCGCTTCTCGTGGTAAAATAAATACTTAAATAAATACTTAAATAAATACTAAAAATGATGAGCTTTTTTACTATTTGATAACTTTTGCTAGATCATAGTGAGATAGGATTTTTTATAACAGATGCCTGAAAATTGCCATAATCTGAATTTTTTGAAGGTTGTCTCTGTTGAAATTTCATTTAAGAGAAGAATACTATCATATTAAAAGCACTTTGAAGTCCCATCACATTCCAGTAAATGCCTCTATTTATTAATAAATTTTATGTGCTTATGTGTATTAAGTTCTTAAAAGCTGCAGAAAGCTTAACAAGGAAATTAAACATTTCTGTTACCTAAATAAAAAATTTCAACATAATTCTACAAAATTTTATTTCCAAAAGAATTTTTTTTTTTTATGTGTGCTGAGTAAATAGATTTTTATACTGAGTCTTACTTGGCTCTTAGCACATTTTGCAAAGCATACTTATTGCTGACTTCACCAAGCAGCCAGGGCTAAGGTCAGAAGAGATAATCAGCTTGATAATCAGCAAATTTCAAAACAGGTCACCAGAAATAGATAGTGTTTCACATAATGCAAATAACAGCAAAATTCCTCAACCATTTTTAGATGAGATTACTTTACCTAATATTCCTCCTCTTGTTCAGCTAGAAATAGTGCATACGGCATTATAAAGAAGGCCTAGATTCTGAAATAGTGTATTGGGTCTGGCTGAGATGGACTTAATTTTCCTCATAGCAGCCCTCACAGCTTTATATTGGTGGCTAGAAAGGTGTTGATAACAACCAGTGTTTTGGCCACTGCTGAGCAGGGCTGGCACAGCATCAAGGCCGTCTCTCCGACATTCCCCCCATCTCTCCCGGTAGGCTGGGGGTGGGCAAGATCTTGGGAGGGGACAGAGCCAGGACAGCTGACCCAAACTGACCAAAGGGATATTCCGTACCATATGATGTCTGCTCAGCAATAAAAGCTAAGAAAGGAGGAGGAGGGGGGAGAACATTCATTATCATGATGTTTGTCTTCCAGAGCAACTGCTACACATATCAAAGCCCTACTGCCCGGGAAGTCGCTGGACATCACCTGCTGATTGTTTTCCTTTTCTTCCACATGCAGCCTTTGCTTTTGCTTTATTAAATTGCCTTTATCTTGACCCATAAATTTTTTTCCGTCTTATTTTCTTCCCCTCTATCCTGCTGAGGAGGGCAGCGATAGAGCGGCTTGGTGGGTGCCTGGTGTCCAGCCAGGGTCAACCCACCACAAAAAGATACAGAATAGAGTTGCCTCTACACAGTTTCACAAAGGAGAAAGCACTGTTTTGCATCTTAATCTGCAGAAATTACTCTAGTTGGAGGTAAAAATGTTTTTTTTTCTTTGTTCTGAAGGCTCCTGGTTTACACCTTAAAGTCAATTAGTACTGCTGTTCTTCCACAGAGTAGGGGTTGCCTGGGGTTCTAAAAATGGTGGGCTTCAGCCTGAAAACATCTTTGTCTTTCTGCAGGAGATATATAGTGCCTTGGCCAGTGCATACATTGCTCCCAGTCCACAAGGCTGTGACCGTGCTGCGGGTCCTCCCTGGCCGCAGTCAGTCTTGCGCGTTGGGTCTTGCTCCCCAGTCACCCGCATCGGCCGGCACTGGAGCATGCTACCACTCCTGTTTGACCCCACTGCCTCCGCGTCCTCTCTCTCTTCCTTGTCAAGGACCTTGACAAGGTTGGTCCTTGTCCAATAACACCTCCAGTTTGGAGCTGGTGTTTTATTCAGGCACATAGTGAGGAACACAACAGCTCTTGCGTGCTGTGGCACAATCATACTTTTTGTGATGCTTCATTCTCTAGCTCAGAAAACGTTGAGCTGCAGATTTAGTTACAGAAAGCACTGGGACGGTCACTACTGTGGCAATGTTCAAGTCACTCCAAAATACTATTTTTATGTTCCTAACTGCTATGAAAGCAGATAAACATTAAATAATTCTGATAGCAATACTTCAGAAGGTGGGCTGTTCAGCTACTCTCGGTCCATCATCAGTAAGTAATGTGCTTTTTTGAGTGAATTAGAACATGTGTACTTCTAACTATGTCTGGAAATTGTAGTGAGAGAATATTTCCCAAAGCATCTACATGTTTCTATTTAACTTCTGGTTGGAACTGAAGGTAGGACAAGCAAAATACACATTCAAAAGCTATGTTGAAAGGTCCTTCTGAAGATACTCATAGGCCATTTGAATTCAAGGTAAATTTAGCTCAGACCTTTTAAAATTCCTAACAGGAGATGTATTCTCAAGAGGCAATGTTTCAGAGCAGATGTGTGTTTGTCTAGGTGGAGGTTATTTTTTATCCTGAAATGGTTGTCCATCCTTAAAATATCCCAAAGAAATTTACATAATTCCCTAAATTCTATTCTTGCTTATTATTTATCCATATAAAGACACTGCCTATATGCCCATATTAAGATTTTATTTCAGCCTGATAAAAAAAAATCTTCTTTTTCAAACGGGATAAAAAGCATCAGCAGATAAACTCTGGTTTCAGAAACTAATTTTTTTCTGACTTGCTTTCTCTTCCAAACCTGTTCTACGTTTCTTTTGTTGACAAGTTTTCCAGATTTGTTTTCTTTGTTGTTGCTATTGTTAAGGGTTTATTTGCTTTTTTTTTTTTTTAATTTAAGGGACAATTTTAATTGAAGACAAAACAGTACTTGTCACAGAACTTTTTGCTTATTTATTAGGTGCCCTACACCTGGCTGCTAGAAGTCAAAAAGCTTCCACTATTTTTAAATCTCTCCTTTTTTCCCCATTAGAAGTCCTGGAAAGAAGAGCGTATGTCACCAGCTCTGCCTAATTGGGAATATTTTGTTGTTATTTGCATTATTTATACACACAGACACATTCTACAGGCTATTTTTGAAGTTCGTTGTTTTCCTCTGCCAGTGGACTTGGTATGGATATTGAGTTCCCTGACTACCCTAAAGCTGCCACAATTGTAAATCACAAAGGAAGGCATTTTCAAAGACAGTAAGAAGAATCCTTTTTGAACCCAGAGTAGAACAAATGTGTACAGAATAGTTGTTACTAGTACTGGGTTTTTTTTCATGGTTGTGCCTGTGCTGTCTCATCAGCAATCCAGTTGTCCCCTGCTAGGCACTTTCAAGCACAAACCCAAAGCGACTAGACTTTAGCCTGTGCATTTAAATTTATGACCAACTCCATAAAAATATGTACATACTTAACTGCTATAAATGGGCATACATTCCAATTGACTTAAGAAATCGAGAATGTAAAGAAAGGTTACAAACTTTTGTAGATCTGGCTCCAAGGAAGGAAACATAAGGGAGTGCAGGATGCGCTATCAAAGATATTCAGCCATAATCTAATAGGAAGCATTTATCTTCCAAAGTTTACAAAACTGCACTCACTCCTTGCTGTTCCCACCTGACAGAGTTTCAGGTTTGCTAGAAAATAATTTCTGCTGTGATTACTTGCCAACAAAACCCTTTCCTTAGACTGGCATATCCCTGCCTACTGTTAAATGGATTCCATCTGTGTTTGTCAACTGTACGCGCAGTTCAAACTCAGCACCCTTACAGACCACTGAAATAGTTTCTCCTTCAGATGAGCAAACATAGGTCTATGCCACACAACACAAAGAGAGATTTCTTTATATTCCTGAGGTTATCTAAATAACCTGCACTTTTACGTTCAATAGCTTCATCAAGGACATAGCTGGCTGTTTTCTGCGTAGTTCCCTCTGTACAGCTGATTATATAGAGCATACCACTGAAGCCTGCGTAGAAGAGTTTATGTCCGTTATGGGGTTGGCTACTTTTAACTTCCAGGAAAACTCCAGATTGTATTTAATAATGCTGGCTGGGGTATGTCATTCAAACAACTCATAGTCAGTACCTATGCAAATATAGCATGATAGACTTAGAAAACAAATCACCAGAATTTCTTAAAAGAAAAAGGTCTTAATGGAAAGTACTTTTCATTTCATCTACAAAAAATTCCTTTCAAAATGATCTGTTCAGAGACTGTAAACAGTAGAGGACTTGCTGTTCATTGTCTCCAGTGAGATGATCTGTCTGAAGAGTGCTAATTAACATTCTTTTAAAGAGCTCAGCTTGTTTCAGTGAGAATCGTGATTGCTTTTTGATATGGCAGCTGCTGTGAGTATTTACACTTCTTCCCACTTCAGCTGTATGTTGCTGGAGGCTTTACAGTCGCATCCAGGCATGACTTAAATGATCTGAAGCCATTTGTCACATATCCTGGAAAAATTAGGAGCCTTAATGTAGAGGGATTTGAGTGAATAATTTTCAGTGAATAATTTATTCAGGAAATGCAACCTCTTTCTTGCTTAAGTTCTCCGTGAACAATGATTTTAGGAATATATTTGCTCTTTGTCATTGCTCAAATAATTATTTTTGTAAAAAGATCCTATCCTCTACTTTTCCTCTCCATTGTATGACGATGGTATTGATTGGTTGAGATAAGTTACTTTTGCTTTATGGTTTAATATTTCGATTCCCAGAAGATTTAGGATGTCTATGAGTAAACTAGACATTGAATGCAGAAACAGATGCTAAAAAGAACTGTCTTCCAGAAAAGTCATGTTTAAATGTCACGTAGGCCTAGCAGACATCCAGTATACCTACCAATTTACATAGCCAAGTAGCTTTCCTTATTCAATAGTTCAAGCACTGATGGTTTTGAGTGAGAATAACTGTGACCACCAGAAGAGATGGAGCCCAAAGTCATGGGCTAGATGAACTCAGTAGACATTTTGCAGACATTTCTGGACATTTTGTGGACATTTTACAGGGGTAGTCCATAGACTGAGGGAAAGATATCTGCATATTATATCAAAGGATGGGAAGGGGGGGGTGGAGGTTAATGAGGATGTATTTGATAGTATGGTACCTGAGCATGACATAAATGGTATGGAATAAGGGGTGGAGAATGTGCTGGGTTTGGCTCGGATAGAATTAATTTTCTTCACATTAGCTGGTATGGGGCTGTGTTTTGGATTTGTGCTGGAAACAATGTTGATAACGCAGGGATGTTTCCGTCACTGCTGAGCAGTGCTCACCCAGAGCCAAGGGCTTTTCTGCTTCTCCCCCCACCCCACCAGCGAGGAGGCTGGGGGGGCACAAGGGGTTGGGAGGGGACACAGCCAGGACAGCTGACCCCAACCGACCCAAGGGATATCCCAGACCAGAGGACGTCATGCTCAGCACATAAAGCTGGGGGAAGGAGAAGGAAGGGGGGATGTTCGGAGCGATGGCGTTTGTCTTCCCCAGTCCCTGTTCGGCGTGATGGAGCCCTGCTGTCCTGGGGATGGCTGAACTCCTGCCTGCCCATGGGGAGTGGGGAATGGATTCCTTGGTTTGCTTTGCTTGCGTGCGTGGCTTTTGCTTTCCCTATTAAACTGTCTTTATCTCAACCCAGGAGTTTTCTCACCTTTACCATTCCGATTCTCTCCCCCATCCCGCCGGGGGGGGCAGTGAGCGAGTGGCTGCGTGGGTCTGAGCTGCCGGCTGGGGTTAAACCACGACAATAACAAAGAACTGAAACAGAAAGAAGGAAGGACTAAACCACACAAAATCCAGTTTTAGGAATCTAATTTCTGGTTGAAATGCTGTCCAGCAGTATGAATCTCAGGCTTCCCATGCAAGATGTCTGTAAATTAGCCATTTAAGTATTAGGTCCATACACAGGAAGGTGCTTAAAGAAGGCTGAAAACAACCCAGGTATTGGGAAGCTGGTGGTATTTTGTAGTGGGAACATATTGCTCTGCGAGATGATTACTTCCACCAGGCTTGCCGGGCAAAAGCAGAGGGAAGATAAAGGTGTGTTGCCTCCTTTTATCCAAAAGTCAGTGTCTGGATCACTGATTCAGGATATTAGAGGTGTAAATCCCTTTTCCACCTGTGGTGATCCAAACCTATAAATAACTGGTAGAGTGGTGGTATTTGTGATATGATATTCTTCACAGTCTTTACGGATTTTTGGTTTTCCTCCTCTCCAACAGCCTAACTCTTTCCCTCCTGTATCAATTGTCAGAGAACCAATTTTAAAATAGTTTCAGGAACACTTTTCATTTATGAATGCACTTGCAGAAAAGTCACATTAGTCTCCTGTGAATGTTCTTACTGATACAAAAAAAAATCACTGACCTGACTATACATGATAAAAAGCCTTCATGAAGAGACCATTATTCTACTACTGCCTAACTCCAGGTTTCCTCAGGGGAGTATGATGTTCAGAATGCAGGAAGTACACCACTTTCATCCTACTAAAATACCACAGCTACAAACCACTGCTACTGTATGTGACACAGCAGATGCAAAAAGCAACACTTTAGAGGGTAAGCATGGTGATATGTTGTTTGGATAATGCAACAGTGCATTCTAAGATTGTCATTCACAATTAATTCAGCGCCAGTGGTTGTCTAGACAAGTGTCATCATGTTTTATTTACCTCATCCAACACCACTGCTCCTTCTGAGAAGCTCCTTATTTCACACTTCACAGTTTGTCCCATTCTTTGTACTGCTCAACAAGAGCAGCGGGAATCTGGCCCCCACTGAGATGCTTGTTTCACCTAGTGAGAAAGTGCATGTATTACTGAGAAAACGGTGTGATCTGGGCTATGTATTTTAAAGATTTTCTTTCACACTGGTGTTTCATATTCATATTCTTTTGACCTTTTAGGATTAGCATTGCCTTTGAAAGAAGAGAGGAGAGAATCTAGTTCATTTTCATCAAATCTCACAGTCACTGCTGGGTATTTATACCCACATTCTCAAGTTTTACAACTCCCGTTTTTAAGAGTGTCCCTTTTCTGCCTCTATTTCAAAGTGGTAAATATACTTTCTTCTTGTTCTTTTCTGCCTCCCACTTACTCACACAAGAATAATCTCTTTTTCTTGTCCACAGCCATATATATTAGAACTAAAACTGGTACAGTGCATTCACCCCTCATATATCACCTTGGCTGACCTTGAGTTCTTACACTCTCTTCTTCATTATTTAATACTACTAATTGTTCAAAGTACTGTAGAGTCCAAAACTTGTCTTAAACAAGGACCTAACTATGCTATTTGCCATGACCTGAAAGAAAAAGTCTTTTTAGGTCTATGTGGACAGACAGAAGAGAGAGTATAAGGAAATTAATCACATAATGTAATAACACTTTGATGGTTCGGGGGTGTTTTGGGGGGTGTTGTTTTGTTTTGTTTTTTTTAAATTCCTGAGAATTGAAAGGAGTCAGGTTATACCAAGATGAAATGTAGACCAGAGGTAGGGGAAGTGTGTGAATTATCATAGTGAAAGAAGTAAAATACAAGAGAGTTAAGAAAAGCATTGGCATACATTTATAAGTATGATCTTAAAACTGCACTACTGTCTTTATTTCCACTGATTATCTTAAGCCACATAGCTTTAGGAAGAGACAATTTTTAAGAATTTTCTCTTCCTGAGAAAGTTTCTTTTATATATTGCAAAGATCAGACTTAGACTTTGATTAAGAAATGGCAAATGAGCATTCAAAACTAAGTCTGAAAAGTTGTGCCTGTTTAGCCCCACAGCAATTACAGTATGCAATGCATAAGAATGTCTCAGATCGTTAGTACACATAACAGAAATGAGACAGCAAGATCTATTCCATATTATGAATGTTAATAAAATCTGCAAGATTTGAACGAAATTCAGCTAGGCCAAAATATTACCTCTACATTAACACGTAAGCCTTGACTGTATGATATAAAAATTGGGAGGACTGATTAGCAGAGGTTCTCATTTCATTGGTATTTCTAGTACCATCCCCTGATGATTATCTCTTTATCTCATGACAGAGATGGAAGACTTCCTTTTAATTCTACCGTAAATATATTTCAGCCTTGTACCTCAAAATAATGTGTGTGTGTGCGTGTGTATGCACATCTGTGGAATACAAGTTCAAGGATAGATAACAGACAGGTTACAATTTCTTCCACTATTTTTACTTTTACTTTTCTGATACATAGATCATATTTGGGTTTTTCAGAAATCATTACACAGGACCTACCTTCGGTATGATACACTTACTAAGACTTGAATGAAGGATTAACATCCAGCCACCTTGAAAGAAAGCTCCCTTTAAAACTTAAGGCATTTAAAACCAGAAGGATTATTCTATCATCAAATGTCATCTGTGATCTAATTTCTCATTCAATGGACAGAGATCGATTCCTAACTCTGATTCTGTAAGATCTGTTTCTATTACTACTTACTAGATTTTCAAATATGTTTTTCATGGTTTCTTCCACACTTCTTAATTTCATTCTCTAAAAATTACTTTAAAGCTACCAAATAAATGTCCACTTTGATGATGTCTACCAAAAGTCTTGACAATTTTTAGGTGGACAGAAAGTTGTCTGAAAAATAAGGTCTGTTACTTGTGAGGAATCTTGTTTCCTGAATGCAAGCGCAGGTTTCATTGAACTGCAATCTAAACCAAAAGTGGGAAACTTCCAAGAGAAAACCTGGAAATACAGTGTGTCCTAGCTGCAGTATGCTGCTGCTCAAGAAATTTAATCTTTTATATTTCTGTAGTCTGTGGCTTTGGGAGACTCCTGAGGTGAGGTCATTCAGGGCTGAGGACCCAGCACTGCTTGGGTTACCACTCTTGGAGAGGCTTCCTTGTAAGAAACCATGAGGCTCAAGGACTTAAAGACCCCGGTCCCAGCCCCCCTGCCAGCACTCTGGGAACCCACAAGGGAGGAGTATGGGAGAGATGACTTTGTTCCAGTGACAAACATTTCAGTCTCAGTGAATCTTGCTAATGCTTGGTTTTGTGGGAAATGTTCTAAACAGTTCTTAGCCCCTTACCCAGCATGCTGACAAATACTACTTCACCATATCCTTTTTGGTTTTGTCTGTTGGCATCTATCCATCCTTTCTTAACTAATTCTCAGTTCCCAAGCTCTTTAAGGGCAGTCACCTTCATTGTTTTGTTTGTACTGCTTTGAACACAGAGTATGTATCCACCATTTGTAAATGATGCTTTAACACTCAGGACAAAGACTAACAATCTTTCTACTCAATACACTGGTAATTTCAATAGGAAAAAAAAATCATACAACAAATGAGAGTATTCCTGGTTTAAAAATTATGGTAGAAAGTCTGATATGCACGTTAATTATATTCTAAATAAAAGATGTTTTCCACAGATCTATTTAGTCACGTGTGCTTATTGCAACAAGAGGAGGTAAGAAAATAAGGACTTCATTCCCCATTTTCCCATTACATGGTCTGACAGAAAAAGCAGTGGGCAGTTGTATTCCAGAGACAAAGTTACCATCTTGTCACTATCACACATGAAAAGTATTATCTATCACAGGGAATTTAATCCACCATTGTTTTCTTTTCCTCTTACCTTATAGCAGTTGATGAAGTTAAACTCCAAGGGGACTTTCATACCTATATGAGTAACTAACTTTGCTACCCATGACAGCTTTGCAGAGCCACAGTAGCTTTGAATAAATGGATGGACATGGACTTTTTTAGCTCATGCATTTTCAATGGAATTGGAAGGTGATTTCTGCTTATGAGGCTTCCTGCAGGTACACTGACTTGAAGTGATGCTATTAGTTACACATGGCTACTCACAGAAGGCTTGGGTTTACCTTTTCTTTCTGCCCCACAAGTGATCAGTTATTGAGGGATGGTTTCATATTGGCCTGGAAAGCAAAATACATCATTTTCACACTATTTTTTATGGAATATTGGGTAATGATTGAAATATAGCAGTTTTACTAAAGAATGTTGTCTGTTCTGTACTTCATATATTGTTTTACAGTTGTAGGAAAGTTATCCATCAGAAAAGTAAAGTTTAAAAGGAAGTTCATCAGTATTACCTCTCTTCTGCAAAGGAGAAACTGAGAAAACGAGTGCTGAGATACAAGCCTCTTTGAAGAGGACTTTGCAGTAAAAATGTCCTGGTTTCAGCTGGGATAGAGTTAACTGTCTTCCTAGTAGCTGGTACAGTGCTATGTTTTGAGTTCAGAGCGAAGAATGTTGATAACACTGATGTTTTCAGTTGTTGCTCAGTAGTGTTTAGACTAATGTCAAGGATTTTTCAGCTTCTCATGCCCAGCCAGTGAGAAAGCTGGAGGGGCACAAGAAGTTGGCACAGGACACAGCCAGGGCACCTGACCCAAACTGGCCAACGGTGTATTCCATACCATGTGACGTCCCATCCAGTACAGAAACGGGGAAGTGGGGGGCAGGGATTCGCCGCTCGGGGGACTGGCTGGGTGTCGGTCGGCGGGTGGTGAGCAATTGCACTGCGTATCATTTGTACATTCCAATCCTTTCATTATTGCTGTTGTCATTTTATTAGTGTTATCATTATCATTATTAGTTTCTTCTTTTCTGTTCTATTAAACCGTTCTTATCTCAACCCACGGGTTTTGCTTCTTCTCCCGATTTTCTCCCCCATCCCACTGGGTGGGGGGGAGTGAGTGAGCGGCTGCGTGGTGTTTAGTTGCTGGCTGGGGTTAAACCACGACAGTCCTTTTTGGCGCCCAACGTGGGGCACGAAGGGTTGAGATAACGACAAACCTGACCAGAGCTTGTTAAAACAAATTTGTTATAAGCATTCATTATATCGGTCTAATAGTTGCTGGTCATTATGTTGATTTATGTGTTCTTAGAGTTGTTGCTCTGGTTTTTAAAGTTCTGTTATGTATCACCTCGCTTGCTGTATGTAGTCCCTCTTCTGCTGCTTATCATCCGTGGGAGGTGGATTAAGGTTTTCGCTTTGATGTATTGTATAACACTGGTTTATGGTATGATAAAGTCGTCGGCTGTGGAGAAGCTGTCCGAGGATTTCCAGCAATTCAAAGAGGAGATGTCCTGTTGCCCACCTGTAAGGACCAATGTCTCAGCTATTAGGAGTGAGCGCTCCTCTGCCCAAGAGAAAGAATATAGAAGGTACACACCGCGAGGTGCCCTGTGGTTTTACTTATGTGATCATGGAGAGGACATGAGGAAATGGGATGGAAAACCTACCTCGGTCCTAAATGCACGGGTACGTGAGCTGCGAGGAAAAAACACCACAAAAGGGGATTCTACCAGGAAAAATGCCGCTCCGGTTTCCAAACAGAGTAGAAGGGCTGATCTTATTTCTGATCCTCTTGAAGGGACTTCTGAGCCAATTTTACGAGAAGTGAATACTGGATACTCTGACCAGAATTAGAGGGGCCCTGCCTCCAGCCAGGTGGAGGAAAGGGATAACCGGGTCTATTGGACTGTGTGGATTCGATGGCCTGGCACGTTAGACCCACAGGAGTATAAGGCTCTAGTAGACACCGGCGCACAGTGTACTTTAATGCCATCAAGTTATGAAGGGGCAGAACCCATTTCTATTTCTGGTGTGACAGGGGGATCCCAAGAGTTAACTGTATTGGAAGCTGAAGTAAGCCTAACTGGGAATGAATGGCAGAAACACCCCATTGTGACTGGTCCAGAGGCTCCGTGCATCCTTGGCATAGACTATCTCAGGAGAGGGTATTTTAAGGACCCAAAGGGGTATCGATGGGCTTTTGGTATAGCTGCCTTGGAGACGGAGGGCACGGAACAGCTGTCTACCCTGCCTGGTCTCTCTCAAGACCCTTCGATTGTGGGGTTGCTGAGGGTTGAAGAACAACAAGTACCAATTGCTACCACGACGGTGCACCGGCGGCAATATCGCACCAACCGAGACTCTCTGATTCCCATCCACAAGTTGATTCGCCAACTGGAGAGCCAAGGAGTGATCAGCAAAACTCGCTCACCTTTTAATAGTCCCATATGGCCCGTGCGAAAGTCTAATGGGGAGTGGAGACTAATAGTTGACTATCGCGGCCTGAATGAAGTTACGCCACCGCTGAGTGCTGCCGTTCCAGATATGCTAGAACTTCAATATGAACTAGAGTCAAAGGCAGCCAAGTGGTATGCTACAATTGACATTGCTAATGCGTTTTTCTCAATCCCTCTGGCAGCAGAGTGTCGTCCACAATTTGCCTTTACTTGGAGGGGTGTCCAGTACACTTGGAATCGACTGCCCCAGGGGTGGAAACACAGCCCCACCATTTGCCATGGAGTAATCCAGACTGCACTGGAAAAAGGTGAAGCTCCGGAACACCTGCAATACATTGATGACATCATCGTATGGGGCAACACGGCAGAAGAAGTCTTTGAGAAAGGGAAGAAAATAATCCAAATCCTTCTGAAAGCCGGTTTTGCCATAAAAGAAGGTAAGGTCAAGGGACCTGCACGGGAGATCCAGTTTTTAGGAATAAAATGGCAAGATGGGCGTCGTCAGATCCCAATGGATGTGATTAACAAAATAGCAGCTATGTCTCCACCAACTAATAAAAAGGAAACACAGGCCTTCTTAGGTGTCGTGGGGTTTTGGAGAATGCATATTCCAAATTACAGTCTGATTGTAAGCCCTCTCTATCAAGTGACCCGAAAGAAGAATGATTTTCAATGGGGCCCTGAGCAACAACAAGCCTTTGAACAAATTAAACGGGAGATTGTTCACGCAGTAGCCCTTGGACCAGTCCGGACAGGACAAGATGTTAAAAATGTGCTCTATACTGCAGCTGGGGAGAATGGCCCTACCTGGAGCCTCTGGCAGAAAGCACCTGGGGAGACCCGAGGCCGACCCCTGGGGTTTTGGAGTCGGGGATACAGAGGATCCGAGGCTCGCTATACTCCAACTGAAAAGGAGATATTGGCAGCATATGAAGGAGTTCAAGCTGCCTCAGAAGTTGTTGGTACTGAAACACAGCTCCTCTTAGCACCCCGACTGCCAGTGCTGGGCTGGATGTTCAAAGGGAGGGTCTCCTCTACACATCACGCGACTGATGCCACGTGGAGTAAGTGGATTGCACTGATCACACAACGGGCTCGCATAGGAAACCCCAGTCGCCCAGGAATTTTGGAAGTGATCACGGACTGGCCAGAAGGCAAAGATTTTGGAATGTCGCCAGAGGAGGAGGTGGCACGTGCTGAAGAGGCCCCGCTGTATAATAAACTGCCAGAAAATGAGAGGCAATATGCCCTGTTCACTGACGGATCCTGTTGCATCGTGGGAAAGCATCGGAGGTGGAAAGCTGCCGTATGGAGTCCTACACGACAAGTTGCAGAAACTGCTGAAGGAGAAGGTGAATCGAGTCAGTTTGCAGAAGTGAAAGCCATCCAGCTAGCATTAGATATTGCTGAAAGAGAAAAGTGGCCAGTGCTCTATCTCTATACTGACTCATGGATGGTGGCAAATGCCCTGTGGGGGTGGCTACAGCAATGGAAGCAGAGCAACTGGCAGCGCAGAGGTAAACCCATCTGGGCTGCCGCACTGTGGCAAGATATTGCATCCCGGCTAGAGAATCTGGTTGTAAAAGTACGTCACGTAGATGCTCACATACCCAAGAGTCGGGCCACTGAAGAACATCAAAACAACCAACAGGTGGATCAGGCTGCCAAGATTGAAGTGGCTCAGGTGGACCTGGACTGGCAACATAAGGGTGAGCTATTTATGGCTCGGTGGGCCCATGATGCTTCAGGCCATCAGGGAAGAGATGCAACATATAGATGGGCTCGTGACCGAGGGGTGGACTTGACCATGGACACTATTGCACAGGTTATCCATGAATGTGAAACATGCGCTGCAATTAAGCAAGCCAAGCGGTTAAAGCCCCTGTGGTATGGAGGGCGATGGCTGAAATATAAATATGGAGAAGCCTGGCAGATTGACTATATCACACTCCCACAAACTCGCCAAGGCAAGCGCTATGTGCTCACGATGGTGGAAGCAACCACTGGATGGCTGGAAACATATTCTGTGCCCCATGCCACCGCCCGGAACACTATCCTGGGCCTAGAAAAGCAAGTCTTGTGGCGACATGGCACCCCAGAACGAATTGAGTCAGACAACGGGACTCATTTCCGAAACAACCTCATAGACACCTGGGCCAAAGAGCATGGCATTGAGTGGGTGTATCATATCCCCTATCATGCACCAGCCTCTGGGAAAATTGAGCGATACAATGGACTGTTAAAGACTACATTGAGAGCAATGGGGGGTGGAACTTTCAAACATTGGGATACACATTTAGCAAAAGCCACCTGGTTAGTCAACACCAGAGGATCTGCCAATCGGGGTGGCCCTGCCCAGTCGGAATTTTTACATACTGTAGAAGGGGATAAAGTCCCTGTAGTGCACATAAAAAATATGTTAGGGAAGACAGTCTGGGTTACTCCTGCCTCAGGCAAAGGTAAACCCATTCGTGGGATTGCTTTTGCTCAAGGGCCTGGGTGCACTTGGTGGGTGATGCGAAAAGATGGGGAAGTCCGATGTGTGCCTCAAGGGGATTTAATTTTAGGTGAGAACAGCCAGAATTAAACTGTATATTAGTTGCTATATAACCCTGCTACTGTATATTATCCTTACTATAATTATGTGCTATATCCATAGTACTATAGTAAGAATCACTTAGATCAAGCAAGAAAAGAACTGTGATAAAACTGAGCAAAGCGCAGTAGTGATGGAACCAGAACTGACTCCAGCATGCAACAATCCAACGGTGCACACCATCCTCCTGCTGCGCCAAATGTCACCTGCTTGTCACACTGCACTGAAGCCCAATTCTGCTCTACTGACTGAGAGGACTTTGCACCATCCCTCCTGCCCAGAAAGACTGGTATGACAGATGGAGCCCAGAGTCGGAAACTAAATGAACTCAATGAACATTTTATGAACATGACCCATGAACTAAAGGAATGATATCTCTGTGTGTGTATACATATATATATATATCATTGCTCATATGTCTTAAAGGGATGGAAAAGTGATGATTGATCAGGATGTAACTAAAGGTATGGGAACTGTGCATGACGTCAATGGTATAGAATAAGGGGTGGATACTGTCCTGGTTTCAGCTGGGATAGAGTTAACTGTCTTCCTAGTAGCTGGTACAGTGCTATGTTTTGAGTTCAGAGCGAAGAATGTTGATAACACTGATGTTTTCAGTTGTTGCTCAGTAGTGTTTAGACTAATGTCAAGGATTTTTCAGCTTCTCATGCCCAGCCAGTGAGAAAGCTGGAGGGGCACAAGAAGTTGGCACAGGACACAGCCAGGGCACCTGACCCAAACTGGCCAACGGTGTATTCCATACCATGTGACGTCCCATCCAGTACAGAAACGGGGAAGTGGGGGGCAGGGATTCGCCGCTCGGGGGACTGGCTGGGTGTCGGTCGGCGGGTGGTGAGCAATTGCACTGCGTATCATTTGTACATTCCAATCCTTTCATTATTGCTGTTGTCATTTTATTAGTGTTATCATTATCATTATTAGTTTCTTCTTTTCTGTTCTATTAAACCGTTCTTATCTCAACCCACGGGTTTTGCTTCTTCTCCCGATTTTCTCCCCCATCCCACTGGGTGGGGGGGAGTGAGTGAGCGGCTGCGTGGTGTTTAGTTGCTGGCTGGGGTTAAACCACGACAAAAAACTATGATAATCCTTTGACCATAGGTTGCCTGTGAGGCATAGTTTATCTATGGTTGCAATGCTATAAAATACACGCAGTTATCAGTGGGTGACATGAAACATATCCATAGTTATTGTGAAATACTACGTTAACTGAACTCAGTATCTTTTTGACAAAACTAGGCAGTTAGTACACTTAATTTCCATTGGAACAGTCCTGCCTTTTTTTTCCTGTTTAATTACTTGTGAAACTGAGTAAGTTCCAGAAATGTTGTTATGATTAATGTATAGAGCTGTCAGATGAAAACAGATCCTCATTGTTCTAGGTGCTATACGGATGGCTGGTGAAAGACTGACACTGCTACAGAAAACTTACCATTGAGAAGGCAAGGTGCATAGAGTGAGGAAAGGAAATCTGTTTCTAATTAAATTAAAAACATTCATCTAAAACAAGGATGTAAATACGCTTTTTAAATGGTAACCCTGTTCTTTGAGCTGCATTCACATTCTTTCAGTGCATATGAATTATCTTGAAAGATAAGTGAACAGCAAACATATATACAGCAGTTAAAGTGGAAAATAATTCACTTCTGTTCTACTTCTGGCTCATTCCCTCTCTTCTGCTTTGGTGCATCCCAAATTTCTGCTGTCCCAGCCTGCCTGCATTCAGAAATGCCTTTCATAGAGCCAATGAAAAAGTGAACTGAGAGGCTGTGATGACTGTGATGTATTCCTAGGTTAAAGGATTCCTACAAACAGACTGTAGCTCTGCACTGCCGTACCTCTGTTCTGTGCACACATAGCAGATGCAACTGGTGGAGCTGAAAAAATTAAAAGGCTAAACTGTAACACTCACATTTTAATAACTCCCCACGACAAATACTGCTTTATAAAAATGTGTTACTGTTTCTGACTCTCAGTGAATCTAAAAGAAACCCAGACAATCTATTTCAAATCCATGTTAGCATACAACAAGCATTCTTCTGTTCTGCTGTACATATGGGCTTAGTCAAAGTGGAGTCGCAGGCTGGAGACACTGAAGGAGAGGCTGATAACCACAACAAATTCCAGTTCTTTACAAAAACATACCTTGATGATGGACAAATGCTCAGCCACTGTGATCTTCAGTTTAAAGAAACAATACTGTTGAGAAAATCTACCGATTCCTGCTAGGAATCATGAACATATCATCATCTCACTTTTCTCAAAGGTTGCTGGCAAACCTAATTAAGCGATAGCAATCTCATTTCTTTTGGCATAGCAAGAAAATGCACCTCTGTTCCACAGACATGTGGACATCAGAGCTGGCTCCTCTTAAGGAAGGCAGACCTAATGATTACAGATACTGTTCTGGCTGCTTACACTACATTGGTTTTGTGCACTTAGTTTAATTAGCCTTATTTCTACTAAAGCTGTGTGATAGGCACATAAATGTGTTCTCTGTACAGCCCAAGTAAAGCCCATGTCTTTTAGTACATACTGTTATTTATTCTGCCAAATACCAGCTTGAAGTTTCTAACATGCAAGTGCATGGGCAAATATCAGTAATGGGCATATTGTGTTCATCAATGTCTGCCTTACTCAGACACAGTTTACTGTTCATAACTATCAAATTTAGTCCCCACTATTGTCAAGAGTTAGAAACACCCACCTACTTTTTTTAATAGAATAAAGTGAACAGCTAACTCCCGTACTTTAATTATGTGAATGATGTAAATAGTCATTCTTTCCATCTTCATGTTTTCTTCTCATGTGGAAAAGCTTAAATGATAGGATAACATGGACATTTATAGTAATATGGACATAGTATAATAATGAAAGTATAGTCATTTGCAAAACATTAAATAGGTCTACAAATGTCAATGAGATGAAGTTCATCTTTTCTAAAACTGAATGATAATTTTTGCCTTCTCAGGCTTAATATTGGGTAAAGTTCACACAAATAAGTAGCTTTGACCAAATTATAAATGATGTCCTTACTCTGCAATGATTTATTCTGAGGTAAGAACAGCTTTATGGCATTTCACTGAGATCACAGTCTACCAATAGAAGAAAGGCACCTGTACTCACATCTTCATTTATTTCTGAATTTCAGTACATTTGTATCAGCAATGCACTTAGCATTTCTACCTTTCCATCAGCTGAAAGCCAGCTTGTTAAGCATCTAAAAACAACTGCTTAGAACTTTATCTTGTCTCTCTAATTTTTTCTGTGTAATTCCATTTACTGATTGTATGTGTGGAAAGTGAAGAAATTTAGTTTAAACAAATATCCTTATTCTCTCCCCAAGGTTTCTTTAAAATATCCGTGTGTTTTGGAGAAAGAATTGTTGCCACTGAATTACAGGTTGCATGTTATTAAATTATATGTTAAGAGCTGGCTTACACTTATTAGAGCTAAATATTTCATGGTGATACGATGTTAGCCCTTCTGATAGGAAAGCTGTACAGGAGATGAAAAACTCCATTAGAGATCTGCAAAGAAAATGTATATTAATAGTTGATTGAGACATATCTATTTCTTTGTCAGAGTGAAAGAAACCAAATTGTCTGAGAAGCTAGAAAAGATATGTTTCCAGGAAACTGAGAGACAGGTAGTGTGGGAAACTTACTTATCCTCCAAGCATTTTTGGTGGTATTACTATTTTTATTTTACTTATTATGTTTCCTTGATTCACCTAGATGAAGAAAGAATCTTGTATTTCAAAGGTTTATTAGTGGTACCTAACCTGCAATTGACTTTTAAGAGTTTCAAAGAATTGAAAACACATCTCACAGACATTTGTGAATTTTGTAGTCAATAGCTTCCTGAGTAGATATCTACTTGATAATTGATTTTTAATTTTATGCAACCACTCTCTGGAGCTGAGAGGAAAGTCATTGTAGGATTCTTATAATGATAAACAGAAAACAAACCATAAAAACCAGTACTGGGTGAAACAGGTGTAAGGATGAAAAAACATAAACATCATCCTTAATACATTTAAGACAGATGAAATAGTTGCAAATGTCAGATAATAAATGTTCTTACTGTGTGGGTTTAGTTGTTCTTCTAAAGAAAATATTTAGACTGTGATTCTGAATGAATTAGGTAAAGTGCTGTTTTTCCAAATCTAAAAAACATTAGCCCTAGAAACCCCAAAGGATTCTTACTACCAATGTTCAGTTGATACTAAGCTGCACAGTACCTAGAGCCAGTGGACATTTGCATTTTGACAGTAAAATGTCCTTAGGGAGGTCAACCTCTGTTTCCAACTAGGCATGTCCATGCTCTCGAAATTTGATACTTGGTAATAAGAAAGGCCTTGGGCATTGTGAGTAAGTGTATGTGCATAGAAAACCACTGTGCTTGTGATGAGAGTCCTATTGTGCTTGCAAAGCAAAAATTTAAATTTTTGAAGCAAGCTGCTCATGCAAAGACCAATTATGCAGCAGGATTAAATCCATCTAGCCTATGCCCTCCTTTCCAAACTGGGGGCCTAGCCTCAAGGTTGTGCGTAACATTACCACAAGTGCCGTGTAGCCAGGCGTCTTTCTCTCATCAACTTCCTATTTATATCTTGTTTCTAAGAGTTTTAACGTAAGTATTTAGAATAAAATGTTTAGCTTCAGCATGGGCAGGGGATGCTGGTGGAACGGAATAGATTCATGTTGCGTGTCCTCAGCATGGCTAATAAGGCAGTGACTGAAAGAAATATTGCTGAAAAAAATATGGTTTCAAGTGCTCTCAAATGTGAAAAAGACTTTTCTTGGAGGTATTCTGATTACAGTTAAAAATTCTTACTGTATTTTTGAGAAAGGTCCAGTGGACATATCCATTGCCAGAAGACACTTATGGAGCAGCAATTCTACGTAGCTAGAGGCTTCGTCCCAGAGGTAAACGTCTCAGCTACACTAAATTGCTGAGCTGGCTAAACCCCTCTTTTCAACTCTTTTGATGTCTGACACATTGCTCTCTTCTGGCTGCCTGTTTGAGATGCTCAGAAATACCAGTGGCTAGCATTTCAACAACTTTTTGCTAATCCAGCCTACGGTGCTAAATTCTGCAGAATAAATTTTTCACTGATATTACTGCAAGTCAATAAAAAGGCTGGAGGATAGATTAGCTGGAGAACATGGAAAGAAGTTTAAATCTTTCTCTGTTTCTACTATATTTTATATTCTATTGAGAAATCCAGTCCATTAAACTAAGAAAATTCACAGCTAAGATTAAATAGTGCCATATTCTCTTGAGTATATATTTTCCTTTACCCTTCCCGCAACAATAACAGTTGGCATATGAATGATATTTTCTACCTTCAGAGTGCTCTAGGGTGATTTTTTAGTGCAAGTTAATATGTGAATCTTGCTTAACTACACTTTTCAAACCTCGATCTCCATAATTTGCACCAAATAGGCAAACTTTATTATGGAACAAAGAGCTAATATTAGCATCCCTTTGAAAAGTTGCATACCACTGAGACTTCATTATCATGACAAAAATGCTACAAAAGTAAACATAAATAATGCAAAAAGCATTGGTCAAAATCTGATCTAATTTCACCAAATGATTCTTTACTGTACAAATAGTCTTCTAAAAGTCAAAGAGACAGAATACCATCAATGCAAAGCTATCATAACCTGGCCCCTAAATTAGTATCTTGTAAATAAAAATAATAAAAACCCCACACTAATACCTCCCCCCTAAAAAAAGCCAACCAAACCTCAAGCAAAATGAAGAAAATACACTTTATGATGCATAATTCTCATTTTTTACTCACTTGTGAACTCATAAGACTTATTAATTCACAAGTAGTCAGCCATCAGCCAATTGTTATAGAGAATTTTAAAATTGCGATTTATATGTAGTTTTGGTTTTAGTTGTATTAACAGTTACATTAACAGTTAACAATACTTTACTGGCATTTGCAAAAATCTCAGAATACTTAAAAAAACATGCTTAATATAGTTTTCAGTTTAAAAATATGAATAAAAAAAGATCCTGTAACACAGTAAGATTGAAGGCTGGGTTCCCATAACCTCTCATTGCCTGTAAATGAAGGAGGTGTTGTTATTAATGAGCCAAGAAAGAAGCTCAAAAGAGCTTTGTAGTATCTAGAGATGAATACAAGAAGAGGTTAGAAAAGTGAAGGAAAAATCTGATTCCTGAAATCTTTCTCTCATTTATAGGCTGGCAGTGGAGATACCCAAACTCCACAGGAAATTCGGTTTAGTCTTTTTGCCTTAGCTTTTAGAGAAATTAATCATACAAACAAACTCCTCATATATGTCTGCCTATCTGTCTGTTTAATCCTTCTAATAAATTTAATGGCTTATATGTTCAAGTTAAAAATAAACGCTTATATTAAATTTCTCACTACTTAATCTCTCTCTCCTCTGCATCTGATGATAACACTTAGCTTTTTAACAGTAGGTATGAAAGTGTGTTGCGAAGGAGGTTAGTATTGTTTCTATAGCATCATAGATCAGAGCTTGAAAGGTCATCTAGCCCAGTCTGCAGATCCAAGGCAGAATCAGCTATAACTAACCCACCCAAGACACATATTCATCTAATCTGTTCTAAAAAGTCTTCAGTGATGGAGTGTCCATACCTTCCCAGACAATCTACTCCATTGCAGATCTGTCTTCAAAGTTGTCAGTCTTTTTAAATGCCTCCCACAGTCATTTTTGATGAACACCAAGTCCATTATTTCTTACTCTAGTTCCAGTAAAAAAAAGAAAAGATTTTACACCCTTCCTCTTGCAGCTCCCCTTTACACATTAGAAGACTTTTACCGTATCTCACCTCAGTCTTTTTCTGTCTAGACTAAGTAACTCCAATTTTCCCAGTGATTCCCATTGATCATCTATGTTACTCTCCTCTAGACTGTCTCCAAATGGAAAACATCTCTCTTTAAGTAGAGTCTCTTAAACTTGAGCCTCCAGCTAAGGTCCTAATGCCAATGGGTGGAATGAACAAAGTATCTATTACATTTCACAGACATTTCTTCTATGCATACGTTCGTACATGAGGACTACTTATGAAGAAAAATCACATCATTAAACAATTTGAAATCATATAGAACTTTTGCTGGTCTGCTTTAAGGCAGGGCTGGAAAGGAGAAATCTGTTGAAGTAGAGATCTGATCCTGTCTGCCACTATGTGTGTTAGGTTTAAGTGTAGGTTATTCTTTCTTGTTTCTCTTCAGGTATCGGGGGAAGACAGGTTTTTTATTCAAAAGTGAACATAAACTAAAACACTGGAGAACACTGTGAAGATCAGACTAGCTAAAAGTTAAAGAATATTTGATTCAACAATTAAATTATTGCCTTAACTTCCATTAATAAACACAGTTGCTTTACCAGATTGATGCAGAGTTCTGATCAGTTTTGCTTCCCAACATGGGAGCCGGTTTAATGTAAACCTTGGGGTTTTAAGGGCCAGCAAACAAGCTGGTGGGGTTTGGGATCTAACAGAGTTCTCTAGTCCCACTTGGCTAGACGTCCTCATCCTCAGGTCCAGCCACTAGTGAGATGTACACATGCACACACACACTTCTTTTTAATATGTTCAGACCAAATAAATTTAGATAATTAAGACTCAATTTAAAGTTTCATCTAAATAACAATAGAAAAACTCAAAGGGTGCTAGGGCTTAAAACCAAGAAGTGGTTAGTTTCAGCACACTCAAATCAAAATTACAGCAATCCCATCTCAATTGGGAATTTTGCATGTGTTCATATTTGGTCTATTCTATAAATCTTAGGTATACCTATAGGTAAATACCTATAGCTAAGTGGAGCTGGCCCACCTCACCACCAGTGAGTAGAAGAGTAAGTTTCTCTTCACTCCCTTCACAGCTGATAAAGGGCAAGATGGCTTACAGGACTCCAGAGGGCAATGGACTTCATGTTGCTGTATCTTGGGTCAAATTGCCTGCTCTTTCAAGGTGTTTGTTTCTTCCCACTGACTATAAAATCAGCCTAAGAGGTAGGCAGACCTCTCTATTCATCTCCTTGTCTAGCTGGTAGATACATTGGTTAGTACAAGTGAATGGCATTCACTGAAACAGAAAAATACAAATTCTGATGCACTCTTGTAGAGCAGGAATTTGACAGAAAAAGCTGCATTCTGTGTTCCAAATCATAGAATTGTTTGGGTTGGAAGGGACCTTAAAGATCATCTAGTTCCAACCCCCCTGCCATGAGCAGGGACAACTTCCACTAGACCAGGTTGCTCAAAGCCCCATCCAACCTGGCCTTGAACAATTCCAGGGATGGGGCAGCCACAACCTCTCTGGGCAACCTGTTCCTCACCACCCTCACAGTGAAGAATTTCTTCCTTACATCTAATTTAAATCTACCGTCTTTCAGTTTAAATGTTCTGTAATCATTGGTTGGCTCTCCTTCTTCCCCAAATGAGGAAGATTATAATAAAGATATAGTGAATAACGATGAGGAGATATGAATTGTATAACTACATTATAATGAAGATGTAATTAAGTTTATCTGAGAAGGAGCACATTTTGTTCTTGTGTTTGCTTCTTGATGTTTGAATTTTATGCTGCTCTGCAAACACTTTTAAAGCTTTTTCTTTACAGTCACAAAGTGAAGAAACTTTTTTTTCTTTTTTCTGAAAGCTGAGCTTCTTTTATTCCTAAGAGCTGGCCCTGTAATGAAACAAGTAGTAATATTTCCAAAAACAACCAACAAAAGAGTTTTCATTTGCTCTTTTATTTGCTTTCTTAGAGCTCAAAGTCATTAAGCTCTAGCAGGCCAGAGGTCACAATGCCAGAGGCAAAAGTAAGAGACAAAAATGTAATGAAATGTTGAAGTTAAAACATCCCCAGGACAGCTGGCAAGATTAGGAATCCATTGTATTTTAATTTCTCATGTCTTTTGGTTATATGATATTTTTATGTATTTCTATTCAAAATGTTCAAATAATCTCCATTTTGTTAGGTGCTAACAAAATGTGTTCTTACGAGATTAATTGTTCATTACAATTACAGGAACACTGCCTTCTGTAAGTACCACATTTTAGAAATCAATTACAACAAATGTATTTTTACAGCAAATCTCAATTTGACAGATTACTTTTGAACATCCCCATACAAGAACTCTCTGCTGTACCCTGCATTATGCAAAATACCTCTTAATTTTACGGCTAGGATCGCATTTAAATCCTTGGACATATACATATTTCTTTGTTTACTGACAAACATCCAGATTTATGCATTTAGAAACATTCCCACGTTTCCCCAATCCTTGAAACAACTTTAAATCTGAAGAGTTCAATTTGTAGCCACTGTAGTCTCGTAAGTCCAAAGCTGGAAGTTCTGTGCTGCAGCCTGAGGAATCAGACACTGAACCTTGACTCAGGTTTCGTGTCTCCACACCTTCCGTCTCCTCCTTCCCCTCAAAAACCCAGAGACCTTCTTTCAGAATTTAAAATAAATATCCCTTAACACTTTCTAGATACCGTGTACTAAATGTGATGGCAGTTGCAATCTTGTTCAAAAGTATAATTCAGTTATCAATTCATAGCATAATCAGAAATTATTTTTGAAAGAATTGAAGTTAAAATTTCAAAGTCTTTCTCAAAGGTTGTGCTTAAAAACAGAGTCATGCTGAGACTGTTTAACATAGCCTAATGGCCCTGTCCCTGTGATGTGCTTACTTATTGTTGAAGAATTTTGTTTTTCAGACAGAACCTTAATCTATTTCCAAAAGATTAAAAACCAGATCTACATGCAACTCATTAATCATGGCAGTTAATTAAAAGTATTAATTATAAATATTTATTTTGTGCTGTATGCAGTTCATTGACGTTCAATGGTACTATTAAGTGGTTGACACTAATCACCTGGAGTTCTCACTTCCACACACTAACGGTAGTGTTTCTCCTTCTAAACCCAGGGATATAGAAGTTTAGTGATATGAACATGTATTTATGAAATAAAAGAAAAATAAAAGATACCTACCTGATAATCACAATATGTAATTGTGCCACCGCTCAGGATCAGGACCAAATATTCCATAATACTTTATAGTTATAAGTGACAACAGGATAAACTCAGTGTTTTTCGTGCTTGCATTTGTTGTTTCGATGACTTGGATGTGCATTACATTGTTATTTGCAAAAGCTCAGTATTCTCTCAGATATTCATATGCCTTCAGATCTCTGGTGGGTTGACCCTGCATCATGGTTTAAGCCCAGCCGGTAACAAAGCACCACGCAGCCACTCGCTCATTCCTCTCCCAGCCATGGTGAGATGAGGAGAAAATATAAAGGAGCTATCATGGGCTGAGATAAGGACAGGGAGGGATCACTCCCCACTTATGGTAATGGGCAAAAGACAGACTAGACTTGGGGAAGAAACAAAATCAATTTAATTGACTACCAATCAAATCAAAACAGGATAATGAGAAGTAAAACCCAACCTGAGAACAGCTTCCCCCCACCCCCCCGCCCTCCCGCCTCAGCCTCACTCCCGGTTCTCTCTCCCCAGGGGAGCAGGGGACGGGGGCTGGGGTCGGTTCCTCACCCCTTGTCTCTGCCGCTCCTTCCTCCTCAGGGGGAGGAGGACTCCGCGCTCGGCCCCTGCTCTGCCATGAGGTGTCTCACCCACGGGAGACAGTCCTCCATGAACTTCTCCAACGTGGGTCCTTCCCACGGGCTGCAGTTCTTTGTGAACTGCTCCAGCATGGGTCCCTTCCACAGGCTGCAGTCCTTCAGGCACAGACTGCTCCAGCGTGGGTCCCCCACGGGATCACAAGTCCTGCCAGCAAACCTGCTCCAGCATGGGCTCCTCTCTCCACGGGGCCGCAGGTCCTGCCAGGAGCCTGCTCCAGCGCAGGCTTCCCACGGGGTCACAGCCTCCTTCGGGCATCCCCCTGCTCCAGCGTGGGGTCCTCCACAGGCTGCAGGTGGAGATCTGCTCCACTGTGGACCTCCCTGGGCTGCAGGGGGACAGCCTGCCTCACCATGGTCTTCACCACAGGCTGCAGGGGAATCTCTGCTCCGGTACCTGGAGCACCTCCTCCCCCTCCTTCTGCACTGACCTGGGGGTCTGCAGGGCTGTTCCTCTCACATCTTCTCACATTGCTGCAATTGAGCAAGTTTTTTCCCTTCTTAAATCTGTTCTTCCAGAGGCACTACCACCGTCACTGATGGGCCACTTGGCCTGCAGCGGGTCTGTCTCGGAGCCGGCTGGCATTGGCTCTGTTGGACATGGGGGAAGCTTCCAGCAGCTTCTTACAGAAGCCACCCCTGTAGCCCCCCTGCTACCAAAACCTTGCCACACAAACCAAATACAAGATCATTCCTCAACAAACGTCTCTCCTTTGGCTGACTGATTCAAGGAATTTTGAATTACAATATTAATTACCTACTTAAACAATGAAATGCTTTTTTCCGAGGGTAATGATTTTTCATTTTAAGTTGAGTGAAATCTATAGCTCTGAGAATTAATGGAAATTTAGTAAGGCTTAATAAAATGCATTCATGTTTTGCCAATGTAGGCTTTATATTTAAAGCAAAGAAATTACATGGTTAGGTCTCTTTAGAACTGCAGTCATAAGTTACTAATCTTTGAAGTAAGCCTTGTAGCTAAACAATTCTGGATGATGTTGTTTAGGGTAAAAGAACAAAGGAAAAAAAAGGAAAAGAGATACTTTGATTTCCTGATAATAGTAATTATAGAGTTTTATCTTCTTATTTTTCTTTCCATTCCATTTTTTTACTGTAGGCTTCTCTCATTCTGTAAAGACCTCAAGGGGTAAAATTTCAGCTGCTGCGGTTCAGTAAATTTCTGTTTAAACAAAAAGTGGGAAGTATAATTTCTCGCTGTAAGTGGGGACTCACGAAAGTTCAAAGAACATGCCCCAGAGAAGCAGCCGCTCACAATCAGACTTAATAAGAGAGGAAAAAAAAAAGAGGAAAAATAAAAGAGGAAAAAACCCAAACCCTCATGAAATTTATTTTAGTTTTTCAAACGTGATACAATAAGCAGATCAAGAACAATGTTATTTGCACACGGTATTAAAACATTCTGTATTACTGTATTCTTCTTTGGGCAGGTAGAAGGTTCATACCTATAGGAAAGGCTGGGATTTGCTGGGATCGTCAACTTGGTTTGAAACCTGAACTCCATGCTAAAATATCTTAGAGAGAGGAAGATATCTGGAGACTGACTTTGTCACATACAGGGGCTGTGCATCAATGTCATCCTCATGCAGCGTGGAAAAAAAAATAAATCTTCTATTCTTCTTTTATCAGCCTTTGCTGATCCCTGCAATATATGCAAAGTATTAAGTACCCAGTCTTTACTGGGTAAAATATAGGTAACAATAAGAATAGTGTAAAAATGATAACAGATGTGTGTGCATATACGTTTCTCATAAAGATTAAAACTTTAAAAAGCTTATACATTAAATTTAAAAAAAGGTTATTTAATTTTCCTATATTGATCTTATTGTTAAATGAAATAAACAATTTATTAATATATTTCCCTGTCACATATGTCACCCACATAACTCATCTTTGTGTGAAATCATCCTCCTTTCTCTCAGTTTCAGTTAGACATTTAATTTTTCTTGGCTACTCTAAGAAATCTTCAGGGAGAAGAGCCTTTTTTCTCTCTTGCAATCATATTTATTTTTGTTTTGGACAGGTTTCTCTTACTTGATGTTGACAATCTGTTTTTTTCTGTGCCATTTTTTGTTGGAATCTATATGTGAACTATTTTTAAAAATGCAATTTACTGTAGTCTGTTCAAATAAGCACTGCAAATATGCTAATGA
This sequence comes from Harpia harpyja, assembly GCF_026419915.1. Taxonomy (NCBI): domain Eukaryota; kingdom Metazoa; phylum Chordata; class Aves; order Accipitriformes; family Accipitridae; genus Harpia; species Harpia harpyja. The sequence goes on along the minus strand of NC_068945.1, from coordinate 34,394,999 downwards.
GTTCTGAGCCTGGATTTTGCATAAACAATTCATACTGTGTGCACTTTTGTTTTATATTTTTATTCTTAATCATAGAATCACTCAGCTAATATGACTGGAAAAGACCTCTTGGGTCATCTGTTTCAATCTTTTTGCACATAGCGGATTATTTTTCACTGCTAGTCTGTCTCCTGGAGGTGTATGTGTGTGTGAACACATAAACACATGCACACATATATACATAAGTATGTATATTCCTAAAATTTAATGTAAACCTCTGTCAAGCAATTGCAGCAACTATACCTCAGCTTTCTTGCTGGGCATCATTTCATTACCTAATTTTTCTGAATGCCAAAAAAAAAAAAAAAATTAGATATAATTACCTTTTTTTTCAATTTCAAGTCCAGTTATGCTCTCTCATGCACTGTATATATTCTACCTCTCTCCTTTGAAAAATGGTATTTAAAACAGGATTCTAAGATACAGTTGCATTCTGTATCTTCTCTTACATACAGATGCATGAGTTTCTTTTCCTTCCTTCTCAGCTTCATATGAAAATGTCCTTTAATCCCCTGACAGGGAAAGCTGGACTGTGTGAAGAAATTAGACAGAACTTGCAACCTATCTGAGGTCAACCTGTCCATGCTATTCCTGAGTCACTCTGCAAAGTATCAAGCTAGATTCTCAGTTTGCAAACCTGAAAGAGGGAACTCTCCTCACAGAAATGGCTGCCTCGCAAATTCATGGATAAGGATACCCGTTAACACCTCTGGTAGACAACCAAGGTAGTCAGCAAGAGGTTTGTAAGGTTTCCCATTACCAGGAATGTACAAAATTTTTATTACAGATTATGTTATAGACTTGACAGGTCTTAAGGGCATTTTTCTAGACACTCTCATGTGAGTGTCTAAAAAACCTGATTATGTGACAAAAGAAACCATAAAACTAGAAATCTTTTCGAGAATATGAATGTGGGTGGCCATTCAACTGCCTGGTACTCTCATTCCATCTCCCCAACTCTCTACACATTTCAGATGCTAATGACTGCAAGTAATAAAACTACTTAACACACGTAATTTTCTGGTACTGCCTTGGAAGAGGACAGTAACCTGCTCTATTACTCCTTTACCGAAATGCAGGTTTTGCTCAGCTATAGTATAAAACAGCTCCAAAAAAAGAAAAGGTTATTAGAATAATATTCTTTTAATAATAACAGTACTCACAGATTGCTGGACTCAATAGGTCTACCACTCACAGGTCAGGAGATTTAATACTCTCTTGGGTTTTCAGTCCTTTCTCTGAGCCTTTGATAAGCTAGGAACTCTCTTTAAAAAGGAAGCATTTCATACAGTACCCAAATACAGGGTATCATAAAGGAGCTGACTTAAAATTGTACTGGAAACTGTAATATAGGCATTTTGTAACTTGAGAAATTTTTGTCTGTAAGTTAAATATTCTAGTCATATCATTGTTTGAAACTTTTTTTTTTCACTTTTAAAACCAGATGTTGGAAATAATGAAAATTAAATTGTTGATGACAGTATCATCCTCCATCAGGTTGATACAGCAGTCAAGACTGATTGTTAACTCCAGAAGTAATTCAGTATTTAACCTAACACAAGTCTACTTTGAGAAGCTGATTTTCATCTGTCATTGGTTTGTTGTTTAACCTCAAGCTTGAAGCCAAAGATATCACCTGAAATTACAGAATCTCAGAACCGCAGAATGGCTGAAGTTGGAAGACACCTCTGGAGACCATCTGATCCAACATCCTGCTCAAGCAGGCCCGACTAGTGCTGGTTGCCCAAGACCATGTCCAGATGGCTTTTGAGTACCTCCAAGGATGGAGACTCCACACCTTCTCTGGACAACCTGTCACCCTCACAATAAAAAAGTTTTTCCTGAAGTTGAGACGGATGCTCCTGTGTCTCAGGTGGTGCTCATTGCCTCTGGTACTGTCATGGGCCACCACTGAAAAGAGCCTGGTTCCCTCCTCTTTGAACCCTCCCTTCAGGTATTTGTACACATTGATGAGATGCCCTGGATCCTCAACTCTCTCAGCCTTTCCTTAGATAAGAGGTATTCCAGTCCCTTAATTCTTTTAGTGCCCTTTGCTGGATCTGCTCGAGTATTTCTATACCTCTCAGCCCAGGACTGGACCCAGTACTCCAGGTGTGGCCTCACCAATGCTGAGTAGAGAGGAAGGCTCACCTCCCTCAACCTGCTGGCAACACTCTTTGTAATGCAGAATTAAATTCCTTCATTGTCATATAACAAAACAAAAATCATTCAGATGGTGAAGGGCACCCTCAGAGTGCTTTGTTTCATGTGTGAGGTTTGTTTTAATTCAAAACATAGCATTTGATCAAATTTCAAAATGATACTTCTAATTTTTTTCACTTCCTTTTATTTATGATCAAATGATTTGAGCACACAGTTTTGGGATGCTTCTGGTGAAGCAAACCACTTTTTATGTATTAGGAAAAAAAGTGTTGTCACAAAATGTTACCTCAAGCAGTAAAATATGAAGACTACCTTTTTTCAGATTACAAAGAAATGCTGACATGTGAAAAGAATGTATTCATTTCCATGTCCAGCAGAAAGTATTGTCTAACAGTTACAGGTGTATTGTGTTTACTACCATACAATTTTCCCTGTTTTCAAACCGATCTCCTCAGCCTCTGCTGGTGGTTTAGCCCACAATTATTCTCTTAGCTCTTCATCATGTTTCCCCAGCTCACAAGCTCTTGCTCCTGAACTCTCTCTCTTCTTCCGTTTCAGCATTCTGTGCATCTCTCCTACCTGGTTGGTCCTATTTTTCCCTATGTTTGCTCTTTCTCCCTTACTTTCTCTCTTCTTTCTATTCTTATTTTGTAGCTTTTCTTAAATGCAGCCTCTTCTTGTTCAATTGAACAAGTGGAGCAGTAATATGAGAAAGTCTCTCAAGTGTAGCTTGGGATTAGGAAAACATCTTTTACACACTGAAAGCATAAGAGGCTCTGGGAGTCTGAGTTTGGTCATGATTTATGTGCACTAAGAGCTGTGATGGGATGAAGCGCATTTAGCAAGGATCAAACCTTGTGAGAAGTAGTGGGAAGAAAAATCGGTCTCTACTCAACATATGGAAACCGAGTTTGGAGAAGTACACAGTGCTTTTGCTAAAGACTGTAGAACTTGGTAAATGTAACACTCAGTGAATCATTTCCTGCCTCTATAGTGACATATCGTCAAATGCACTGGTTCTTCTCAAGAATTCTGGGTTTTGTTTGGAACGTGGGCAAAACAGCAACTTCTTAGTAACAGTTGATCAAATTTTGTTGAAAAATGTGAACTTGAGCTGTTGCTCCTTGCTTATACTTGGCTTTCTTTCTGGTGTTGTGCCTAAATGATTTAAATTTAACAAATTTACCATACAAATCTGAGCTATGTAACAGGAAGTGGTAAATATCTGTAACATTATTTCTGGCTGTGTTGTCTGTAAAAACTTTTAAGTTATTATTTACATATTATTTTAATTATTATATATAAATTTTAATCTTATATTCTTAATGCAATTTTCCAGAGAACTACACTTTCATTCTGTAATGATTTCTTAACCTTCAAAATATTTTTTTTCCCACAAAAGCAAATAAAGTACCTTTTGGAAAGTACTTAAAAGATACATTTCTTGCATCTTTTTTAACTGGAACTGGAGCTTTCAGTTTGGGGAGTATAAAAAAAATTTTAAAAAATGTTCTATATGGTGCTTAGTAGTCACCTCTGATGAGAAATAAATTCATACTCTTGTCAATCTCTTGATTAATGCACTGATGCAGGATAGAGGAAATACAAATTCAAGTCTCTGATCTTGTATCAGAAGGATCTGATATGAGAAGTTCTTCACGGCAGAAAAAGTGACATCTGAGATGCTCCACACTCAGGATGAATGCTTTGGTCAGTTGTCCAATAAAGCTTAGTAATCTCTTTCTTATCATCCAAAAGAAATTTCTAAAAATCCATAGGATCTTTGAAAGAATAGGATTTTGACTTGATTACAAATGCCCTGATGTTTTTTTGCCTTTAGATTATGGATGTGCTATTCTGCCTGGTAAGAGGACACAGATCAATTCCTCTCAGAACACCATGGAAGAACATCCTTCTCTCACAGCCACAGTCAGGTTCATTTCTGAGTGAACAAAAGGAGGATTTATTGGAGTTCTACAGAAAAGAGGAAAAGAAAACAAAAAATTAAATAGCTGAATGGTGCCTGTGAATAAGGCAGAAACTTCCCTTATGCAGCCTAAATGCATTGTGTAGCTAAGCCTTTATTTGATTCATCTCATTGTCAAAGTTTTAGTGTTAGTAGTTGGATGAGTACAAATGTGAGTGAAATAAACCCCTTCTTTTCCAGTGCCCTCAATCTCTTGGCAAGGTGGCAAAGAAGATCAAATCCAAAGTTGTAATTAATTCTTTTTCTTCCTCAGGCACTGAACTTTTGCTTACTTACTGGATTATACATTTGGGAGCCTACCCCACCCCCCTTATTCTTAACAAAAAGATATCATCAAACTGGAGAAGACTGCGTGGAAATTTTGGGGAATTTCCATCAAATGAACTCTAGAAGAACAAATTAGACAAATGTGAAAGATCTAGGTACAGTTAAGTGTCTCTGAGGCAGAGCATGGACTAAATAAAATCCTGAGCTCCCTTTCAGCTCTAAGATTTGATAAGGAAGAATGATAAGTAAGTTACTAACTCTTCCTTACTTATCCGATTGTATTATTTTTGTTTGGAGTATGGGCAAAATAACATCTTCTCAGCCATAGATGAAAACCTGAACTGTTCCAACACAGAATCAATAGACTTTCAGCCTTCCAACATAGAAAACCAGACCTCTTACTGGTATGTTAATCAATCCTTTCTGATTCTGGATAAAGATTGCCTCTCTATTTCTCTTCTGCTGGGCTGATGAATAAGTGGACTGGTATATATTTCAGTTACTTGTCAGTTTGGTAACAACCTTGGCAATGCCTTTCACTGAGCATTCATGGATCCAAAAGCTGTCCTCAGGACTCCGTTTGCCAGTAGTCAGTCCAAATTAAATAATTCAGGATTGTCAGAGAGAAAGGAATTTCTTGCCTTTACACACATACCAAAACATAGTTACGGAGCTGCTCTTGTAAAGCAGTAGTCAATGATGCTGCTATGTTAACCTGTAAGTGTTCAGGCAGAAGTGTGCTTTGCAAACAGGTGGAAGAGTTAATTTCCCAGCTGCTCCTTGCTAGCTCTCCTCGCTGGTGATTATCACTCCCTTAAATTTCTCAGCAGAGCTGCTCATGTCAAAATTGCGGTCAAAGTGAGGTAGGTTAAGTGAAGAGGTTTCAATACAAGATTTTTCCAAAGACAGAACACTCTGAAACTGTCTTGGCAGCAGCAGAGCTAGCATATCAGAGTGATGGTAAATTCTGCCTGGGAGTCGGGATGGACAGAGGCAGTGATGAGCAGCTGGAGATGTCCATAAGGTAATGTAAATCTAGACAAGGATATATGTCCAAAGCATAAAGGTACATCACCACATTGCATTGTAATTTCTTTTCCCTTTTTGTTCACCCTTAGCTTTCCCTCCTTTCCCAATATTGTACTTTCTCTCTTCTCATCAGCTGTTTGTGCCGCTGTGTACTGAACCAGCAAGCCACGTTCACTGGTTTAGAGAGAAATGCTTTATCCAGGGTTACTCCATTGTTCATGTTAGGTTTATACACTCTCAGATCACCTGGAAGGCTTAGATAGATTCTTGATTGAATTAACAGGCCACAAGGAGTTTTTCCTGAGTTTATGCTTATACATTGGTTTACTGCTGGCTGCAGGAAGATGGGCACAGTGTCTGCTTGTACCAAGCTTACCCACTGATTTTGGTTTGGTGAACCTGAACTGGAAAAGTTAGTTTGTACCAAATGAGCACTTTGCTAATGTGGTACTAGTCCATCTTGCTGAAGGATTCATGCTGGATTTAAGCATTGCTGAACCACAACTTTTTTCTTCCAGGAATTAATTCACAGCATGGGCTCATGCCTCTGAATCCATAATGTTGATGGGACGGAGAGATGGGAGAACCTCATCCAGATCTTGCATCAAAGCATTAGTAACACGAAAGAGTGCCTACAGAAGTACTTTCACTAGCTGGAGTGCACTAACTTGGCAGATTGTAAAGTCAAAAAGAGGGAGTTTTCCTCCTCCATCTCATTTTTCTTTTCCTCAGTCTTGTCTGACAGTCCTTGCTCAGCTCACCCTGACGTTTAGCTGAGGCTTTTGTGAGTTACTTCATTTCAGTACCTCAGCAAAAATGCTAACAAAACTGTAGACCAACTGTAGCTTATCAGCTTTTTGCCAAGCTGATAAATAGAATTGGCTCAGCAAGGTATCCTCCAAGCCATATAACACAAGGGAGGGAACAATGCAGACAAGAGCAGGGGAATGAACAGTGAAATTGTCACTTTTGCTAGCAGAAAGTTACTCGGACATCTCTGCTGCTCAGGGAAATGTACCAGAAGACTAAAAAGGTGGCACTGCTCTTTATCACCTGGGAGATCATCCAAGTCCCATTAAAGTAATTAAGTTTTTATACTTATTTTAATGACACCTGGATCAGGTGCTGTATAAACAGACTGGTAAATCACTAATAATAAGTTATTAACATGCAAATGAACTCTGATCTTTGGTATGGGTGTATGTTATTCAAGGACAGTGAGTAGTTAGGAATCAAATACACACTCCAAATTTATAAAGCACTTTGTATGTATCTAGTAACCTTCATATCTAAATCTCAAAGTAATGTTTTAAGAATTGTCTGTGATTAGATATCATCACTACTAATTATTTGTTAATTTTCATTCCTTTTCTCCGCATTTCCTCTGATTAATTGGCTTGATTCCTCTGATTAATTTGGCCTGATATTGAAACTTGTAATATGTATCTTAAAAGTAAATGTATAAGCTTTTAAATAATACAGAGAGACTTGTTCTTCTGGTAGTAAACTGAGGTGTTAATAACCTCCCTTTCCTACAACTTACTAGTCTTCTGTGTTGATGCTGCCTGAAAGAGCTTTTTCTTTCACACCACCACTTGAATTTCAGTGCTATTTCTCAACTTTCTCACCTCGTTTAGCTCATGGTACTAACAGTGGACAAACAGCAGAAGTTCTCCACGCAGTGCATATGAGAGAACCTGTTATTACACACCACTTTGGTTTTCCCTATTGCTTTCTTTTTCTCTTTGCCATGTTAGTTAACACTTGGATCCTATGGTCATACTATACATGGTCATAGGAGCCTGCTCAAAAAAGGTACCATTACACTCTCATGATTCAAAGGGCTGATTGATAGGGAGTTTCAGGATGAATACTGCAAACTCAACATATTGCATGTTCTGCTGCTGGCTAGGCATTTCACCTCATGCAAACCTGAGCACGCTAATTTCATCACCCTGGGTACATGGAAGCCATCTAAGATAAGCGACAGTAAAATGTGGAGATGGCTAAGATATTTAGGACTGAAGTGGCTGGACATCAACACTTATTCTTAGACATAAAGGATTTCCTGTGATGCTCCTGCCGCTAAAAACCTCCCTAGTAAAATGTACTGGGCACTTATCTCGATTGTACTCTAATGTAATTTGTATTCATCAATATTCTGCGTTTATTATATAAGCTGGCAGATAGTGTAATTCAAAACCATGTAAGCTAATAATTTAAATTGTGATATTTTGTGTTTAATGTATGAAAGTGCTATTATTCAATAATTTGGCATGTTTTTGCAGTAATAGTCACTCTAGAAGCTAATTTAGTGATATTTAGTGTTTTTATGTGTTTTAGCATTGTTGCTAATTTCATCCTATAAATAATTTAAGTAGTCATTGCAAATAAAATTCTCAATGTCTACTAACATGGAGATTGAAACTAGAAACTCAGTCTGTGTCTTTATCCAGTTGCCTATCAAATTCTGTTTCCATTTGCTTATACAACTGTTCCTTCTGTTTCTTCCCTGTTCCTTCTGTTCTATGTATTTCTGTAGATACTTGTCCAAATAGTAGGACTAGTAGTTTTGGATGCCTCTCTGTGTGTGTTTAGTATATGAAGCAAGCTGGAATTTTCAGTACCTGGAACTCTCTGGCACTGCTAAGCCAATCTCTAAAGAATACTACTGAATGCCTTTGCAGAAACTGCATACCTGCCCAAAGAAATCCTTGTTACTCTTGATTTCATGTCATTTAGCTCTAATGGGATATGACAATGAAAAATGAGGATGCCTTTGCTCTGCTGGGAACTCTCCTCATCTTTTAACCTCACTGTAGTTCCATGTTGAACAATTTGAAGCAGGCCCAGCCCTGTGGCACAAGTTTTTCTTTTCTTTTTAGCTAGAAATAAACCCTTTTCCTTCCACTAAGATAAACTCCATAATTGATAATAAACTGGATCACTTTTTTTTCTTAGATTATTGAAATTATCCTTAAAAGACAATAAATTAAGGGTGACTTTTCAGTTGGTAATTTTATTACATCAGCTTCCTAAAGGTATAATGAAATTGTTCAGAAATGTAACAGTACTAAAAACTCAGGTAATGGGATGCAATTAGTATCTGTATTCAAAATTGTGTGTCATGAATGCAAGAAAGGCAACAAGTGGGTTTTTAAATAGCTGTATGGGAAATTACTGAAACTTTTGCTTGGAATTCAGCATAACACTTGTGAAAATAGCAGCATAACTCACAGCCTTCATGCAGATGTACACATTAGCAAAATGTGTTAAATACACGTTCAAATATGTTTTGTATCTTATATATAACACAAATATCCATATAAAAGCAGATACATTAAAACTAAATTTATACATGCATATACACATATATATATATCTATATATACATAAACATGTGTCTATATCTTTGTGTGTATCTCTACATGCCTCTGGGTATATGTGTAGTGATTTGTGTCTTTAGACTACTACATTGCAAATAAATGTGTAAGGATGGAAAATTGCCTGCACAAATTGGAAAATGCACCAGCAGATTAAGAGCATGCAAGCTGAAAATGTTTCCTTTTGTGGCAATAATAATGCTGTAACAGCTATGTCAATAAATATGTTGTAATTCTATCTTTACGTAGCTGGGTAGATTTACAGAGCAATATTTAAAATTAGCACATGCACGTGGCATGCTTACATTTTGCTACTATTATATCTTGTGTGGATAAAATACAATAATTATTATACTACAGTAACATTGTCATGAAATAGTAACCCTAGTTTCACACCAAATTATTTGACTACAATTATCTTCAGTATAAAGAATACTGTCTAGGCAGACATGCCTGGTAGTGAGTAAATGTTGCAAAACACATAACATTATTTACTCAGATAACAGTACTTAGGTACTTTCACTTGAACTGCATGTGGGCTGAAGACATAAAGAGAACAATGAGCAAAATGTGAATTTGCTGGAAGGCTTTTACTGGAAGAAATGAGGTCTCTGTGATGTCTCTTCTTATTTCCAGTCTATAATGACCCAGAAGAACAAAGAGCATATTCGTGGAATTCAGTGATAATCACTCTGATATTACATAGAAAGGAATATTGAACACAGCTGAAACAGATAAAACAAAGAGCTGAGATGTTAGAAACATGGCAGTAAACAGTAATATGAAGTCAGACATAAAAATAATGCAAGTTAACATATATACAGCTAGACTGAAATGAGGTCACTGCTGAAGTAGGTTTCAGCATGCTGGATACTACTAGAAAGCATTGAGACAACATGAAATATCGTACTAGTCAACCAGAGGAAGCACTTAGACACAGGGACATGCTTTCCACAAAGGAGGGAAAGAAAAACAGAAGCAAAAACGTACCAGTGTTCAAACTGTGTGCATGATGTCACCTCGGGAACTGGCAGTGAAGTGTAATTCTCAAATGCAGAATTAAACAATGAACAATATATGTTGATGTTTTTTTCGACAGCACAGAATTCTGTCCCATCTACAAAGCTACTTTTCCACTGCTGCTCTCATTTATTTAGATTATGAGCTTTTCAGAGCAGGGATTGTATTTTTGCAGAAACCGTGAGTGCAGCAAGGATTCCAAGATACTATCATACTATCACAATAGGTGTTAATAATTATGGTTCAGTGTGGTTTCTTCCTCACACATTATCACAGTATTACCTAATGATAGCCTTAACACTACAAAGTCCTATAAAATAAACCCATAGTTGATTTAGCAAAGTTCATATTTTTAAAATGTATGTTGTATGTACCTCTAAATATTCATCTTTTGTCGTTTGTACTTGCAAGGTAGCAAAAGCCTTTTTGATTCTTAGTACATTGGTAAACAGTTTTTCCATTGCAAAACAATTTCTGAGTATTCAAAAACTGTTCCTGTTTGACATTAGGATTTAATCAAAACCTTTTGAAATTTAAATTACAGTGGATAAAATAAAAAGAGAAGCTGCAGGATGCTGGAGGACAGCCATCATCAGCACAATTATTTGGGCCATGGGAAAAAGAGTTTCAAGTTCCTTCCCTGCTCAATTGGAAGTTGGAGATGTTTATTCTGCACATATATCTCTTTCCCTGACTATTCTGAAATGGAAATCTTTCTTGCTGGAGATCTTCACGATTTCACAAATGGGAGACTAGCTATGTCTAAAGTGTAGTAAAAAGGGTATGCTGCCAGGCCAAAGCTGAACAGGACTTCACAAGGTTTTTTGCTCATGTTTCTCTCCTGCACATCCATTTTGGTTTCATTCACTCTGTGGCTTCCCCCCAGCTGCTTCCCCGTACTGCTATAGGCACATATAAACATGGTGGATAACCTAGGGCATCTAAACTGCCCGTTGATGTTTGATTTTAGGCAACTGACATCCTCTCTTACAACCCAGAATAGCAGCCTAATCACTGTGCTAAAATCTTTTCTAACGCAGCACTGATTTGGACTGCAATTGTTCCCCGGAACTCTATCTTAGAAATATCTAAACTTTCTTACTCAAATACCCATGAAAACTGGTGAATCATTACTGAAATACACATACAAATAATTAATTAGTGTAAAGAAACAAACAAAAAAATCCTCCCCAGTTCCAGTGGATAGAGCAAAGGAAATAAATTGATGAATTTTTTTCATAGCTTCCTGCTCTCTTCTCTGTCCCCATTTACTGTACTATCTGCAATATGAAAAAATCATTCACTATAATTTAATAAGTGACATTTAAATATATGAGATATTGCAACAGTCTAGCAAACACTCAGGCTTTTCAGCTCTTTTGTTTCCCAATGTCAGGCTAGAATGGCAGAGAGTTGCTCTGAAGACAGATGTTGACAAAAAATCATGGGATTATAGTGGATGACACTTGACAAATGTTAAATATATTTTTCCCAACACCCCAAACTTCCATCTCTTCTATTTCCACATATAAATGATCTTAAAGCAAATTACAAAAAAGTAGAGTAGAGGTCACTTTCCAGACCACAGCAAAAATCACATGACCCTGCAGCACTAGACCTATAGGAATGACATATAGGCCACTAAATGTTTTTGTGTATAGCTATGGACACACTGAAATAATTTATGCTGTCTCGAGATTCAAACTATTTCTTTGTGTACATCTCAGGGGGGTCCTTTTGCTAGATGAAATCTTCTCAGTATTTATTCTTTGTAATCTGATATTTGGGGAAATATCTAAGTGATTTATTCCAAGCTCCCTAGGACCGACCCATAGCAGTGCACAATGCCACAGGAGAGGGCAGGACGCGGTGTCTGCCAAGCAGCATGTCTGCAGCAGTCAGATCTGCTGGGGAGAAACACACTCTAAGTGTACGTGTCAACAGGGCAAACATATTCTGAAAAGAAAATGAAACTAAGCATATTCCAAAACAGCATGAATAACTGGCTATGGGACCAGAATAGGACTCAAGACATTTCTCCACTAAGTGACCCCCAATAAGTCCTCTTGTTTTTTTTCTTTACTTCTATAAAAGAAGGATTACCATAAGACTTATGAATATAAGTAATACTAGGTTGCAAAAAAGACAAATGTCAGTTCTATTGGAATACACAGAAGCATCATCTTGAAAATGCAGGAAGCTAACTTTGTCCTGTTCTGCCATGGTTATGTGGAACTGCACCATACTTCAAGGCACATTTTGGGGCATCATATCTCAAGAAGAGTTTTGATCAACTAGGTAAGCTAATGCAAGCACTGAGCTTTGAAAAATATATTAAAGAAAGATTGAGAGGACTGCAATTGCTTATTTAGAGAAGATTAATCAAGGGTAAGATGATAACCTTTGGTCATGTAAAGTGCTGCTATGAAAAGAAAGTATTCCATGTCCAGATGTGTCCTGGTTTCAGCTGGGATAGAGTTAACTGTCTTCCTAGTAGCTGGTACAGTGCTACGTTTTGAGTTCAGTATGCGAAGAATGTTGATAACACTGATGTCTTTAGTTGTTGCTCAGTAGTGTTTAGACTAATATCAAGGATTTTTCAGCTTCTCATGCCCAGCCAGCGAGAAAGATGGAGGGGCACAAGAAGTTGGCACAGGACACAGCCAGGGCACCTGACCCAAACTGGCCAATGGGGTATTCCATACCATGTGACGTCCCATCTAGTATAGGAACGGGGAAGTGGGGGGCGGGGAATCGCCGCTCGGGGACTGGCTGGGTGTCGGTCGGCAGGTGGTGAGCAATTGCACTGCGCATCATTTGTACATTCCAATCCTTTCATTATTACTGTTGTCATTTTATTAGTGTTATCATTATCATTATTAGTTTCTTCTTTTCTGTTCTATTAAACCGTTCTTATCTCAACCCACGGGTTTTGCTTCTTTTCCTGATTTTCTCCCCCATCCCACTGGGTGGGGGGGAGTGAGTAAGCGGCTGCGTGGTGTTTAGTTGCTGGCTGGGGTTAAACCATGACAAGATGGACAGAACAAAAAAATAGTGTTTAAGTTTAAGACAATGAGGGTTAGGTCAGTCCACAGAAAAAAATCCTGAACATAAGGATATCTAAGTAAGGAGGGAGAAGTGGGAATGAGAAACATTTTTAAAAAAATAAAAATCCAGAACATTTCCAGGAAAGTAACCTTCTAAACTTGTTATGAGAGAGGAATACAGGCAATATTAGAGATACCAGACTGACTGAATTACAGTCCTTGCTCAAGGTCTTACCATCCCACATAAAGACATTAGGTATCATGCTATCACCTTCCAGGAATGGGTTTATAGCCTGCCCAACCCCAACCTGAGTCCTGGGTTACAGATCCCAGGATAACAGATGTTACTTTGTCCTCAAATCTAGCCTGGGATCTCTCTCTGAAAATCTGTGAAATTGTCTTATCAAAATGGCTTTCAATCAACTTCTTCAAAACAAGACATCATTTATTTTTCCATTCCTCAGTTCAAAGCATGTTCCTGTCAGCTTCTTCTGATTCATCCTAGATGGCCTGTCTTACCCCACAACACTTGATACAACCATTCTTCAAACAGATCACTGACTGTTGACGTCTCTTTTTTCAGTCTTGACTAAACAGCTTGTCTCCAAGGCTGGATCACAGAGCAGAACTGGGCAGGCTCCCATTGATAGGCTTCCTATGATAGAAAAAAGGAGTTTCTTAGGTTAGGATGAACCCAAGCTTTTTTAAAGTTTTCTTGAGGGGGAGGAGAGTGTGAAAAGAGTCCAGAGTCACCATGAGCAAAAGTAGGAAACACCCCTGCAGAACAAGCCTTGATGAAACATTTTCCAGGACAAAACATTTTTTATTGATGAATTATCAAATCTCCTGAGATGTCCTTCACAGCTATACATCTGGCAATGTTGCCTTTGGGGATACTTCTGACTGGGTCATTATTTTACTTTTCCTCTTCAGTTCCTAAGAGTGCTTCCATGCTCCTTTAGAGTAAATGATATGCAAGCAGGTGGACAACAACATGAGAGGCAGATAGAGTCAGATATGGTATTCAGAAAATAAAATTCAGCTCTTCCAAATTCATGATACACACTGAAAAAGCTAGTTCTATTTTAATAGTTTAAGAGATTTTTTGTCACTTCCGTCCTAAATAAAGTAAAAATAAATTTAAATCTTTGAGACCTGCACAGACCACAAAGTGTCAATAGCTTACTTTTTGCAAGGAAAAAATTGAGTAGTCCAGGAAACATTTGACACCGAAAATTCTTTTCAATGCTGCCAGTGGAAAAAGGCAGAGACAAAGACATTTTAAGATCAGAAGCAACCAGAAATCAAGGGTCAGAGAGGGGGGGGTATGATGGAGAGCTTGAGGTGATGATGAGCAGGAAGAAGGGAAAGGCATTACTTCAAATCCAGCCATCACATTAAGAAGAGGAAGAAAGTGCTTTTATTTTCTTTGATGGAGTGTAGCATTTCTCTTGAGAGTGCTATAATGTCCTGAGGACATTGCAGAAGCAGTATACCATGAACTGATCATCTGGAGACCAAGTTTGTAATGTGGTGGCTTCACTATATTGTGATAACAACATGTTGGACTTATCAATTTGAATATAAGTTGCAATTTTATAAGACTGCTAATCATATGGGATTTTTACAAGGGACCATTCTATTTGAATCCTTGAATATTTCTTGTCCTTGAATTTCACCTGGATGGTTTAAATTAAGCAGAAAAACTTCTGCTGATGAGAAAACCTGTCACTAGCATTGATAGATTCTCTTCCATAATTGAAGAAAATGTACAACTTATTTCCAACGTGAATATCTAGTTTCAATTTCCAACTACTGGCTCTTGTTACGATGTCTTCCACTAGATAAAAGAGCTCTGTAGTACTGAAAGTTTTTTGTTGTTTTTTTTTTTTTCTGTGAAGATACTTACACACTGCAATCAAATCACCTTACGATCTTCTCTTTGATATGTTCTGTGTTTCACTTTAAGGTACTTTCTCCAATGCTTCCATCATTTTTGCTAATCTTTTTTTCATGAACCTTCCCTAAATTTTATCCTTCTTTTAAAATATCTAGAGACCAGAATTATAGGGAATATCCTGATAACACTCTCAGCAATGGTAAAATCAGCTATGCACTCTAATTAACTTTTCCTTCTCCAAGAAGCAGATTACTTCTTATTGCTACAGCATTGTTCTGAAAGCTGGTTATCTTGCCACTATGACTTTTAGATCTTTTTAATCTCCTCTTTTCAGGAAAAAAAATCTTATTCTGCAGCTGCAAACTCCATTATTAAATTAATAGCTTTCTATCTGGCTGCATTAGAAATACTTCATTTGGATATGACTGGTTTATCAAGCTATCCAGATTACCTTATGGCATCTACATTCTCATTATTATTTACCACTGTGATAAATTTTATGCCCTCCACATGTTTTACTGCTGGTGATTAGATAATTACTTCCTTATTATGTCTCATTGGACAGTGTCCTGTTCCATGTGGAACCCCAGTCTCCTGTATAGTGATGATTGACCACTGATGGCTTATTTTCAAGAAGTCAGTTAACCAGTTCTTGATCCGTCCAACATATTATACTTTATTATACTATTCTGTGCCTACTACCTAGATTTATTAAACAGTGAAAATCAATGGTCTGGAAATCTTCTTAAAAGTTCTTTCAGCTTCAGATTGTTCTAGCTTGCCTTCAGCAAAGACTGGTCTCTTCTTTAAGGAGACATCAGAAATCATGCTTGTGTAGTCTCCTTCTGCACTAGAAGGTAGTCTATCATTACAACTCCATAATAATTTGTTTTGAGCCAAACAAGGTTGACACTAGCAACACAGAGGGTAATTTACATTGAGGCTTTCCTTTTTTTGCCTTTCATGGGATGAAACCAACTGCTAAGAAAATTTTCTACCTAAAAATTCTTCCAACATCTTGAAAATCTGGAGTTGTCCCTGCATTCTGATATTATATTCCTTTTATCTGTTCCAACAGATTATTACCAGTGATTTTCTAAACCACCTTACAATTCTTATCAATCTTGCAATTACATCTCCTCTCTTTTTGATTGAGGTAGACAACGTGCCATGATCAGAGAGCTCCTCTGTCTCTCAGCAAGAAGGATGCATTGAAGACAGGATCCCAGCCCATCTTCAAGTTCTTTTGGATTAACTGTACTTCTTCAAGTAGTAGTGTGTAGCATAAGAAAGATCACCTACCAATATAACTTCTCAGAAATGCATCGTCCTTCAACTTTGTGAGTGAAAGAAATACTGAGGAAAAAGAGGGACTGAGCAGAATGTTAAAAATCTGTTCTTAAATCTAAATGAAGAAGTAATAATTTCAAAAATCTTTTAGGAATATACTAGCTGCATAGTTCTGTTTTCAAAAACTGGTGACACTAAGCAAACAATGTTTGCAAGATATTCTGAAAATGGTATCTGGGATAATTTTAACTTCTGGAAAAAAATGTCAGTGTCCTGTTGATATCAAAAAGAAAAAAAAAATCATACAGTTAGAGGATGGATGATATTTTTAGCCTTACCCCTGTTTGGGTACTACAGGGAGGAATATTCAGGTCATTGAGTTTTACAAACCCCTCTCACCAATGCAAGAATAATCACATTAGGTTACAGCACAGTCCAACTCATCATCACTCCGTATGACAGTGGTGCTGCAAGATTCACAGAGACTGTCCAACAACAGGACAGAGTAGCATTTGCTGGTGCATTTTACAGCCTCTAGTGATTTGTACTTCAGTCAATGCTTGAGCCGGAGGTGGTACTTTTGTCCAACCACTTTTTGAAGTACTGGGGACTTGTAGTAAATTGAGAGTGGTTTAAGATGGAGATCTATAGTTTGTGTAATGTACAGAATCATTAGATTTGTCTTATTTACATGTGTTATACTTGTTTCTTTTTATGCAGCTAGTTCACAGAGGGAGTGAACAGTCATTGCCATTCATGATTTTTAAGACCTCCATTGTATTTGTTTGTACTGTCTCGTTTTGAGGCTGCAGAGTCTGTTTCTTTTATAGAAGCTGTCCTTGTCATATTCTTTCTGTATCTTTTCTAGTCCAATTCTGTTCTTTGTTTTGCTTTGTTTAACTTTTCTTGTAACTTCACCTCCTTGAAAAATATTTCCATATCACAAGGGACCAAAATTATTTCAAATGTGGATACACAATCAGTTTGTACAGTGTTGTAATGATACTGCCTCAGTTGTTGATCGATCTTTTCCTAGCTTCCCTCCTGCCTCATCCTGCTTATAGAAGGTTTTCTTCTTTCATGGACATAGTAGCTACAGACTTGTCTCTTCTTTATTCATATAATGCAGAAAACACTCACTGATTACCATATATGAGAAGGTTATAGAAGTTTCTTATGGGTCATTCTCTTGTGTAGCCAGCTAAGACATCAGGTTCTCTTAGAGGACTGTTTTACTGCCTTAGTTGAGATCCTTTCTTTGAGCTCCTTTCTCATAGGGTAAGTAAAAAAAGCTTAGTAGACTTCATGGGGGTCCTGGGTCATTAGCAATTGTCAGGATACAGACCCTCTTAACATTTGCTGAGCTCTAAAATAGATAACTGTGTATAATTATTTATAGGTTGGATAATTTGTCACTGCCATTTTCATGTGTAGTGTACTTAACTGTTTTCTTAAAATGATATTCATTTGCTGATTTTCATACTAATGAGTTAGAGAACATTTTCCAATCTTCATTTGCAGTTCCTATTTTCAAATCAATTTAAGTAAGCACTAGAAAAGGGAGTGTATTTTATGTATTTTAGGTCTGTCCTCAGGCAACAGAAGTGCAGATTGATTCATCACAAATCCTACTTTTCTGAACTCCCTGCTCCCCAAAAGGCATATCTTTTAGACAAATAAAGCGGTGGGATTAAGTTAATGGAGGAAAAGAATAAGATAGTAAATTCATGAGATGTCAAGCTATTACAGCAGTGAGCAAACGTTGCATTTCTCAGAGTCATTGCAATCACTATGACAAGGAAAGATTTGTTCTGTATTTCTTGCACTTGTTACGGCCTTTGTCATCAGGATGATGAATTTAATTCCAGTGCCTTGTATATTTCTTGAATTACAGTGGTGTGCCCTGTGCCCTGCCCTTTGTAGTTTTCCATCATTTCTGAATAGCTGGAAAATCCTTTTTTTTGTTTTGTTTAACTGCTGTTGTAGCTTCTCCTTTAAAAATGCTTCCATATCACAACATCTTTCTCCACAAAAAGTTGAGTAGAAGAAGCTGTATTGTACATGATGTGAGCATGATTTGAAAATTTGAAAGGTAGGGGCTCATATTTCATTTACCCCTTTTGCCTGACACAAGCCTTTGTCTTATGCACAGATAGATGGAAAGGAAGAGAAAGACAGAAGATATTATAGAATTACAGAATCATTTAGGTTGAAAAACCCCTTTAAGATCATTAGGTCCAACCATTAACCTAACACTGCCAAGTCCACCACTAAACCATGTCCCTAAGTGCCACATCTACACATCTTTTAAATACCTCCAGGGATGGTGACTCCACCACTTCCCTGGGCAGCCTGTTCCAATGCTTGGCAACCCTTTTGGTGAAGAAATTTTTCCTAATATCCAATCTAAACCTCCCCTGGCACAACTTGAGGCCATTTCCTCTCATCCTATCACTTTTTACTTGATAGAAGAGACCAGCACCCACCTCACTACAACCTCCTTTCAGGTAGTTGTAGAGAGCGATCAGGTCTCCCCTCAGCCTCCTTTTCTCCAGACTGAACAGCCCCAGTTCCCTCAGCCGTTCCTCACAAGACTTGTGCTCCAGACCCTTCACCAACTTCGTTGCCCTTCTCTGGACATGCTCCAGCACCTCAAGGTCTTTCTTGTCGTGAGGGGCCCAAAACTGAACACAGGACTCGAGGTGCGGCCTCACCAGTGCCCAGTAGAGGGGAACGATCACCTCCCTGCTCCTGCTGGCCACACTATTTCTGATACAGGCCAGGATGCGATTGGCCTTCTTGGCCACCTGGGCACACTGCTGGCTCATATTCAGCCGGCTGTCGACCAACAGCCCCAGGTCTTTCTCTGCCGGGCAGCTTTCCAGCCACTCTTCCCCAAGCCTGTAGCGCTGCATGGGGTTGTTGTGACCCAAGTGCAGGACCCGGCACTGAGCCTTGCTGAATCTCATACAGCTGGCTTCAGAACACACAGGGAATGGAAATAGTGCCAAAGCCACTTGGTGCTAATATGGAGAAGAAGATAGCCAACAAAGTCAAGGATTCCCAGACACTTAAGATCGAGAGTAGGGAAAGAGTAGGGAAAGAATGGAGAGATAATTAAGAAAAGCATGTATTTGTCTATGTAAGTACACTGCCACACAAAGCATCATCATTCTCTTAATGAAAGGCCACAAGTATATTATAGGAAACCATCTTTGCTTCAACTATTGTGAAAAAACCCTGAGGTTCCTGGGGAAGTGGCATTTTTAGCTAGAACAGGCAGGCATAACAGACCATTGTTCTACAACATCTTGTATTTCTGTAAGCATATACAGTACAAAGAATAAGCAAACAATGAAATTTCTTTGGACAGCGAGAAGGTCCCACCCTCAGTACTGAAACTGTGTTATTTCTAAGGGTTCATAGAATTCATTGAACATTGCCATTTCCAAAAAAGATATAGAGGCAGTTGCAATGAGTTTCTATTATAATGTATCTAGTAGCTGCCTTTTGCTTTGGCTGTTAAATGTTTTTCACAATAAATGATTTCAGGAACCTTCCTTCTGGAAAACAGTAAGACTTCTATTAATTCAAAAAGCCTCAATTTTCAGCAAAGTGATTTTCTTATAGCAACACTTCACCTGAAGTAAAATATATTAAACTTTCCACCCTTCTCCACTTTCTCTTCATAAGCTTCAGGAAAATGTTGCCATGGAATATTTAAAACAGCTCAGTTTACAGTGGGTTCAATTCAGCTCATCTCCAAGCAAGTGATATTCTTCTAGAAGTTCAGAAGCATTCTGAACACTAAATAGTAGCAGGAGTTGAGAAAAAAGAAATTGGGGTTAATACCCTGTTGTTCTCCCACTCTTTCCTATCAAGGTGTGTAGAGACTGAAAGCTAATGGAAAGAGAGCGTAGAAGTGAAATGTTCCAAAGTAAGGTGAAAAAGTTTAAATTAATCTTTATTTTCAGCATGATTTCCACCTGGACTCAGGCTATCTTCTCGGTGTGTTTAATCCCATCATTACAATTATTCTTCCCTCTTGACTGAATAATAAGCTGTGGTTTCCTAGTCCCAAAATACCTGCTTATGACTTGTACTTACTAGCTTGGTCCCACTGTGTACGATTTAAGTGCAGCAGCTCTCATAAAAGACTTTTTCCTTTTATGTTTTTTCCTCCCTTTGTTTTTTAGAAAAACACTCAGAAAAACACTCAGAGGACTCAGAGTCCTCAAGAGCTCTTCTTCTTAACATTAGGGAAGAATCAGACAAAGTTCCTTTGTGTTACAATTTCAACTGTGAGAATTTTGTATACAATATGAAGAAATCTTTCCCATTTTTATCTTACAAATATATTAAGAAAATCTGGTCAGCTCTGTATAATAAAGATTCAGTGACCAGGAGTGCATATACATGTCAGTGCCTCATAATTCATATGTGCTTCCCTTTCACCATGAAGCCTCTTGAATGTTTTAATGTGTGCAGTAAACCCATAACTCATTGGTTATGATCTTTTGCTGAAAGCAAATATGCTATTACTTCTGAGATCTTTTAAATGTTAATTGTAGGGTTTGAAAATGATTTCCCACAAAAAAAACCCCAAAACTGTTTCTCCTTTATTTAATGTCAGAAAATTATATGTGACGTTATTTACAATGCGATTAACAGCTTCAAATTTAAATTGCCATTTCATTCCTTGCATATAAAAACTTTCCTTTTTTTTTTTTTTGGTGGAACTTAATGTAAAAAAAAAATTAACATGGTAAATTCACCCTTTCTTAAAAAGCACTTGAAATAAAAAAGGGAGTTTTATTAAGTGTACAAAGAATGATATTACCCTCAGTGCAATCTCTGGAACATAGAGGGCACTGTTACATTAATGAAAATAACATTTTACAAACTGAACCATTTAGAATTGCTTTTAATGTTAGGGACTAAAGCACCAGTATGTTATAGGATAGTGATAGTTATGATGTAGCTGTTCCTGTCTGCAAACAAGCAGTTCATACAAAATGCAAATGGAATCACATAAGCAGTGTATTTATCTAGCATGAGTAAGAAATAAAAATCTCTATGTAGAGATTGCTTAAATTTATTATTATTTTATTAGTTCTTTGAGTAATGTTTGCCCTTTCTACTAGAAAATTCTGTGTCTTTAGAACAGCTTCATAGTATTCTAACTCGCAGAGACACATCCTTAATCCTCCTAACACATTTCAGAAAGGATATTTAGCACATAACTGGAAGATCGCAAAGTACCTTACACGCTAAGGAGAACCATAATCACTATTTTACAGATAGAGAAACTGAGTAATTTTGCTTCTGCCCTGCTGGCTTCATGAGCAAGAAGTCTACCCACAACAGTGCTAGAATTCTTCATTCCTGTCACCTTATCCTTCCCTGCTGCCCACAAGCAACAGCAGTACTGGAAGAAGAGGAACTTTATGCAGACTGTTTTCTTGGATGGCTATTCTTTATTCTGTGCTCTGGAAGACTGTGCAGTTAAGAACTACGCTTGTGGGTCAGAGCACAGAAAGCAGGCAGCATTTGTGGGACTGTGACACAGGCAGGGAATAGCAAGTTTTCTGGTTGGGGGAGTTAAGATCAAGTCTGAAGACCATATTTGAAGCCCTTTGGAGTTGGCTGCAAAACCTCTTTTGGGGTGGCACAGCCTCCTAAGGAGGGTCTGGACTGGGTCTCAGTAGATATTGTACTCTGCCACTAGCTAGAAAGATGTTTAGAACTACTCTGATACTTCAGATCCACACTGCATTTATTATTCAGTTTCCCTGGAAAAGAATCCTCACACAGGCTGAAGTTCATTACTTCAGGAGCAAAGATGCTGATGCTCCCACATCTGCTGATAGGCTGAGAAGAAAGGTAATACCCTCTTCAGCATCATCTTGTGCCTTGTAGCTCAGTCTTCTTTTGTATGTGCTTGTTTACTTGAAAGCAAGGAAACTGTACAGTAAACAAGTTCTGAATATTTCTGTTCACTCCTTTATGGAGGGAGCTTGGTAGCTACCTCAGTCTGGAAGCTCCCATGACAATTGTCATGAATCTTACAGAACACATGAAATTATTAGAAACCACATCTTCCTAGCAAATCCCATTAAATATAGAACTAAGACAATGGCCTGGGATCTATTTTAATTAGAGTTTCCTAAGTACCACCATACAGCATACCTAGTAGCAGTGGCTTTCTTATGTTGGAAAACAGCGACTGTGAGAGTGGACCTATTTGCTTGCCATTATTCTGATGTTTGCAGATAGCCCGGCATTAAAGAGAAGTATCCAGATTCCATTGGTTTCCATACTAGAGTACTTAAATAAAGGTGTGTATATGTATACTAGTTCAGTTGAACGTGGTTGCTTTTCTTTAAAGCACAACTGATAAGGAATGCAGACATAGGCAAGAAATTAAGAGGACATAGTATTGATACCAAAATTGTTGTTTAAATATGTGTCAGCTGGCTAAGGATGCTACTACATTTGGAAAATTGTGCCATCAAAATTCATCAGAAATGACCTGAAAAAAAAATCTGCAGATTCTTTGGTCCAATTCCTATTATTAAGTCTTAAAATAATCCTCCTGAGACCTTTAGTTTCTCTGTATGCTGTTGTGAACTTCTAGTGCCATAAGTCACAGTGTTATCTTAAAACCAACTACCAATGTTGGTCCCTGCTATCAAGTACCAGAGTCCACTCTTGCTGTTTCCAGCAGAAATCATATTTTTCTCTAATTACCTTCTATAGAATCATTTATATGCTGCATATGAAGATTATGCTGGAGAACACTTCTACAATTGTGTGTGAACATATATATATATTGAAGATAAGAGGAAAAAAGGTAACTTTTTACCAAAAATTTTAGAAAATTGAATATAATTGACTTTTGTCTGTCATTCATTGTGAAAACAATGACTGTGGTCCTAATGTGAACAGAAACTTTGCTGTTGCCTAAAGATACACTAGGACTAGGCATTAATCAAATTAATCTTAACATGGAAAGATATCTAGAAATTAATAAAGTTAAAGACTGTCATTCATATTTGATACACACGTTTTCAATAAAATGAAAATTTGTTATAGTCACATAGTCCATGTTGAAAGCTAGCTATTACGAGTCAATTACTATTAGCAGAGAGTTAATCTGAATTTCCATACCCTTACATTTTCTAAAGTAAAAAAAAAAAAAAATTCCAGGAACACCTCTAAAAAACAATCTCATAAATAATGGTGATACATCATTCTTGTAGTATCAGCTCCTGGCGTCAGGTGATTAATAAAAAATAATTTGGGGGATTCTGATCAAATAATTTTATGGACATTTGTGATAACACAGGTAAGTTCAAAAACCTCACAAATCAAGTTAAAGGATTCTTCCAACATTTAAAGTTATTTTATGAATGGTATCAGATCTTGTAATGTTAGGAGTATGGCTGTGATTTTGAAATGCTTAGAGTTATTTTACATTTCTGTGGCTCCATGCAACAAATAAAAAAATGTAGCTCCATGTAACAATTTATGGGTATATTTGATAAATACATTTGCTAAAGAGCTTTTAATGTTTAATTCATACAAGTTTTAATTAATTCCAAAATTGCTAAAAGATACGTTTTCTTTACAGTATTTTTGTTCCAGGTATCAAATAATATTCCTTTTTTTCTTTGTCTCTGTCTCCAAATGTCACTTCTCCAAAGAAAAGATATTCAACTTCAGGTCAGGATGAACTTTTGAAAAATTGCATAACCTAGACTAATGTTTTTGTAACTCAGAATCCTGCTTAAGAAACATTGGGATCTCTGCTAGAAGAAGTGAGAAGGACAAAAGAAGACTGATACTTTCTCATATCCTAGAAGACTGTAAAATATTGGACTTAAAAATTTGACCCAGCATTTTTTTTCCATGTCATAGTTGTGTCATGTTTTCAAACTCATTGATATATTTCAACTCTACACTGCACGATGCTTTTTCCAAATGTGAAAAACTGCAGGACAACCTACCTTAACCATTTCACAAGTTTAAGACTGAATATTTTCTTTTCAGAGCTTCTAGACAAGACATTAAAGAAATATTTTTCAAGCAATAGTTTAAATTTAATTCTAGTTTAAAAAAAAAACCCTGGAAGTAGCTGAAGAGCCAGATGTATCTGGTGTAGAGACAGAGTTAAGTGCCTTAGAACTAATTGACTGTCTTACAGACTGGGAAGACATGAAGAAATATTCTTCATGTGGTTTGGAAAAAAATATACATATGAACTGGCAAACCTTTGAAAAAGAAGGCATTTTTATGACATTAATAGAAGTCACAGATATTTCTTGACATAAACTCAGCAAATTTACAATTTACAGCCTGCAATTTAAAGTTTTGTTAAAAACAGCCCAAACTTACCTTTAAACATGCCTACTGATGGAGACAAAGACCCACAGACTTTGTATGAACTGTATCATAAATGAGTTTCTTTTTTGCTTAGTGCTATGTATTCAAATAGACAAGGAAAAAAGATAGTTTAAATGCTTATGAGCTAAGTGCTCCTAAATGCTTTTATTTTTCTGAGTCTGATTCATACTAAGGCGGCAGCCTTTTCTCTTTTAGGTAACCTGTCATGGCTGATACATCTTCTGGGACAGTCCCCTACGACTCCCGTGTTCTATTCCGCTCCTGGCAAACCGTAATAATGTCACATTCAGAAAACCTCAACTCTAGCACTGCAATTATCACTGTTTTTCTTTTCCAGTTCGGTTCACAGCTCTCTTAACCCAACGACTTGCAAAAGACTTCTTCACGCTGCAGTCTTTTCTTCTCTTTCCTTTCAATTTGGCAAGCTCTTTTCCTGTTAGCAGACTTTAACCAGCAAAACAGCAGGCTCTGAGGATTTTTCATCATAAATCAGAACGAAGAAAAGCAAGATCTGCAATGTTCAAACTGTGGAAAAAGAAACCTTCTTATGCTTAGAAGGACTAGATCTTATAAGTGGGACTTTATGCATGAGAGACAGGAGATACTCAAATATCATCATCATGTTGGATCTTCTATGCACTTGATTGTTGGTGTATAGTGACTTGCTTGGGACGAAGTTTTCGTGGAAAACAGAAAAGTCCCAAAGGAAATGAAAGGATTATGACAAACTGCATAGAGTCACGGTTAACTAACTCTGAAGAACAATATATTTCAGGATACATTTTTATTGAATGAGGGCTGCTTCTTTCTGTCTAGAACTGCAGACTGTTGAGATGCTTAAGAATATAATATCTTTTTCCTCCCACAAACTCTGCCAGCTCCATACTTCTGACATCCTCAGTATCTTTGACAAGCAGGAGGAATAATAGGGAAATTTTTCAATTCACATTTTCTGAAAATTGAATATGAAAAAGGCATCAAGAAAATATCCTAACTTTTACTACATTATTCTTTTTAAGACAAAGTGAGATTGGAAAGTGATTTCATACCTTTCAGTTGACAGAACTACCCGTATAATTTCTTGAAGACTGAAATACTACCCACTTTATCTTTTCTTCCCATAATGCAATTTATTTCACAAGAAAAAGCATTACAGATTGTCTGTACATCTAGTTATTTACTTTGAAATGTTTCTGAGCATTAATTAGTGCTTCTGCCAACATATTCATTTGTGCCATTCAGAAGACATGTAAACCACCCACACGCATTCTATTGCCCCAGCTCTCGGAAGGTTTGGATTTGAACAATACAATAAGGTGCTTTTGAAATGGATTTCAATCACACACATTTTTTTCTCTATCATTTGTAAAGCAGAACTTGAGAATTACTTTCTTTTTTTTTTTCCTACAGGCAC
Source organism: Harpia harpyja (assembly GCF_026419915.1). Classification (NCBI taxonomy): domain Eukaryota; kingdom Metazoa; phylum Chordata; class Aves; order Accipitriformes; family Accipitridae; genus Harpia; species Harpia harpyja. Next base: position 34,369,054 of record NC_068945.1, on the reverse strand, counting down.
ATTCTGCAAACTATATGAGTGAATATCCACTGTAAGAATCCCATAAAATCATTTATTCCCTATACATTTTTCTTGTGACACTTTTAGAGAGATACTTGTATTAGTAAAACAGCTGTAAGAATGGAAGTGTACAGACATGTTATTTCATAATGGGATGATAAACAGGCATTCATCTGTACTCAAAAGTATAGAATGATTACTAAATGAAACCTGACAAATTTCCAAATTCTGCTTTTGAAATGTTCAAAACCAGCAGAGCAGTATAAAGCACCGTACTGGAAAGAGAGACAGCTCAGAGTTGACTAAGATTTCCATCTCTAGAATATATTTTACTTAATTTCTTAAAAAGGTTCAACAAACTGTTATATGAAATAAATAAATCACTTTTTTTTATACATAAAGAAGGGGAAAATGTCTTGTTAGGAGACTTGTATTTCTATTTCTATTGAGCCCTGAATTTTGCTGACAGTTCTTCTTCTGTATTTCCCTCATCCTCACAGCTTCATGTTGGTATGACTGCTCTCCCTTATGAGAGCTAGCGCAGCCTGTGGCAGACAGAGCTGTTCCCACACAGCCGCCCTGAAGAGCCACGCAGTGACAGATGTGTGACAAAACCGTGGTGCCTACTCTGAACGCCTGGAAGTCACATTCTGTGAGAAAGATGCCAGGCACATCCTTCAGCACGTGCAATGTCACAGGGGGGAGATAGGGTGAGACTGTATCTGCCATTTTAACGGACAACGTCCTCACCGAAAAGGGATGTCAGGTCAGCTCAAGATAAGCATGAAGGGAGGCAAGAGTATCTAGAAAATGTTAAAAATCTAAATAGAGTTTCCAGTCAGATTAAATACCTCTGTTTGAAGAAAGGAGGGAAATGTGAACATTTTAAAATTACTGCTATTCCATCCTTTGCTTTTGAAAGAACTAGATTTCATTTTTTTTGCATATTTTTCTGATTTTGGGAGATGTATTTCTCTTTAGAAATACTCCTCTTTCTGTTCTAATCACCTTTACACTTTTATAGCTCTCCTTTTATCATTTTAAGAAAATAAAGATGGAAGAGTAGAAATATGAAGAAGGAAGTAAAAAAAAATAGTTTTCCTAGTTTTGGCACCCCTTCCTCTATTTTTACAATGAAGTTCTAAAATATATTGATTTTTTAAAAAATTTTATATGTGGACCAGCTCTGATCATAAATACCATTAGCTTTCTTCAGCTATGAAGATCATTGTCCAACACTGTTGCTACTGTTCTCTGTAACCCCAGCCCAAATCACACTACAGTACTTCTGTCCAAGCACAAACACAGAATACCACCTTCTCCATCAGGCACCCATAGGTTGTTTTTCTTTTTCACTCCTGGACAAAGTAATTTCCAGCTCTATGATAATATTTTCATTGCACTGTTATCTCCCCTTTCCATCCCTTCTTAAGCAACATCCATTCCCTGCTGAAAACACAACAGCATCTCTTTTACTCTCATTTGTCTATTTTTCTCTCACCTCCACCTTTCTTTTTACTGTAACAGGGAGTTTTCCTGTTGTATTACCTCATAGTCTTTAGGAGGGGTAGAGGATGAGTTCTGCCATTGACTGAATTTTCTCTCATTTCTTTTGACGCAGCAGCTCTCTTCCCACCACAAATCCCTAAGTAGCTCCGTATTCCCTGTGCTCACACTGCACACACACCAGCCTTAGGAACCCGTGGAATTAAATACTAGTGTTCCACACCAATCACAATTGGAATGCTGTGATGCAGGAGGTGCATCATTTTGAGATTGTAGCTTCAGTTATGTTCAACATATTGCTTGTCATCAGAGCTGAGCTGGCCACCAAATTACATGGGGTCGTTCCTTCCCTGGGCTCTGGATCATTTTAAACTGCAGAATAACGAGGAGTGTATAATAAATCACAAATAGATGTCTGATCCGAATTTGCAGATTCATGACAACATAGTAGAAATGTTAAGGATTTGCAAAACTTGGCATGTGATGTCTAGCCATTGGCTGGTTATTCATATTTACAAGGATTGTTGTTTGTAAACTTTCTCAAGCCAGATTTGGGAATTATTTGATGGAATACTTGGGGATTAGGGTTTGCTATGTTTTGGTCTCAGGCTAGTTTAATAGGACCCTTACATTATGTGAATGTGTATGTGAATCTAAGTGTTCATTAATAAAACTGCAAGAGCCTGCAAAAATAAAATTTAAAAAAAAAAAAAGTAGTTAGAAACTCATTATCTACTTTTTAAATCTCCAAAAGCTTTTGAGCCTAGTGAGAGCTTTATTAAAGTTAATATAGGAATTTTCTTGTATTTCATTGAATTTCATTGAATGTTTGCTCCATTGCAAACTTTCTTTCAAAGATACTGCATTTTTCCATCTTCAGATAGTAAAGGTGCAATTTAACAGTGTTGTGTAATGATATTTTAAATTCCACACAAGTTTCGAAAGTCTGATACTTCAAGCTTATTTACAGTTTTAGCCCATTCCCAATTTTCATTCCCTTTCTGTGTCTTTTATACTGGATTAAACAGTGACAACTCTTCAATTATTTGAGGATACACACATGTATGGCCAGAACCAAAAAGATAAATGGTTTGCTTTACGGTCATTTTATTTTTAGCCTAATGAAGAAGGCTGCAATTCTCAAAAACATGCAGACATCTGAAGACAATCAGATTCTCACAAATGTGAAGGGACTGAGTGATTGTGAAGATGTTAGGCCAAGTGACTAATGGGACAAATTAGATCATGACAGACTTTCTCTAAAGTACTTAAACTAATCACAGTCTTCAACCCACTCACAAATACAGATCTGAGACAAGAGGACTAAGTATTAAAGTGCATATTCATTCCTCCTGAGAAAACAGCTCTTCACACATGCTGGCATAATATTTTAGAAGTTGGATATATTTTAGAATCATCGCCCTTGTGTCAAATTCATCAGAGGGGAGCAAGAAAAACAATTACCTCAATTTTAACCATGGCAAAGGCAAGCAGCACTGCAGAAGGGTGGTTACATCCACATTGATTGCATGAGTGTTGATGGGAACTGTGCTGTGTTGTGTGAGACTGATACAGACAATAAGAAAACACTGCTTTTGCTTTCTAAATTTTTAGGACACTGTAAGGGGGTTAGAGAGGATTTACATGTGAAAGGGGGAATCCTAACAATGTCTGTGAGGACTTAAGAATCAGATGCACTGGCCAGGCAGATAATTTTAAAATCAAATAGCAAATTGATTTTTGCATCCCATTGGTTGTTGCATTCTCCTATCCTTTGGGAAAGTTTAGTCTTTACTATGATATACACTGCAGGTTTATTCGCTGGAATATTGTACTCTGAAATCTTGGTACCTCTACTAATGTTATCCCCACTACTAATATTTGTCCAAAAGGGTAGATGGAAGTACGTTATGTGCTTGGATTGTTGCAGCAGAAGGGCATTACACCCCTGGATATACTCCCTTATTCTCTGCCACAGCCTTATGCTATCATGCTCAGGTCAGGGGGAAATAACACCATGTATGTTAAATGGTCCCAAGAAGCTCAGACTTTTTGTTTCCAGGCTCCACATCTTTGCTTTTCATCTCCTGCATCATTTTCAAGACATAGACAGGTAGAACAGCTACTTGTACAGGAGTCAAAACTTGCAGGCTGCACAAACCAAGGGGCCTTTAATTCTCACAGCATCATAATGTTGCAACCTTGTACCCTTTTTTTAATGGCTTTAAGGCTGTATATAGAGCCTCTGAGCAAAAGAAACAGGAAAGAAGAGATGCAACACCAAAACTAGTTCTGAGTTACAGTTTTCCCCAGCTGCAACCCTTTCTTCCTAAATATTAGCAAACTAATCTAGCATTGGGTATTATGTTGAGGCAAGGGAGATATAGGTTAGATATTAGGAAAGATTTTTTTACTGAGAGGGTTGTCAAACATTGGAATGGGCTGCCCAGGGAAGTGGTTAATTCACCATCCCTGGAGGTATTCAAAAAGCGAGTGGACAGGGTACTCCAGGGCATGGTTTAGGGGGCATGGTTAATGGTTGGACTTGATGATCTCAAAGGTCTTTTCCAACCAAAATGATTCTATGATTCTATGATTTTATGATTCTATGTTTTTGGAATACACAATCCTCCGAATATTTTACATATTAAATGTGTTTGTTTTAAAGACTTCTTTAATAAAACAATTGTTTTTATAAAATAAATGTTTCAATCACGTACAGCAACGAGGAATTTTTTGGAAAAGGAAAATAAAGAAACTTGATTTTTATTATGGGTTTTTAATTTCTCTTTCACAACTAAAGGTGAAACAATTGTTGTGGTTACTGACACTGCATTGAAATTACCAAGAAAGGGTTTTCTTTAGTGTATATGATGCTTTTGTAGCTGTTTTAATTTCTATGCCTTTCTTGCAGCACCTTTTGATACAACAAATTCGTTTTCTTCTCTTTGGATGAATACAACTTTTGTATCTATCTATCTCATACATGTCTTCTGTATGTTCAGGAACAGTCCCTTATATTTTAATGTTAGATATCAGCTTCTAGCTGTGATAAGACTATACTGTAATTGAGCTGTTCATTGTAATCAGAATAATAGAATACCTTAGAAAAATTGTGAAAAAATTAAGACTTTTATTTAAGTGCCATTTCATTTTAAGTGAGTTCTTTTTAAGCAACTTCTTTCTCTGTCCTTGTTACTCTGATCACAGAAATTCACCAGGGGCACAATTTAGCAATTTAAATCCTCTCTTGATTCCTACAGCGTTGTTCACCCAAACAACACAGACTTGAAAATTTTCTGTCCATTGACACATGTCAAAGATTAAGAAACTGTAGAATTTTATTAGAATGAGAAGATCTGATTCAAGTCTTGGTAACCTCTTCCCAGGTTTGGACAGTTCTCTGCCACCAAGTCTTTATTCCAGATGAGACTACATCACTGAGAAGGTGACATTCACAAGCCTTAAGTTTGTACTGTGAACAAAAAGAGGGATATTAGAAGGTGGCAGGAAGTGTAATGCAAATCATCTTTTCTGAGCAGTTTCTGTATGCAAATCTTCTTTGTACCATAGTTTGATTTGTTCTTTGCTATCAATAGAATATAAATCCTTAGAAATACCCTGAAGTACATTGAGGGTTTTATTTCATCTTAGGTGAGTTTATTTCATTACAAGTGAGTTCTTTTCAGACAATTTCCTCCTCATTCATGTCACAGTGTGACTCACAGTTTCTTCATGTTTCTTTTAATAAGTTGAATAGGTAACAAAAGAAAACAAATTTATTTCTTTCCTTCCTCCTTGAAGCAGTGCACAGGACATAGAGTGTTGCAGAAATTAAGTGAAGAGCTTTAATTCCAAGCAGTGAAGCCTAGAACAGCTTATTGTGCTTTTGATAAATGAGATTAATTTAATATCTCCTTTTCAGATGTCCTTCAGATGTTTTCTTAGTACTAAAGGGAACAGACGGACAAAATAATATATAAAAGCAGTAACAGTAGTGATGAGGAATACATTTAAACTAAACCTTGATTACTGACTCCATACTGTAAGGGATTTGGGACACCAAGAAACATCTTGGAGTTTGTGCCACCCCTGCTGCTGTTCCTTCCACCGCCTCTCCCAGTCACCATCACTGGTGCCCAGCTGCCATGAGAGAGCTCAGGATGACAATACTACCCTCTAATGTTGATGCTGGCAAGTACACAAAGGCTCTTAAATGTTTTTCTTTTTCTTCTTTTCTTCCCCATCAGCTGTACAACAGCTATTTTACTTCGTGGTGAAGTAAAGCTTTTAAGCATCATAAAAATTTCTTTTTTTTTTCTCAAAACTAAAACAAATAATTAGTGGTATCTTTAAATCATGGTCATGCTGTGTTTTGGCCAACACTATTATTGAGATATTTACCATAGTTAAAATAATATCCTTATTAGAATAGGATGAGATATTCATATCTTAAGCTTAAAATCTTCAGCTTACTCAAACTGGACTGCTGCCACGGTCTATATGTGCTTTAAGACTTCCCCAACTTAAAATCCATGACACATCTGTCCTGTAGGAGGTGGTGAGTGCCCATCCAACAGTTAGCAATTGTAAAAATAAAGCATGGCTCCAGAACGGACATCTCCCATTGAATGCCTATTACCCACTCTGAGGAAATCAGCTAGACAGTAGGAATCCAGATGTAAACAGAAAAAAATAATTCCAAAATGCAGAATATGCAACACATCTCTATGGTAAGAACACTTCAAAAAGAAGAGTGCATTCAGCCAAGAGACAGATTTTCTTTTTTTTTTTTTCCAACTGCCATTTGATGCTGTTGACTGGAAGCAGGTAGGAGAAACATCTGTTTCTTCTGGTTTGCATTCAAAATTAAGGCACAGCATTGGCTTACACTGAGAAATAACCATGAGCTGGAATTTGGCCTCAGCAGATCTCCACTTCTTGCAGCCAGTCCTCAGAGCAAGTGGATGGAAAAATAAGAATCTAATGTTATAAGAGGAGTCAGTCCCTGCTCTCCTCGCACACCCTGACTTCTCGTTAGGTCCTCTTCCTGAGCTGCAATGGGCATATCCTTTTGTTGTGAAAGCCAGATACTTCATCTGTTCTCCAAAGCATGAATTTTACCTCATTCATTCCTAATAGCTTTTGAATAATGCCTCCTTAAAAATAAAAAAATGAAGAGTTGATAGTGAAAATTTTTATCCATTGATGCAAGTCAGAACTCCGCTTCATACCATCAGCGTCCTCAACAGAAACTGGCAGTGCCATTTTCAGATTGTTGTAGCAAGCTCCTTCATATCTTGTCTTACATATATAGTCAATGGAACCACTAAAAGTCCCATTGAAAAAGTATCTGTTACAGGCAATAACAGTAAAAGTATACACCAAATTTAAAAGGTCTCATTGGTCTCTCTCTACAGTCAAACTCAGAACTGTGTTCAGTGGTTTCTTCCAAAAAGTCTTAGAGAATTCCAGGGCAGGGCACCAGATCAGTCACATTCTGCAACTTCTATGGGCTAATGAAACTCTCCTCATATTTAAAGCAATAATTCATTATTAGCCTAATGAAAGGATAGTTAAACTATTAAAAATTATTACTCAATTTACAATGACACTAATCAAACTGGGTAATTATTGCAGGTATCTTTAATAAATCATTTAATGCTGATATACACAAACTTTTTAGTATCTAATCCTTTCTTTGGTGGTATGCTCACTCTTCCGGTACTTCTGTGGGTCCTAAGGTTGATGGTGCTGGTCCTCCTAGAAGCAGGTAGTGTGACTTGGTCATCAACAGCCCAAGTCCTTCACCAGAAACGTGGCACCATTGTTATGTTCTTTTCATTCACTCTAGGACCCACTTGGTGCTACTTTTATGTTTGCCATATCCTGTCCATTTTTTTTTTCTATGTATGGTGTAGTTTACGTATGTTGGATACTTGTTCCTTGTTCTCTTTGTTTTCCCTAAAACCAGTTTTTACTAGGCTTCCAAAATTACATTCCTCCAATGATCAGAAATTGTTCACTGGAGGTCTGCCTAAAGCCTTATGGCTTGAAGCCTCTGCTTTCATCCTGTGCCCACACTGTCAAGATCTCTGCTATCTTTCCCCATCTGCACAGCTCTACACTACATCTTCAGTCTAGTGTTACACATAGTTCAGGCTACAAATGGTAACTACTGCATATTACTATCTGTCAATTAAAACAACATATCAAAATGATTGTAACAATAGACATTGCACCAAACATACAAAGCTAAGCTAAAGCCAAAACAAATTAAGTAATACCTGCTCGTGCATTATATAACTGTTGTTATAAATAAATGAATAAATCACCTAATAAACAGTTGTCTTTTCACCATGACCAATACCCAATTTTAAAAAGGAGGTAGCTCTTCCTCTGCCTCTGACTTGACTGAACTCAAGTAGAACACTGTTACTTCTAGTTAGGGAACTTTTCGTAGTTTCATTATCAAGTGCAAGGTATAAAGTGAAGTTTGGTAATGTAATGAGAAAAATATCTGAGAAGGAATTACAACACAGGATCTTAACTGAGCTGGAGATAGAAATAGATGAATTTGAAGTTAACTTCTCCATAAGTTCCATTCAGTAATAAACTACATAGAAGTCTATATAAAATTCCAGATTGAAAAATTCTCTGTGGTTTAATACCACCTTGAATTTTCATTACATCGGACGAGAGCAGTAAATGATAATTTTTTTTCTCTTCATCAAAAACAGAAATAAAAATTTTATTCCCTCATGTATTTGTATTACTTTTGTTCAAGAGGTACATGTGTCTACATAGGCAATAATGCTGATCATACACTACATTCAGTTAAAAAGCTGTGCAATAACAAACCAAGCAAAGAAAAAAAAGACAACTCAAGCCCCTAACTTACAACAGGTAAATGTACCTAAAAGCAGAGCAAATATGGACATGCTTTTGTCTAGCTTGCTAGTAACAGGGTACCCCTTTAAAGTAGTAGTTGGTACTTAAAGGTATCTGAAATGAGACTACATTAGGCAGCAGTTCCTAACCATTTTTCTTCTGTTTGCCTTCCAGTGTCCTGTCTGCATTTCCATTAACATTTCTCTGGGGTTTATTGTTTGCAGGGACTCCCTTCTTATCCACTGACATTTCCAGGGTCATGATGTTCAGTTTAGGAACAATTACACTGACGTCGGTACATTTTTTGAGGTTCTGGTAATTTCCCCAAAACAGCAATCAGCAATCCAAAACCAAAAAAGGCAAAAGCAAAACTTTGCAGATACTACAGACTTCACCTCTGTCAGATAGTCCTTTAGCCATGCCTATAAGAAAATCCAAGTGTAACTTTCAGGCATGACATTAAACAAAAAAGGCATAGAAAGAAACAGAATTCGTTCTGTAAAAACACATCTGGATATTAAAAGAACAAACAGTCATTTGCTGCCATGGTTTAATCGCAGCCAGCAACTAAGCACCCTGCAGCCGCTCTATTACTCCCCATCCCTCCTCCCCAGTGGGACAGGGAGGAGAATCGAAAATTAAAATTAATTAAAACTCATACATCTAGGGTTTTTCTGGACTACTGGCCCTAGCCGATCCTAACTTTAAGGAGCAACTACTTCCACCAGAAATGTTGGAAAACTTCTTGCATATATTCATTCTGGGTCTAGCACTGCCCTCCCACCCCTAAAGTGATGACTAATTAGCCTTTGTGTCTCTGTAATCCTGTATAGTCCTTGGATGATGAAGTGGCTGCAGTGGCATAGAAAAAGGGTTCAAACCAGGGGAAGCCAGAGCTAGACGCTTTTGCAAATTCATTGCACATTGCATTTTCTCACCTGCTCATATATTACACATATTCATAAGCTATCCAGAAAAGAGGTGAGTAGTGAGGTGACAAAGTTTTCTGGTAGTATTAAATTATTCAGGGTAATAAAAGCAAAATCTGGCTGTGAAAATTTGCACTAGTTTACAATACTGAATAAGCAGTAATTGATGAAATTCAGTGGTGATAAATGTAGAATAATGAGCAGATAGAATAACCTCTACATATATAAACAACGAGAGACCCTAAATAACTTATTAGCATTCAAGAAAGAGATTCTGAACTCATTGTAGACAGTTCTACAAAAATATCAGGTCTGTCCTAGGAAGTGCTCAAAAACCCCCAATATAGTATTTTGAATGACTAGGAAAGGAATAAACAACAAAATAAAGAATATATTTAGAGAAATACATAAACACTTGGCAGTTCTGTCTCTCCTAGTCTTGGGTAGAATGTAGAAAAAATAGAATATGGTAAAAAGAATAATGAAAATTATGAAGTAGTTTTTGTGCAAACAGAGTCTATATAGATAGAAAAAGAGGTAACTGTGGAATAAGTTAGAGGTCAATAAAATCATGAACACTTGGAAGATGTGAATAAACACATCAAATGAACTTCCTAGGAAGCAGATCTTGAAGAAAACAAAAGGCAGTATTTTTTACACAAAACAGCTAAATTGTGAAACTTGTTGCTACAGGATGTTATAGATGACAAAAATATAAAATAGGTTCATAAAACAGACAAATCTGGGAAAGAAGATTGCATGCAAAACAACCTATTTATATGGACAGTGATGCACTTTAAAGTTTATTGGAGCTATTGATTTTCAACAGCAGAAGTCTGCCTGGCCCTCTTTGAGTAAAGTTTTCATTTCCCTTAGTGGTGAAAGGTTTAAAACTCTTTGCTTTATATTTGACACATGGTATAAAAATTCACAACTATGGTTTTGGAGGTATTAGAAGAACATTTTCTATGCTGGCTAGAGCTGGAAATTAAAGCCCCAAACAAGGCCTTTTTTTGATCCATAGCACATTAAGCAAATGCCTACTTGGGATTCCAGAGAACTAGGGAAAGATTACTACATGTGGTAAATATGTTGTAGAAATTTTAGAGTAAGTTTTAAAATTGAGCATATATATCTTTATGTACCTATTGTACAAACTTGTTCCAGCATAGGCAAGAATGGTTTCTCTGTGATGTGTCACCAGCATTAGAGTTGATAAAACACAGTTTTAAAATATATCAGTATAAAGAAGAGCAAAAATAAATCAGACTTGTGTATAGATTCTTTTTTTTTTTTTTTCCCCAAGACACAATTAATTGTGTATATTTTTTTTTGCAAAATCTTGTGTTACTGATCTAACACTGGGCAATATATATGTCTAGTTAGCACCACTGCACAATGTATTTCTAAACAAATATACTACCAAAAGAAAATGTATTCTGTTTAAAAACTGCAATCACCTTAACTTACAAGGAAAATGATGATTTTTAAATGTGAATTTCAAATGAAGACCTCATTTCTGATGGGGATACTGTCCAGCATTCAAAGCCAGAGAAGAGCCCTTTCGTTACTGGTGGGAGAAAGAGTCAAAAGAAGAATCAAGTATCTAGAGATAGCAGTGAAAGTTTTGCAGTTGGAAAAATCCCTTTTTTTCCAACTAAAGAATACTGATGGGAGAAAGGCAAACAAAGTGCAGCGAGGAACTATGAAAGGTTGGGAAGTTCAGTCTTTCGAAATTACCCATAGAGACAGTGTTGATCGCAAATAATTGCAGCTGATAACAAGGTGGTGATTTTTTTGTCTATGACATCATGAACTGTGTTTCAGCTTACTAGAGAAGTACTTTTGTAGCATGAGATGAAAAGTGTGTGTTATATGCCCTGATATGTGCATGAGGACATGTGAAAGTATGAAGTCAGCTGGAATAATGTCGGAGGAGTGTGCAGTATGCAGTTTCATCCATATTGCCTTTGAGAGCGGTCCTGGAGTGAACCATCCCTGACTGAGCTCCTTTGTAGAATACTAATAAGTGAAGCAGCAGCTGTGCGGATCAAAAACTTGAATGGCTTAAAAGAACTGTCTCAGCACAGACATGAGGCAGATCAGATACTACAGCCAAGCTGATGGACTTGGTATTGCTATTTCTAGCAAGAAAGACTTGTGCTTTTTGATCTGTAAATCCCAGACAACAATCCACCATGAGGTAATGCCATTGGAATAGTTAAAAAGCACCACTGTAGAGATACCTGAACTGATCATTGGTTCTAACCTGACCTGTCTTCCATATGGCATTCATATACCCACATTACTTTTCTAAGTCCCCCTTGCCCACATATTGCATATGACAAAAAGAAGAATAGCCCATAGTGTATCTGTTCTTGAGTGAGGAAATATGGCTGTCCTCAGCTGTTTGAAGAGGCAATGCATGGTAATTAGTCATTAAATTTTACTGCAGTATATAAAATACAAACACATAAACTTTCTGTTCTACATTCTTAATTTATCATAAAAATCTGTTTTAATGTAAAAGTAGCAAAGATGATTCCATATTTTTGAGCTGTGACCCTCAGGCAGCACATGAAAACTGATCTTAAATAATTTGACCTAACTTTCTGGCACAAATACTTAGTGTGAAATTGGCAGGCAAAAAAGGAACAGTGATTTGTATATGAATTTTATGTAAATTACCATTTATGTATTGAATAAACTCTTCCTTTTCTTGCAAAAGTTAAATACTTTAGACTATTGTGCACTACTCACCTACCCTTAGCCTTTACTTAATAGAAGTTCCCAGTTATGACATTTCTAGACAATATAGAATAAATATGCAGCTATTTGGCTGTTGTAAAACGAGTCATCTTACTTTCAGAAGAGACAATATTTTTTCTAGATATGTATAATAACCCTTGTAAAGAGGTGCTTTCTTAATTCCTCCATGGCATTATCTAATCTTATTTATACTTTATTATATCTATAGATTCCTTTATGGTGTTCATCACCATGGCATTTCAGTGCTTCCATCTATCCTATTTTCTGTAAAATAAGTGCTTGCTTTTAGCACATATCAGTTGATAGCACAGCTTCACTGGAAGAGAGATGAGGATTTTTAAGAGATGACAGAAAAAGCCCTGGTAAAATAAAAGGACTTATTTTACACAGCTCAGACTATAAGCGATTAGTAGCATGAAGGATTTGTCTAGATATACATTTTTTAATGGTACATAAAAGAATCAAACTCTAACCTGTACTGTGTAGTGCAAAACATGTCCATCATACAACATTGATATCACCATCTGCAGGCCATACTTTCTGCACAGCAGCATGAGCAGGTCATTAAAGAGACTTGCTTTCTTCTTTCATTTCCTCTTGATTGTGACTGAAATGCCCAATATTCCTATTACCATTTATATGGAAAGGACTGTCTTTTCCTCTAGATTTCCAAGGGTTCAAATCCTTGTGTATCCACTGGATGTGCATGAGAGACCTTTTAGCTGCCTTTTAAAGTATCCTTTTGTGTCTTCTTTTCCTCAGCTTCATCTCACTCCGTTGCCCCTTTTGATGCTGAGATAAGCATAGCTGCTATTCAGACACTTTTCAACCAAGAGGAATCTCAATTGCTGTCTATAGAGTTGATGGCCATGTACTGGAAATATTCATATGAGATGAATTCTTTGTAAGAATGGACTTACAGAAGTTAAACATTATTTACTCAAAGCCTGTACAAATTCCAGACTTTCCAACTCTACCACAAACTCTGTCCTGGTGCTGCCTGGCAGCTAGGAACCAAGACAGATGAAGAATCTTCAGTCTGGGAAAACACAGGCTAAAGTTTCTGCAGAGTCCTTGCCAGTTATGCTAAACATAACTTTGGGCACTCCTGAAAATTAGTTTCATTCTATTAGATCAATGAATTTCTATAAAGTTAATTTGGAGCTCAAATGTTCTTGATTTTTAGTGTTTGGAAAAAATACTGAGTAAGAAAAGAAGTATGGATTACAGAATTGTGATTTGAATCTTCTGGCACTCAAGTGTGACATTTAGGATGAGCAGCTTGGATGTAAATCAAAGTAACCACAGGGAGTCTCTTAATTTTCTGACTCCAGATATTCACCAGGCTGCTGTTTTTAAAGTAATTCCTGTGGTCAGTGGTACCAAAAGGAGTGGTGGCACTAATGTTATTATCATTATAATGTACTTCTAAACCCTCTTCAGAATGTGTGCACTTACAGGTAGATTAAATCGGCATGAGTTGTTACGAGTGAACAAAAAGATTCAACTATTTCTGAGGTGCTTTAATGAGGCTCTTTAAGGCTTCTGTTATCATCCCGCCTCCAGCCAGAAAGAAGTCACAGAGTGTGCCTTTTTAAACAATTTCTTGTTTAGTTCTAGGCTCTCTTTCTCTTTTCTGCTCCAGAATGTCTATATTATCTTTATAGTTAACATACATGATGAGTGATCTGTACAAACCTACTAGAACAGTGACCCTTTTTAGAACCACTGACAATAAACTGGGTTCCTTATTTTGTGTCAACCCTGGCTGAATGAGCTGGAGGAATTCAAGACAATGCAAAAATGACACAGAAGCAGCAGAGGTATACCATAAAACACCATAGATAAGGCCCTTGTTCATAAATGACCCATCAGCTGGGAAAGTCTTATTAACAGAATGCGAGTCTTTGCACTGTTCAGTAAAGACGGGAGAGATGAATCCCAGGCATCCCCTGAATGCTGAAGTCAGTACACTTATTTATCTGTAATTAGGGAAAAAAAATCTGAAAATGTACATTCAAAAATTCTACTTTCATGCTAATTATCTGTTGCTGTCTGTAGCATAGACGTGTTTAATATTCTCAGAGATGCTATAAATCTTTGCTAAAGTTTAAGGCTGCCTGCGGAGAATTAGTCAAAGCGAGCATTGAATAAGAATACCTGCTAATAATTCAAACATAATTTGAACATTAAAGCATGTTGTGGGTCAAGGCCGGAGAATAAAATTTAAAGAATAGCAACAAATACAAATTATAAGTTCAGCTGAGTCAACAGTCTCAGAACCTACAGAATTCAAACTCCTAGGGACCTCCTTTTTCAGTGTTCACAACCCCCCCCCTGCTTGTGTTCTGTTACTTTGGGGAGTTCTGTTACTCTTAAGAACTGTTAAGAGTTCTGTTACTCTCTCTTAACAGAGAGCTGATTACAAGAACAATAAATAGTGGATGTATATGTAAGGTGAGTTGGGAGCATTAAAATCATATTAAAATGGACTTTTCCAGTTTCCCATATTTATTAGATCAAAGATAAAGATCACCTTACTGAGCTTTAAGTTTTCCAGATTGAAACAGAGATTTTATGCAGCCCTGGGGTTGAGGGGTGTGAGAGACTGAAAGAGTTAATGTCAAGGGGAGACTTAACACTACATCCACATGCTCTAATACACTCAGAAAAATAGTTCTTCCATTGTACACATACATTTTCCCTTCTTGTGCAAACTTATAGGCTCACAAAGCAATGAGAAGTTCTTTTGTGACTAATTGTGATCAGAGAGCCTTTACTTATTTATATGTCTTCATTGTCACAAAAGAAGAATCACCAAGAAAAGCTGCAGAGGCCCCGAATCTTCTTTGTAGACGATATCCAGTTACAGCATATTTGGGGATTGCACAATGTTGGTATTGGCTAGCAGAATATTTTAATGATATGGCAAAAAGCCATGCTGATGATCTATGGAAAGAAAATTATTTTTTTTTATCTGATATGTCACAATCCAGCTGCCCATTTTGCATTGCTGTATATGTGGAAACATGAATGGAGTCCCATATTGGCTGCCTCGTCTCCCACAGAGACATATTAGCAGTCCATGGGAGAAAGTGCCCCAGAGTGAGTGGGTGCAGTAGTCAGCCAACCAACGTATGGTGGACCTGGTGAAACATTTTCTGGGCCAGTTCTTACTTGCAGTGATAGCTTTTGGACTCCCCTGACTTTTGTGAATTTCTTCTAGGCTACAGATAAGTATTTTTGGCAGATTCTCAGGTACAATAATAATATAACATGCTCAGGTTGATTACACATGTAGGTTACTAAAGGACGATAGCCTCTAAGATTATACCTCCTTTTATTCCACTAGGAGTTATGTTTCTTTCAATGTTCATTGAAAATATTATAAAGACATTTTATTCTTGGTAGTTGAATCACACATAGTAGGTCTTCCCCTGTTTCTCAAAAGTTTGAAAAATTCGATCGTCATTGGAACCCTTGTGGAGGTTGAAATGCAGCATTTTCACATTTTTTCTGTAATTGTAATGATGATAAATCTTTATATTCCACGTAGAATTCTCATACAGAGGGAAATTAAATTCCAGAAATGACAGGAAAAGCTGATTTATGGACCGTTTCTTATGCTTGAGAAACTGGCAGAGCTCATTGATGAAATGCATAAGTACAACTATGTGGGCTTTTTTTCTTTTTTCTTTTTTTTTTTTCACTCTTTGAAGCCAAATGAACTGAGGTGTTCAGTTATAATCTTTTAAGAGTGCTTAACCAGCTTTGTATGAACGTATCAGCATGGACAGTATCAGCGGAGCTGAGCTGCCTCACTCACGCTGGGGGCAAAACTGCTTTCAGTTTGGAAGCTACATATACATGTTAGCTGAGGCCCAGAACTATTATAAAACATGTACAAGATTTCTGACCTGGAACCAACTCACAAATTATTTGCCTGGAACATAGACAGAAGAGTTCAGCTCTATCTTTTGAAACATATCATCAGTCTCTCTTGAGTACTTAACCCAAAATGGGGAGCATTCATTGCCCCTGAGATTAAGCATCTGAAATGCAAATTAGCTTTTCTATCTAGGCAATAATAAACGTAGCTTCTCTAGGGGATTTTTTTCACTGTAAGACATATATCTAAGATATAAGGTTTCTGTCTGTTCTGACCATCAGGAAATGTAGTTGAGTTGCTTAATAGTAGCTGCCTAAGATTTAAATGGCTAAAGGTGGATGAGTTGTACTAATGTCAAGAAAATTGTTGAATGTATATGCACAAGGGGCAGAGAAAAATCTACCAGTGCTGTGTTTTAGAATCCTTCCTTTTAAGCAGACAGAGCCACAATGTGTAAAACGTGACATGGATATGATTCAGTAAGTCATTAAAGCATGTCAGGCTTTATTAGTCCACGATACAGTGTATAACAATAAAAATGGTGAGTGGGGTGGTGATGGTTGTGTTTCTGACTATCAGTCTAAGTCATTATCCAGATTTAGAGTAATTTCTCCTCAATCCAACAGGTAGACTGAAAGGGCTTACCTCTACCACGTTCACAGGAAATAATAAATGAAATCGTATGAAGAATTATACCATATAAATGCAGAAGAATTCCAGTTTGAATCTTTTGATTTCTGCATGTCACAAATAGACAACTCACTGGAGAGTTCACTGAAGTTGTGAACTTTTAATCGCTTTCTTTATGTCATGCATTTTTTCTGCCTAATCTTAAGTAGCTTTGAAGTAAACTTATCATATCCTTAACTGTTTTTCCCCATGGGTCAATATTTTATGTATTTATTCTTCCTTACCTGTTTTCAAGGTCAAATACCTTTTTGGTGGAAAAAAGCTCATAAATTGTATTTCATTTCA